>NC_052048.2:156276199-156584040 GCF_903992535.2 Arvicola amphibius
ACACCGGCTTGTTTCTTAGGGCCATTTGCTTGATAAACCTTTTCCCAACCCTTTACTCTGAGTAGATGTCTGTCTTTGTGGTTGAGATGTGTTTCTTGTAAACAGCAGAATGTTGGATCCTGTTTTCGTATCCAATCTCTTAGCCTGTGCCTTTTTATAGGTTAATTGAGTCCATTGATATTAAGTGATATTAATGACCAGTGGATGTTAACTCCGGTTGTCATTTTTTATTTGGTAGTAGAGATTGTGTGTTTCCTTTCTTTGAGATGTGCTGGTGAAAGGTCGCTAGATGTCTGAGTTATTTTGGGCAATGCTGGACTCCTTTGTTTGTGAATTCCCTTCTATTACTTTCTGTAAGGCTGGATTTGTGGCTATGTATTGTTTAAATTTGTTTTTATCTTGGAATATTTTGTTTTCTCCATTTATAGTGAATGAAAGCTTGGCTGGGTATAGTAATCTGGGCTTGCATCCATGGTCTCTTAGTTTCTGCAAAACATCTATCCAGGACCTTCTGGCTTTCATGGTTTCCATAGAGAAGTCAGGTGTTAGTCTGATAGGTTTTCCTTTATATGTTACTTGACCTTTTTCCTTTGCAGCTCTTAATATTCTTTCTTTATTCTGTATGTTTTGTGTTTTGATTATAATATGGCGAGGGGATGATTTTTTTTTTTTGATCCAGTCTATTTGGAGTTCTTTAAGCTTCTTGAACCTTAATAGGAATATCTTTCTTTAGGTTTGGGAAGTTTTCTTCTATAATTTTATTAAATATATTTTCTGGACCATTGAGCTGTAATTTTTCTCCTTCTTCTACCCCTATTATTATTATGTTTGGTCTTTTTATTGTGTCCCAGATTTCCTGAATGTTTTGTGATGAGAATTTCTTGGATTTTCTGTTTTCTTTGATCAGTGCGTTTATTTTCTCTATGGTATCTTCAGAATCTGAGATTCTTTCTTCTATCTCTTGTATTCTGTTGGTTATGCTTGTTTCTGTAGTCTCTGTTCGTTTACATAGATTTTCCATATCCAGCTGGCCCTCGGTTTGTGTTTTCTTCCTTGCCTCCATTTCAGTTTTCAAGTCTTGCACTGTTTCCATTATCTGTTTGATTGTTTTTTCTTGGTTTCCTAGGATATCATTTACGGATTTACTCAATTCTTCAAACTTTTTGTTATTCTTCTCGTCCATTTCCTTAAGGGAGTTTTTCACCTCCTGTTTAAGGGACGCTATTACTTTCATAAAGTCAATTTTTTCTACTTCTTCTTGATTAGTGTGTTCAAGTCCTCCTGTTATAAGTTCGCTGGGTTCTGGTGCTTTCATGTTGTTTTTCAAATTGTTGGAGGAATTCTTGCATTGGCGCCTGCCCATTTCTTCCTCTGAATAATCCCCTTTGGGTCTTCTTTTAGAAGTTCAATTCACCCCAATAAATTCAATTCACTCACCTCAGTGAATGATGGATCTTCTGGCAGACAGTCAGGTCTCCTTGCAGGCCAAGCAGCTCTCTGACAAAGGGCCTACCTTGCTGCAGGCAGGCTATTGAAACAGGGGGCCTCCCACCGGCCTGGGTGCACTCAATTCCCGGTCCAGGCACCCAAACAGGCTGGGCTGTGGCACCCAAAAGGCTGGGCTGTGGGATTTTGTGGCCCCAAAGACGGGAGGATGAAGGGGGTGGAGGGTTTCTGGGTGCAATCTGGGAAGGGACAGGAAGAGAGAGGCAGTATCCGGGGAGAATAACCCCTGTAGGAAGAGCAGGAAGTGTGTGGGGGGGGTTGGGGAATGTCGGTGGTCCCACCCCAATGAATGATGGATCTTCTGTCAGTCAGGTCTCCTTGCTGGCCAAGCAGCTCGCTGACCTACAGCTAAATATCTTAACATAGTTTTTAATTAAAAAGAAAGAAAAAGCTACACATGAACCTCATAGCTCCATCAGTGAAACTGGAACGCTTATCGGAGCGATCAGATAAACAGCAAAACGCAACAACAGCCAAAGAGTCCAAAACCCTCCAACTTAAACCATCTGAGTCGTGTAAAGGAAGACGCTTTCCGGGGGCTTTGACATCATGGAAAGACGCTCTAAGTAATGTGAAAGGCCAAGCGAAGCTGGCAGCAGAATAGGAAGGCAGTGTGCGAGGTTAATTTACTACTTCACATTCTCAAAGCCTGATTCCTGGACCATGAGCAACAGCATCACCTTTCCGTTCTAAAGAGGCAAATTCCTATGTTCCTCCGACATCAGTGACTCCAGGATTGGGGTCAGCAACCAGAGTTCTGAGAGAAGAGTAGTCGTTCTGCAATTAAAGCATGCATTCGGCTACTTTAGAAGGATTGTTAATCCTTTCACATGCTGGAGTCCTGTTCTGCTACCGACTTTGCTTGACTTATGTCAATTTCTCAGAACATGATTTAAAAGCACACTAAAACTGGTTTTCCTCATTGCGTTGTTGGATTCATCAGGAAAAAGAAGAAATGTCTAAATCTCGGGCAGAGGCGGAGGGCAGGAAACCAGAAGCATGAGCACTGGACTGGCCATTGCTGTATTTGAAGGAAGAGAGGAAGCTTTTTCTAAGCCTCTGAAAGCTGAGAACCTCACCTGTGCCCCCTGCATGCAATCAGTTCAGCAGCGGCATTTGTGGAAACTGTAAATTCTGATCCCTACCAGAGCGCAATAACAAACGGATGTTGTTTTAGCCACAGTGTTTATAGTGCTGTACCATGATGGAAAAGAAAATCCGTGTGCATGTACATATTTAAATTATGAGATTAGTAATGCCATATAAAACATATTGAAAGCAAGCACTTTCTCACAGAGGAAAACTTACAAGAAAGAAAAAATGAATTGAGCATGGAAGTGCATTGAAGATGGTAAAGGGAGGCAGAGGAAGTCGTCCTTCTGTGACTGCTGGCTAACGATTCTGTGAAGATACGAGCAATTAGAGATGGACGCGCCTTTCAGAGCGTGTGTCACAGGCTGTGGTGCTGTGCATTTGAGCTCGACAGTCCAGCAGCAGCCCTGACATTTGTTTCTGTCAGGATTACAGTAATTTTGTAAGAACGAGTGGTTATACTGAATCTCTGCCTATATGATATCTGTCCATCAACAAGAAATATATAATTAGTCCCACATGGAAAGCAGTAAGTACTTTGGAAACTAATTAACATTGTATATCTGGTATTATATAAATATAAAAGCATTGTTGTAAAAGCATTGACATTATGTTGTAAAATGAAACATGTACACACTGTACTGACTAGAAATCCCACTCCAAAGATGTATGGCCTACAGGAACTTCTATATAAATGTGTTAGAAAACATGTGCAAGAATATATGTAAAATATTCTTCATAATGAGATTAATAAAACCACAAAGACAGAACTCTTCATGAAAAATTCATATAAAACCACAAAGAAAAGAAGTTAAAGAAATAGTTTTTAAAAATTCAAAGCTTTCTGATTAAAAAAAAACAAAGACACTCTCTAAGCAGAAGCAACAATGGCCAGGAAGAAGAATCAACTGCAACGTGACTCCTTCCAACTGCTGTGAGGAGTGCTACGCATTAACTAGAAAAGACTGCCACCCAGAAGGTGCTGTTCCCATAATGCCATCATTGGAAAAGTAAAGAGAGTCTCACTAAGAAGGGAATCAAGAATTTTAATGCTCATAAATTTTGAAAAAAAATCTATTTTCAAACATTATCCAACCAATTGAAAGAAAAGACAAAATAAAGTCTTTGTAGTTGGAGAAGGTATCCTCTGAAGAGATTCTTCATGATCATTCAAGTCCAAATAGTGTATTCACACAGTGTAATTCTGCAGTCTTTAAGAGACATCACGAAGCCAGGCATTGGTGGTGCAGGCCTATGATCCCAGCACTCGCGAGGCAGAGGCAGGCAGATCTCTATGTGCTCGGGGCCAGCCTGATCTACAAGAGCTAGTTCCAGGAAAGGTTCCAAAGCTACAGAGAAACCCTGTCTTGAAAAAAAAAAACAAAATGAAATGAAATGAAACAGCACAAATGTAAAATCAGAACAATTTAAGCATATTAGACTGTGTCAAACTTGGCAAAAAGTGTACAGAAGGCAGGAGTGATAACATAGAAATCCCTGATTTGAGGACCAGGGCAAGAAACTTGGCTTGATTCCCAATGCTGATGAACCGGAGAAGACAGCTTGTAAAGTATTTGAAAGATGTCAGGGAGATCATTAAAAGGGTTAAAAAGCAATAATTACCTTTTGAGCCAGAAAGGAGAAGAGAGCACAAAGGGAAGGAATCAGATATCATGTGCCAAAACAAACTAAAGCATCTCAATAGCAGTGAAAAGGAAAAGTAGGAAACATAGCAAAAATCTCAGAAAGAAAGCCAAATAAACACAATAAATATAAATAGGATGGATTCATTCATAAAACAGTCAAATCATTAAACTTATATACAAATATTTAGCTTAAAAATTAAAATAATGTATAAAATCTGAATCATAAAAGTGAAGGTAAAAATGGAGAGACATAGAACTATAAAATTAATGCCGACGCTCTACATAATAACAAAATTTGAATAGGGTGAAGAGTGGACAATCCGCAACAGAAATAACCTTCATGAATGCTTATTTTAAAGCCTGACCACATGTAATATATAATTGAAATGCATATAGAAAATAAAGAGAAGAGCAATAGGAAAATAATAGTTTAAAAGTTTAGCATACCTTTCTCTTTGGTAAATTTGTAGAGAAAGGGAAATGTGACAGTCTTGGTAATAGATAAGTAATGTGTTTTGACAAGACTTTGTGGGAAGGAAGGAAGACTCATTTGGAATGTTGGTGGCAAGGGCATTTTAATTACACATTGGTTAACCATAGGCAAGGATACTAGAGCCTTTGAGCCATGCTTGTTGGCACACATCTGTATCCCAGAACTCCAGAGGTGGATGAATGAGGATCAAGAGATTAAGATCAGTTTTGACTACATAGGGAGTTTGAGGTTAGCCTGGTCTACTTAAGACATGTCCCACTTAAAAAACAAATCCATGTCCTGTATCTAATACTGTAATATGTAATTTTAAAACAAATTCAAGATTTAAATATTACTGTAAAAAAAGAAGTGAGAGGGATCATTTTCCATAACCCTGAGGTTACAGAAAGTGCATTAAAGGCTTTCTAGAGATAAGCACAGAAAGCAACACTGACAAAAAAGTGAAGGGCCCATATGGCTAAGGGCTAACAAGTTTCATGATAAACTGTTTAAAGAAAGGTAGAAAGCCAAGTGTTTGGCCTATTAGCTTAAGCTTATTATAAATTAGCTCTTACAATTTAAATTAACTCATAATTCTTATCCATGTTTAGCCATGTGGCTTGGTACCTTTTCTCAGTGAGGTATTCTCATTTTGCTTCCTCTGCATCTAACCAGTGGCTGCTCTCTGCCTTTCTTCTTCCCAAAATTCTCTTAGTCTGGTAGCCCCACCTATACTTCCTGCCTAACTACTGGCCAATCAGCATTTTATTAAACCAATACAAATGACAAATCTTATAATGTACAAAAGCATTATCCCACAGTAGTTCCTTACTTTTTTTCAAAACAAGAATCTACTGTCCTTTGTTTAGCATTTTTCCTGACCATTATCCATAAAAATTTGTAACCAACACACTAAACAAAGACAAACATTCATAATTTATTTTGGGGAATTGTGGACATAGATTTCTAGGTTACTTGCTATTGATTGGGGATACTAGTAACCTTATGAGGACACAAAAAAATTAAGATTGTAATCAAGTCCTGTCTGGAGTATTCTGTGAGGTGTGTTCATCTCAACGAGCAGCCTTAAAGCTGTTCTGGATGCAGAACTCAGAAGAAACTGCAACAGAGGTGCTCTGAAATATTAGATCATCTGGGCCATTCGTTCTCATTGGAGATTTTTTAAGGAGTCTCCCTAGATCAGACCTTATTTTTCTTAACCAAGAAAGAATCCACAGTCTATTATTTCCTATAGAAACAAAAGCAAACCTCTTCTTCAAAGTAACATATCTTTTGACATAAATTGTTGAAGTCGGCATTTTTTTATTTTATTGAACTCTACATTTTTCTCTGCTTCCTTCCCTGCCTCTCCCCTCCACTTTAATTCTCTCCCATAATCCCCATGCTCCCAATTTCCTCAGGGGATCTTGTCTTTTTCTACTTCCCATGTACATTAGATCCATATATGTCTCTCTGAGGGTTCTCATTATTGTCTAGGTTCTCTGTTGTCAGGATTTTCTGTCCTGCCTGGTTCCTGCAGTCATTAAGTCCCAAAGAAATCACACAGAGGTCTACATTAATCATAAAATGATTGGCCCATTAGCTCAGGCTTCTTATTAACTTTTATAACTTACATTAGCCCATTATCCTTATCTGTGTTAGCCACATGACTCAGTACCTTTTTCAGTGGCATAGTCACATCTTGCTTCTTCTGTGTCTGGACAGGACTGCAGGGGAGCTTCCCTCTTCTCAGAATTCTCCTGTTCTCATTGATCTGCCTCAACTTCCTGTCTGGATGTCCTGCCTATACTTCCTGCCTTGCTACTGGGCAATCAGCATTTATTTAAAAACATAATTGACAGAATATAGACCACTGTCCCACACCAGTTCTCTGGAATTGTGATTTGTAGGCAAGTTTTCTTTGCTTTATGTCTAAAAACCACTTATGAGTGAGTACTTGTGATAATTGTCCTTCTGGGTCTGGGTTACCTCCCTCAATATGATGTTTTCTAGCTCCATCCATTTGCCTGCAAATTTCAAGATTTGTTATTTTTTCTACTGTGTAGTACTTTATTTATTGTGTAAATGTACCACATTTTCCTTATCCATTCTTTGGTCGAAAGGCATTTAGGTTGTTTCTAGTTTCTGGCTATGACAAACAATGCTACTATGAACATAGTTGAGCACATGTCCTTGTGGCACGATTGAGCATCCTTTGAATACATAACCAAAAGGAACATTGCTGGGTCTTGAGGAAGGTTGTTTCCTAATTTTCTGAGAAATCATCATATTGATATCCAAAGGGGTTGTACCAACTTGCATACCCACCAGCAAAGCAGAAGTGTTCCATTTACTCTACAACCTCTCCAGCATAAGTTGTCATCAGTGTTTTTGATCTTGGTCATTCTTACAGGTATAAGATGGAATCTCAGAGTTGTTTTGATTTGCATTTCTCTAATGACTAAGGATGTTGAGAATTTCCTTAAGTATCTTTCACCCATTTTAGATTCTTCTGTTGAGAGTTCTCTGTTTAGGTCTGTACTCCATTTTTTATTGGATTATTTGTTCTTTTGATAACCAATTTCTTGAGTTGTTTTTATATCAGACCTCTGTCTGATGTGGGATTAGTGAAGATCTTTTCCCATTCGGTAGGCTGTCGTTTTGTCTGGTTGACAGTGTCTTTTGATTTGCAAAAGCGTTTCAGTTTCAGGACATCCCATTTATTAATTGTTTCTCTCATTGTCTGTGCTACTGGGGTTATGTTTAGGAAGTAGTCTCCTGTGCCAATGTTTTAAGTGTACTTCTCACTTTCTCTTCAATGAGGTTCAGTGTAACTGGTTTTATGTTGAGGTCTTTGATCCATTTGGACTTGAGTTTTATACATGATGATAGATATGGATCAATTTTCGTTCTTCTACATGTTGATATCCAATTATGTCAGGACCATCCGTTAAATATGCTTTCTTTTTTTGATTTGATATTTTTTGCCTCTTTGTAAAAAAATCAGGAGTTTGTAGGTGTATGGAATAATATCCAGGTCTTCGATTCAGATACACTGGTCTTCCTGTCTGTTTTGATGCCAATACCAGGCTGTTTTCAGTATTGTAGTTCTGTAGTGGAGTTTGAAGTCAGGGACTGTGATGCCTTCAGAAGTTTTTTTATTGTACAGGATTGTTTTCACTATCCTAAAATTTTTGCTTTTCCATGTGAAGTTGAGTACCGTTCTTTTGAGGTCTGTGAAAAATTTTGCTGGGGTTTTGCTGGGCATTGCTTTGTATCTGTAGATGCTTTTGGTTAAGATTGCCATTTTTACTATGCTAATTCTGCCTACCCAAAAGCATGGCAGTTCTTTCCACTTTCTGATGTCTTTTTCAATTTCTTTCTTCAAAGATTTAAAGTTCTTGTCATACAAGTCTTCCACTTGTTCGGTTAGAGTTACTCAGATATTTTATGCTATTTGTGACTATTGTGAAGAGTGTTGTCTCTCTGATTTCTTTCTTGGCCAGTTTATCTTTGTGTACAAGAGGCTACTGGTTATTTGAGTTAATTATGTGTACTTTTACATTACTGAAAGTGTTTATGAATTGTAGAAATTTTTTTGTAAAATTTTTGGAGTCATTAATGTAAACTATTATATCATCAGCAAATAGTAAGAGTTTCACTTCTTCTTTTCTGATTTGTATACCCTGATCTCCTTTTGTAGTCTTATTGTGCTAGCTAGGATATTAAAAAGTATATTGAATAGATATGAAGAGAATGAACAACCTTGTCTTATTCCTGATTTCAGTGGAATTGCTGGGAGTTTCTCTCCATTTAGTGTGATGTTGGCTATTGCCTTGCTGTATATTGCCTTTATTATGTTTAGTTAGGTTCCTTGTATCCCTGCTTTCTCTAAGACCTTTATCATGAAGGGATGTATTTTGTCAAAAGCTTTTTCAGCATCTAATGAGATGGTCATGTGGTTTTATTTTTCAGTTTGTTTATATGGTGGATTACAATGACAGATTTTCATAGTTGAATCATCCCTGCTTCTCTGAGATGAAGCCAACTTGATCATGGTAGATGATGCTTCTGATGTGTTCTTGGATTCAATTTGCCAGTATTTTATTTAGCATTTTCACATCAATATTCATGAGTGAGATTGATCTGTAATTCTTTTCTTGGTAATGTCTCTCTGTGGTTTGGTTATCAGGGTAATTGTAGCCTCATAAAAAGAGTTTGGCATTGTTCCTTCTGTTTCTATTGTGTGGAATAATTTGAGGAGTATTGGTATTAGATCTCCTTTGAAAATTTTGTAGAATTCTGAGCTGAAACCATCTGGTCCTGGGCTTTTTTTGGCTGGGTGACTTTGGATGACTGTTTCTATTTCTTTAGCGGTTATGTCTGTTTAATTTGCTAATCTGGTCTTGATTTAATTTTGGTAAGTGATATTTATCCAGAAAGTTGTCCATTTCCTTTAAGTTTCCCAATTTTGTGGAATACAGGTTTTTGAAATGTGACCTGATGATTCTCTGTACTTCCTCCATGTCTGTTATTATATCCCCTTTTTCATTTCTGATTTTGTTAATTTGGATATTCTTTCTCTGCCTTTTGGTTAGTTTGGATAAAGGTTTGTCTATTTTGTTGATTTTCTGGAAGAACCAACTCTTTGTCTCATTGATTCTTTGCATTGTTTTCTTTATTCCTATTTTGTTGATTTCAGCTCTCAGTTCGATTATTTCCTGCCTTCTTGTTCTCTTGGGTGAGTTTGCTTCTTTTTGGTTTAAAGTTTTCAAATGTTCTGTTAACTGACTAGTGAGGGATTTTTCCAGCTTCTTTATGTAGGCATTTAGTGCTATGAACTTTCCTCTTAACACTGTTTTCATTCAATAAATTTGGGTATGTTGTGTGGTCATTTTAATTGAATTTTAGGAAGTCTTTAATTTCTCCCTTTATTTCTTCCTTGGCCCATTAATGATTCAGGTAAGCACTGTTTAATTTCCATGTGTTTGTGGGCTTTCTGGAATTAGTGTTGCTGTTGAATTCTAGTTTTAAGCCATAGAGATATGATAAGCTACATGGGGTAATCCAATTTTTTGTAACTCTTGAGGTTTGTTTTGTACCAAGTATGTGGTCAATTTTTGAGATGGTTCCATGAGGTGCTGAGAAGAAGTATATTTTTTATGTTTGGATGGGATATTCTTTAGATGTCTGTTAAGTTCATTTGAGCCATAACATCTGTTAGTTCTCTTATTTCTCTGTTAATTTTTTGTCTGACTGACCTGTCAAGTGGTGAGAGTGGAGTGTTGAAGGTTCACAATATTAGTGTGTATGGTTTAATGTAGGATTTAAACTTTAGAAGTGTTGCTTTTACATATGAAGGTGCCCTTGTATTTGTGGCATAGATGTTCAGTATTGAGATCTCCTCTTGATGGATTTTTCCTGTGACTAATATGAAATGTCCTTCTTTGTCTTTTTTGGTTGATTTTAGTTTCAAGTCCATTTTGTTAGATATTAGATTAGCTATAAAAGCTTGTTTCTTCTTGTTGTTTTTGATTGAAAAATTTTCCCCAACCATTTACTCTGAGGTGATGTCTGTCTTTGAGGTTGAGGTGTGTTTCTTGTATACAGAAGGATGAATTCTGGTTTTGTATCTAATCTGTTAGTCTGTTTCTTTTTATAGGTTAGTCAAGTCCATTTATATTAAGAAATATTAATGACCAGTGATAGCTATCTCCTGATAATTTAGTTTTCATTGTTGGTGATGTTAATTTGTGTGTTTTTCTCTTCTTTGGGATTTGCTGCTTTCAGATCATCAATTGTCTGTGTTTTATTGATATAAAGAACTTCCTTGGGTTAGAGTTTTTCTTCTAGTACTCTGTTTAGAGCTGGCTTTGTGGCTAAGTATTGGTAAAATCTGGTTTTGTCATGGAATATCTTGCTTTGTCCATCTATAGTGATTGAAAGTTTTGCTCGGTGTAGTCTGGGCTGGCATCTGTGGTCTCTTAATGTCTGCATAATGCTTGACCATGACCTTCTGGCCTTCATTGTCTCCATTGAGAAGTCTTGTGTAATTCTGATAGGTCTACCTTTATATGTTACTTAGCCTTTTTCCTTTGCAGCTCTTAATCTTCTTTCTTTATTTGTATGTTTAGTATTTTGATTATTATGTGGTGAAGAGACTTTTTTTTGATCCAGTCTATTTGGTGTTTTATATGCTTCTTGTATCTTCATAGATATATCTTTCTTTAGCTTGGGAAAGTTTTTTTCTATGATTTTGTTAAATACATTTTCTGTGCTTTTGAGTTGAACTTCTTTTCCTTCTTCTATACCTATTATTCTTAGGTTTGGTCTATTGATGGTGTCCCACATTTCCTGGATATTTTGGTTAAGCCTTTGTTAGATTTAATATTTTCTTTGACCGATGAGTCTTCTATTTCCTCTATTGTATCTTCAGCACTTGATATTCCCTCTTCTATCTCTTGTATTCTGCTATTTATGCTTGTATTTGTGGTTCCTGATCATATTTTCATGGTTTTTGTTTCTATCATTCCCTTAGCTTGTGTTTTCTTTATTGTCTCTGTTTCAGTTTTCAAGTCTTGAATAGTTTCTTTCACATGTTTTATTTCTTTTTCTTGGTTTTCTTTAAGGGATTTGTTAATGTCTTCCAATTTTTTGTTTATCTTTTCCTTCATTTCTTTGACAGAATTTTGCATTTCCTCGTTAAGGGCCTCCAACATTCTCCAAATGTTATATTTTAGGTTATTTTCTTCTGCTTCATCTGTATTTGATTGTTCAAGTCTTACTGTTCTAGGGTCACTAGTTTTTACTGGTGTCATGTTGTTCTTTGTGGTGTTGCATGTGTTTTTACCTTGTCTTTTTTGATCCAGTCTATTTGGTGTTTTGTATGCTTCTTGTATCTTCATAGACATATCTTTCTTTAGCTTTGGAAAGTTTTTTCTATGATTTTGTTAAATATATTTTCTGTTGATATAAGATACCTATCTTGTTGATAATCAAAAGATGAGTATCTTTTCCTCTATTTGGTGTAGTTCGGAATGTCTGTGACTATAGTGATCAGTCTTCCAAGGGACAGTGGATCCAATGCTCAGATGGTTGCTCCTTGTGGTGCAGTCAGTGCCACAGTACCAGTCACACCATTGGTCACTTCGTGTTCCTGGAGGGCGCTCAGTGTTCCCAGGGTTTGCTCTGCTCCTGTGGAGTACACTCTCTTAGACCTGCTCTGGCCTAGGTTGCTGGCTCAGAACTGTTTCTGTAAATATCCCTGGTCTCAATCCACTCCTGCAGAGGTCCCTGGCTTGTAGTTGGTCCCTCAAGGGTCTCTGGCTCCAATCTACTCCTTCGGAGGTCCCAGACTCAGGTGTGTCTGGACCCACAAAGGTCCTGGCACAGGCCTACTTCCTCAGAGGTCCTAGACTCATGCCTGGACCCACAGAGTTTTCTGGTTCCTGCCTACTTCCTGGGAGGTTTCAGACTGACACACAGACCTGCAGAGCTCTCTGGTTCTTGCCTATTCCCTCAGAGGTCCCAGACTCCTACTCAGACCTACAAAGGTCCTGGCTCAGGCCTAGTTCCTCCCAGGTCCCAGACTCACGCCTGGACTGCAGGGCTTCTGCCCCATGTCTACTCTCTCAAAGGTCTCAGACTCATGCCCAGGTCCAAAGACATCTCTGGTTCCTGTCTATACCCTTCTAGGTCCCAGACTTATTCCTGGAGCCACAGAAGTCTCTGGCACCAGCCTACTCCCTAAGGGGTTGTTCCCCTGTACCTGTTCCTGTGGCATTAACTGTCCCAGGCCTGCTCTGGCCCAGGTTGCTGACTCAGTCCTGCCTCCACAAATGTCCCTGGTCTGGTTTTACTTCCTCTCTCATGGAGCTTACTGTCTCAGGCCCACTCCAGTCTACGTAGCTGTCTCAGTCCTGCTCCTGTGGAGCTCACTGCCTCAGGCCTTCTCTGATCTAGGTTGCTGGCCCAGTCCTGCTTCTGTAAATATCCCTGGTCTGGATCTGCTCCTGCTCCCATGGAGTTTACCATCCCAGGCCTGCTCTGGCCCTGGTCACTGGCTGAGTCCTGCTCTTGTGGAGTTCACTGTCTCAGGCCTGTTCTGGCCTAGGTCACTGGCTCAGTCCTGTTCCTATGGAGTTCATTGTCTCAGGCCTGCCCTTGCCCAGATCCTGCTCAGTCCTGCTCCTGTGGAGTTCACTGCCTCAGGCCTGCTCTGGCCTAGGTCACTGGCTCTGTCCCAGTCATGGCATTTTCAAAATATATATGTTAAATTAATCCAGCAGCATTTATGATCAAAAGTATTTTAGCAGTTGTTACTCTTTCCTCAGCAGTCAATTCAAAGAAAACACAATAACATTTAGTATCCAGACTCTCTGTGTATTCTTATTCTTTATGAGACTTTTTTTAACTCTATGTCTTTTATTTTCATTTTTTAATTTTGGTTTTTAAGAGACAGAGTTTTTCTGTGTATCTTTGCCTGTCCTAGATTTCACTCTGTAGAACAGGTTGGCTTTGAAGTTTCAGAGATTAGCCTGCCTCTGCCTCCCAAATGCTAGGATTAAAGATATGCTCCATCACTTCCTGGCCCCACATTGGGTGCCATTTGTATATATAAGTTCTGCCCTGCCTAGAGTTGTAACATGATAGACACTACTATTGCAAACTTAAGCAGAAAATGACTATGTTAGAATGATGATGACTGGAGAAACATAGTTAAAAGGAAAGGGGATACCAATCAAACAACAAAACTAGACTTGAACCAGCCATGCCGTTAGATCACCCTCATTAGAATAAACAAATAAGTGAGAATCCCCCATATTTTAGGCCTTTGTATTACTCCACAAGAACTACAATCACAAGAAATGATAAGCCAATTGGTCTCACTCCATGGACTGGGGAGAATGACACCTTATGTGACAGTCCCAATAATATGGTACCCAAAGGCAGATGGCAGAACATGGAAAGAAGGAATATAGTGTTGTTTCTAAACTAAGGTAAATAAATGCTGAACAACCAAAATGAACTAACACATGTGCACAATAGCAAGTCACATTGAATATCATCCGCCAAAAGACTTGGACAAAGATTCAAATATTTGCAATTAAGATGTTTATAAGACTTTGAATACAGTGAAAAACTAAAAGCTATTTAATATCATAGGGTTAATTAAGCAAATGATATTATCACAACCCAAGAAGTAATGTACAGCTACTTAAAAAAATGATACAGACTACAGGCTTGGATAGGTACCTCAGCACAGTGTGAGTCAGAAAGCAGGCTGAAACCCTGGAGGTATGGCTCAGTGGTAGAGTGCTCGGCCAACTACACAATGCCCTGGATTCCATTCCTAACAGTTACAATAGAAAGTCACTCATTAGTATATTTTAAGGGAAAGTGGGGACTTACCAAATAAAAACACATTGGAAAAATTCTGCCTGTGTTCACTGGGTGGATGAGAAGGGCTGAGAAAGTGGATGAAAAGTGTGAAAGGAGACACATGAACAATTTGGCAATAATTTTTAACTAATTGAAAATAATACTTATCTGCATTTTTTTTCATAATGAACTTGAATTAAATCTATAATTAATAGAGGAGGAACTGTTCCTCTTCCCCTTTGCAGCAACAAGAATGGTGAGAGAAACAAATTTGGGGATTAACCTTGGAATTGTTGTGTTAGCAGCATGCTAAATTGCAGTGAAATTGGGTTAGATACGTTCCAGCTTGGAGATGCATCCAAGTTTTGTTGGAGAACTACTATCATTAAAGGCCATTAATCATTAATATCCACTGAGTTGCAGCAAAACCAGTTTGCTGACAGTCAGAAAGCTAGGCGATCAAAGCAGAGCAAGAAACATGGCATCATTATTCTCCCTTGACACAAAGCTGCTGTTAAGAGCATCCCACGCATTTTAATACCCTCGGTGATAGAAAGAACCTCACACTGAATATGAACTATGTCTTCATGAAGCAGAGACAAGGCATCCAGTTCTGGTCAACTGACAAGTTTTTATTACTTTGTTTTGTGTGGTTCAGCTTCCTTTGTTTTGTTCTAAATAAGACACTGTTAATTCCTCTGCTTGAGATGACAGACCTGACCTGTAACATGACACTTGTGAGAGATTATATTCATAAATCTCCCAAGGAATATCAGCCCAACTATGGGGATTTTAATGTTTGATCAGAATGCTGAGCCCATAAGTTTCCCTGTGTGTCTGACGAATGTCACAGAGGGGAGAGAGTCAAGAGGTATAGAGTGGCTCCAGTCAGTACTGGGGCACCTTCTCCACTGATGGCCCATCTTCCACCTTCTCCTTGTGGAAAAGAGGGTGGAATTACTCCTTGCAAGCAAAGTGAGATCACCCCTGTTGCAGCAGCTTTGATTTCACCAGGTACAGACACAAGTCATCACAGAGAGTCATATAATGTAGGGACAGGAGAAACCAGATAATGTCTTACCTGACCACTTCATCTTCAGCTGAAGCAACTGAAGTCTACAGAAGTCACACTGTCTCTCAGTGACACAGAAACAGACAAGGCAGAACCTCATTCTTCTTAGTCCTTGATATGATTAGTTGTCTCTAGACAGGGAAACATCCGTTATTAACTTTTCTTAAACCAGAAAAATTTCAAGAGTATAATCTGAATCAGTGTTTATTGCCACATAACAAACTAGTACCAATTTGAGTACAAAACAACTTTTGCTTATTAAGTCGTAGTTGTCTAGGCAAGTATCCCTAGCATAACAAGTAGGGATTCAAGTTCCTCCTAGACCAAAATCAAGGTCTTAGCCAAGCCAGGAAATTCTCTTCTGGATTTTGGGGCATTTCCCATGCTTGGGTCACTGTGGCAAGATTTTATTTCTTATAGATATATATTCTTGTAGATAATCTCCATTTATTGCTGGACATCACCAGGGGAAATACTCAACATCTAGGCTACTCTTCCTTCTTGTCATGTGGTCCTCTAATTTACAAAGCTGAGAGGAAAGAATTTGGTCTCAGAGTGCCTGCCTAGCCTAGGCTCAGTTCCCAGGACAGAAGGGGGAGGAGGGAAAGTGTGGGGAAGAAGGCGAAGAATGTTCTGCAGACCCAATCTTCTTGTCTTTCAAATCTCCCCAACTGGTCCCTTCCAAGAAAAAGGCACTCATTAGTAAAACTCTTGCAAGTAACTCAGGCCAGCCCAGAATGAGCCTCCCTTTGAAAGCCAGCTGTGCTATCTAACATAATATAACGAACATATATCAAGGTCTTCTCCACATTCAAGGTCTAGATCACCTTAGAATTTTGACTTCAGTAGAACCCAAGCGATCCAGCAGCTGCCATGCTACTGACCCAGCTGTGCACTCAACTGAGCTGAAATAGAAGGGACATTGCTGCTCAGCATATTTCTGAAGACACTGCTCATGAAGACTATGGGTATGCAGACTAATGCCCACAAAAGCACTTGCACACTCACCAGATTTGAACAAACAAAAAAATTGTAGAGGCTTACAGAGCTTCATGTAAGGGTAGCTATCAAGACTGAGTCATGTGGGGTTATTGAGGAAAACAGATACGTCATGATTTCTGGTTTGAGATTATAGATATCAAGTACTCAGAGTTCTTTCTTCTATGAAAGAGTTATATTCTGATTCTCCTGTCATCATGAAGATTAAAGGAGCTGCAAATGATGGCTTTGCCAAGGGTAAGGACAATGCTCCATCTACAATGATCTAAAGCTTCCTTTTTTGAACTAATGCACTCTGCATTCCTTACATAGACCAAAATACACCAGGAGATGCTGGCAGTTGCCCCTCTCAATGGTTCAGCTCAATTTCATATACTCTGCAGCTTCCTGCTCATCCCCACATTAGCTGTTCACCATGTCTGAGCCTCTATTTTCCCTCTTCAACTCATGTAGCATGTACAGAAAGTGCAATTGCCGGTTCCTCAGTGACAAGGGACAGCACAAGCTTCTAAATACATAACACTTCCTTTTCTTCCTTCAGCTGCCTCTGAGAAGTGTGTAACTTCTGCTCTGTCTACGCTAACCAACAGCTCATTTGAGTTCCTGCTTTTAGTACACTATATGGTTCTATTTCCTTTGCTTTATTCTGTGTATACAGTATCTAGCAAGTCTACTAAAGGCAAGGATGCTGTCTTCCTTGAGTCTGTATTTCATTCACAATGCTTTCTCAACAGCAGGTTTTCTCCTATTTGTTAAGTGCAAGATGGGCTTTTTGGTTTCATCTTTTGATATATATATATATATATATATATATAAACCAATAGAATATTGACTCATCCTCTATTTGGACTAAAAGAAGATCAGTTCTGAAACTTTCTCATAGCAAACAAAGACTTTATGATAAACTGCCCCACTGAAAATACATCTATTTATATAGCTACCTGCTTACTCATCTCTTTGTAGTAAATTAACATTTAAGGAGATGAAATTCAGCAATAAGTAAAATATGTATAAAGTAGTAAAGATACACTGTAGAATATAGCATACTGGGAACTTGGCATTTTTAAAGGTTTACTTTAAGTTAAGCACATATATGCTTATGTACACAAGTGAAGGTGCCAGGAGAGACGAGAAGAGGAAGTTGAACCACACAGGGCTGTAGTTACAGGGGGTAATGATCAGCCAGGCATGGGTGCTGGGAAACCAGCTTAGGTCCTTGGAAGAGCAATATGCACATGATATTGCAGAGCCACCTCTCCAGCACCAGACTTCAGTGACTTAAACAGAAAATGATCATAGATTGAAGGTGTGTGCCACCATGCATGATATACCAAGGATTTCAGTCTGAGTTTTTCTCTGCTTTCATAACAAGGATTTTTTTTCACATTATAATGTTTATCTTTACTTTAGTTTCTCCTGTTCTACTAAAGACCCATGGTATCATGTGCTAGATAATCTTTGTTGTGAGCACCCAGTTTTAATTGTTTTAATCTCTTTATTAATGTCAGTGGTCATCTATTTCTCCTTGATATTATTCCCAATGTCAGTGACTCTGGTTCTGACACTTGCCGTTTCTGTACATTTAGTCTGTGTTTATGAGATTCTGGTCCTCAAAATGTTCCTCTGGGTTTGCAATTTTTTTTGAATCTCATTTGGTTCTCGTGGAATGTTATTTTCAAACTCTATTTATCGGACTCGATTTTTTATTAAATATATCCATGATCTAAGTAAACATTCATGGAAGATTCGGACTAATTATCTCACTCTTCCCTGATTTGTTGTGGCCTTGCAATGGCTGCAGCTCTCTGTTGTCACAGCCTCAGCCAGGTCTAAAATCTTTGAGAACTGCAGATCTTTACCCGACTTCATTAATCCATTTCTCTTCCCACCACCCTTCCTTTCACAGAATAGCTCCATGTTAATTATTTTACTGTTTTCATAAGTTAGCCACTCACACCTCAGTAAGTAATTTCTCTAGGAAATGTTCTCCAACTAAGATCTTTGCCTTTAACATCGCTCTTGCTACGACACACACTAGTGAACTTAGGCAGAACTGCTCCTAAATGTGAAAGCTGTGCCTCTCTGTCCACCCTGATATGTGTATGCACTCACATACACATTCATGTGTGTGTGAGAGAGAGAGAGAGAGTGCACAAATGGAGACCAGAGGGCAGTGTTGGCTGTTTTCCTCAAATGATCTCTTTTGAGACAAGATCTCTCATTGAACCAGTACTCACTGACTGACTATACTTCCTAACCAGTAAGCCCCTGGGATCCACCTGTCTTTGCCCACCCCCGCCCCCTTCATGATGCCCATAACCACACCTTGACTTTTTTACATATGTTCTGGGGAGCTAAGCACATGTTTCATGTTTACATGGCAGGTAGACTGAGCCTTCTCCCAGTTCCAAGGGGCCAGCTTTTGTTGCTAGTGATGGCTGTGGTTGGTTGGTTATGTTAAATTCTGCTCCTTTTGCTTGTTAGTTAGTTTGTTTGTTTTCCTTTTTTGTTGATTTATTGAGCTCTACATTTTTCTTTGCTCCCCTCCCCTTCAACCATCTCTCGTGGTCCCAATGCTCCCAATTTACTCAGGAGATCTTGTCTTTTTCTAATTCCCATGTAGATTAGATCCAGGTATGTCTCTCTTAGGGTCCTCATTATTGTCTAGGTTCTCTGGGATTGTGAATTTTAGGCTGTTTTTTTTTTTTTTGCTTTATGTCTAAAAGCCACTTATGAGTAAGTACATATGATATTTGTCTTTCTGGGTCTGGGTTACAATACCACTTTTGGGTATATACCCAAAGGATTCTCAATTATACCACAAGGATATGTGCTCAACTATGTTCATAGTAGCATTGTTTGTTTGTTTATTGTGATAGTTCTCTTAATGTTTGGTAATTTTTTCTTAGTTTTTGAAGCATGAAGCTCTTTCTCATTCCATCCTCGTGTCCCACGTTTCCCCTGACATGCTAGTGTGCACTAACCTCGCCATTTCGTCGCTTTCTAAGCTGGTGCTGCATTGCCCATTTTAATAAGAATAATACCTTGGTCACCTCTGTTACTGTGCATCCTTTTAACCAAAGTGAAAGGAAAAGTCAGTTCTCCTGAGAAATTCTGGGTTCCTGCTCTTCCTGTCCCAGGGGTCACCGAAGCAAGAGAGGCGCTCTATGGACACTACCCAACACTGTTTTTTTTTTTTTTTTCTTTTTTAGCCATGTCTACATATGAGTAGTCAGGATGGTTGTAGTTCATGCTCATCTCCAAATCATACACCCACTGGTGTCATTACCAAACTTAATTGGCATCGGATCTTAATTTTTCTCTGAAGAAAAGTCCAATACCATTTTCTTTCCCTCCTATGGAAAATATTGAGAAGTATGTCTCAGAATTTAAGTGCCCAAGAAAAATGTGTACCTGTGATGTGTAGTTACACAGCACTTAACCTACTCAGTGGACTTTACATATTTTTGTATCGGAAACATGTATCCTAAGACTGTCCTTTCTGGAAGGTGGACATGGCTTACATCATTTTTGTGTATGCTATAGAAAGAATAACTTTGTTTTCAACTTTTCCAGTATTTTAGCAAGGATAAGTGACATTATTACAGCCACAGTGTCTATTATAAAAGTGACCCCAAACTGCTTTTTACTGATCACATGCTCATGTAATCATATGTTACATACATCGGGTGTGTACTCTGCTGTTTGGACAGTAACTCCTGGGTTTGCACAGGGACAATCGCGTTGACATGGACACCACTCAGATATTCTCCAACAGAACTCCCAAAGAGAACCAGGATTTAGTCTCACTTCCACATGCCACCGTCACAGCCCGCAGGAGGAACCAGTGTTCCTCCACATGCCACAGCGCTATCAAGAGCACAGCACGGAACGTGATGGCATCGTCCCCTCACTGTCACTCATGACATCAAGATATCGGAAGACAAGTAATTGTCCACTGACCGTGAGTAAGACTGCACAACAGATAAACGTCTTTCCCTTTGGACATTCTGTCCTTCATCTGTTCCTTCCCACACCCCTCTGCTGTGTGTATCTACTGAAAGCTGCTCTCAAAAGGGGTCTAGCTACAGTAATAGAGGCCTTGTTTGAATTTAAATCACTATCCTATTTTTAGGGAAACTTCTCTTTAAAACATAATTCAAAATTAGAAAAAAGAAGGCTTGTTGGCTGTTATAGACAATCAGAGGATGGAGAATAGTCCTGGAAAACTTGAGATGAGCTTAGATATACATGGAGCCACACAAGAGTGACTGGCTCTTCATAAGCTTAGCTTTTGAACTAAAATAAATGCCTCTAAAGCATAGAGAAATAAAAGATGTTTTAATCTTAATCTTACTTTCCTTGTAGAATATATTTATTTCCCAAATCTCAGTCTTCTATAAAAACTCAGCATTGTATAGCATGTTAAAACACCGCTACACCCATGTGCTTTCTCTATGATGGAGTTCCTTAGCCTTCTGTTGACATGTTTGTCTTATAGAAGCGCATTCTTGAAACAGAGGAGGAGGATGTCATGGTGCTGCTTGGCACATGCACACAAGTGTCTAACTACTTCTAGCACTAACATAAAGGTTATTTAAGATGACAGCCTATGTTTGAAATATGCAATACAGCACTTACCTTAAATTATACCATGTAGGTGGGATGCTATAAAAAGAAGTGAACTGCCATGTTACTCAGGATCCATAGAAAGGCTTAATGAAGAAATAACCTAAATATTGAGTATTTGAAGTTTCTCCACACATGTTGTTAGTTTATCATTATAAAGTTTGCAACTTAGAGCCTCAGTAGCTCAGACTTTTGCTTCAAAGAAATGCATGCTATCCCTTTTAGTTAAGCCAGCAGTGAACTGGCTCACTCCAACCATTGTTCTTAAGTGTTACGCGGCATCTGATTCAATCCTACTGCTGAAAGCAAGTCAGACAAGACAGTCAGATAAATATTCTTTCTGACATACAGCATACATCTTTATGTTTTAATTTCCAAAGGTCACATAAATGCAAATTCAAGCGAGTACTGGAGTAGAATTGAGACAAGTAAAGATAAACAGGTTTGTGTTTAATGCTGAATAAATGTGAAACACAAGCTTCACCACAGAAGTTCAGTGGAGAAGGGTTTCAAAGGAGTTAATTGAACAAACTCTGTCTTCCTCTAATGTTGTTAAAGTGTCTGTTTTATTTTGACACATATGTTTGTGTCCATGAATTTAGACACCACTTCTAGAATTGGCCACTATCCTTACAAAGCCACTGAATTCTGTTCTTGACTAGGTAAGAACTGTCTCTTTAGGGTATATCGTATTTTCTTGCTATCTAGGACAAAGTAGAGCTACTGCTGGGGTGGATTACAGCGTTCATATATGACATATGAGTAGATTTCAGAGGAGCCAGGAGACAGTGATTACTGAAGACTGGCAAAGAAGCAGGAGCTTGCAGAGAGGGGAATGAAGTGAAGGAGAGGCCTGAAATGAAAGAGCAAAATTAATAGTATGAAGAACAAGTAAGTCACCTTGGCTCCGAGGGAGCTGACTTCTCCAACTACAGAGGCTCTGTTAGAATTACAAACTGCAATTTGAGAGTCCATAACGAACACAATAAAAGAAGATCCGCATACTTTCCACTCAGGCCAAGAACTAGAAGATCACCATTCCCCGATGCCACTCTGGTCCGTGACAGAACTCCCCTTCTTGCTCCCTTGAGAAGTGATTGTCACCCTCCACTCATTCGCAGTCCCATCTGGCTTTGATTTTGCTTTGTCTTTATGACTCAGGAGTCCCTCTGCTTGAACATTTACATTGAATTACTCCATCTTCTTTTGTAACCAGCTTCTTTTGTTCAAGCTTATGCCTTGGAGACCATCTATGCTGATGGGTGTTCTGAAGTTGATTCCTTTGCCCTGTGGTGCAGTATATAACTACGTAAATCTTCCATACTTGACTTATGTGTCTTAATGTCGAACTTTTGGAGTTGTTGGTATTTTTTTGTGAACAATGCAGCTGTTAGCATTTGGCAAATGCTGCCTCCGAGTGTGTAAGGAGTTTCCCAAGAATATTCTTGCTAGTAGAGCGCCTTGCTCATCGAGTCTGGTCACACGTGACTCTGCTAGGCGATACAATGTACTCTCCAGAAGTGTTTGCACAATTCTGTCTGACCATTTCTACAGTGTTGGAAGCCTTGTTGGCAGTATTTCAGGCCTATCAACTGCACAGAATTTCTCCATTTATTGAGTAGCATTTCTTTGACTTATTTACTTTTCTGATTTATTCATAGGACTACTTCCTCTTTTGTGGATACTGGCTTCTTTGTTTGTTTGTTTGTTTTGTTTTGTTTTCAAGACAGGGTTTCTCTGTCCTGGAACTTGTTCTGTAGACCAGGTTGGCCTTGAACTCAGAGTTCTGCCTTCCTCTGCCTCCCAAGTGCTGGGATTGAATGCATGCACCATCACACCCAACTGGATACTAATTTCTTACTACCTGCATCAGTCAGAGTTCTCTAGACAGATGGATGGATGGATAGGTAGGTAGATAGATAGATAGATAGATAGACAGACAGACAGACAGACAGACAGACAGACAGACAGACAGACAGATAGATAGATAGATAGATAGATAGATGATAAGAGAGATTTATATTGGGGGAGAGTTATTAGGACGCCTTATGGGTTGTGGTACAGCTTGTCCAACAATGATTGGCTGTGAATGTAAAGTCCAAGAATCCAGTAGTTGCTCAGTCCAGCAGAAGGTGTGTCCCTGATTAAAGGTGTGTCTTTCCGCCTTAAGATCCACATTAGAAGTGGCTCTTCCTACTTTAAGCAAAAATCCCTTATAGGTGTTCCCTGAACTTTCGGACTTTAGTTTGTTCCGGATGTAGTCCAACAACAAAGACCAGCCATCACACTAGCCAAACTAAGTTCTGAAAACAGCTTTCCCTGTCAGAAACTTGTCCTGATCCTTTCATGACGGTGCCTGTTGATGTCTCCAAGTGGGCAGTGGAGACAGAGAGGTTACTGGAGAGTACCAAAAAGCTCTTGGTGGAGGTAACTGCAACAACAGCAAGTCATAGTGGAGAAAAGAATCCACCTAATTCTTGTAAAACAAACTTAGAAAGAGCAGATCTGGTCCAGCTTGAAACACAAGTGAAGGAGGCACCAAATGATAGCCAGATGTTTCCCCCTAAAGGCTAGATTCATATTATTCTCCTTTCAATGTAAGGGTGGCTAACATTTTTTTAAATCACTGTGTTAGGTGTGCAACATAGTTTTAGAAAATAAATTAATGATTTCCTCTTGAACCTCAAAAAACATAAACAAAAAAGCTCCCTTCCTTCATAAGTAGCCTGTACTGAATATTTTTTATAGTAATAAAAGATCTAGCCAACATAGAGACATACGTTACTTTACTTTATTCTTAAAATTATTTTTATAGAAAACTATAAATTTTAGTATAGATTTTATATACATACATGTGAAGTATATTTATTACAAATAAATATACTCTATTTACATCTCATTACTTTATTTTGAAACTTAGTTTTCCATTAATACTTTTATATCCATCCCATTAACTTCCCCACACCCTGTGGCAACCACTGACCTTTGACATTATCACGGGTTTTGCCTCCCCCCCCATGTCATCTGTTGTAGTTGAGATGATATAATATGTATCCTTTTTAAGACTGGCTATTTAACAAAAAAATAATAAGTTTAAGTTTCTTTTATGTCTTTTTGTGGGTCAACAATATTCTATTTTGTATCAACTATTCATTGTTCCCAAGTTTTAACATTTAACAAAATCATTTCATGTTCTTTTCTTTGTTTTTTGGTATGAGCATGTTTTCAATGTCTTTGAGTAAATTCCAAGATGTGAAGCGGCTGGCTGTGTTGTAAGGGTGTTTATTTTTGTAGGAAATAGCAAAATGACTTTAAAAGCGGTTTGCCATCTTTAGTTTCCCGGCATTGAATGAGAGTGCATGTAGCCTGGCATTTTTAGTATTTGGTTAGCATACTAAGTTTGACTTTTAGCCGTCCTAAATCACTACGTTGCTGGCTCATACCTTTTCCTATGATTAATTACAACCTCTAACTATACACAAAACTCTTTATTTTTTAAGGAATTTTCTAACCTCATAAACTTACATAGGAAAGCAATGGGCAAATACAAATCAAGATAATTTTGCAAAAAGAGAATTGACTATTAGAGGGGGATATTTATAAAAAGGTTCTTGCCTTCTTTATTTAGGTGAACTAGCCTCCAGCTTATCTTATTTAATCTCAGATACAACACATACCAATATCAAGATTTATTACAAAGCTATAATAAACATAACTTATAGCATTGGCACTGAGATAGACAAGTATACAATACATAGTCCAGACAGTGGCAGCAAACTCACTACCACATAGGAACTGGCTGCCCCACAGATCTGTGGAGGGAGAATGGTTCAACCATCTCGTTGGGACAGTTGGTCAACCAAACAAAAGAAATGCTTGCAAAGATTTGGCATTCTATTCAACAACAAATTCTAAATGTACTGAGTGCTTGCTATGTGATTGGAAAATCAAGACTCCAAACTTAAGAAGTTGCAAGAATATCTTTGAAGTTTAAAAACCTAGCAGAATGCAGCAGTAAATTCAGCACCATTGAACACTAATAAAAATGGATAAAAGAGAAAGGACTGATTGTCATGCACATAGCTGATGAGGGTTACTGTTGAAATAAATAACTCCTATAAGTTAATAATCCCTTTCATGAAATTATCTTGAAAATTCTAGACACACAAATTCAATGATTCAGGATGACTTCTTTCCGACCTCTACCCTAGGAAAGTCGAGGTACTGCCACCCATAGGAAGATGAGGAAAGAATTGTGGAATATTTTGTCAATGAAATACTTCATAATAGTTAAAATTACTAAACCACAACCACATGCAGTTGAGAGGAAAAGTTCCTTGCAGAAATCACATACTCTTAATGAAATTTTTGAAAAATGTAAAACAATATCAGATGCTGTGCATAAACACTCACATATATCACAGAAAGATGACAACATAAGTAGCAATAGCAAATATTTTCAGTGTTGTGCCTACCTCTGGAGATAGATGTATATTATTTCTTATGCTTATCTATGTGAATATGGATCTTTACCAAACTCTTACATCTTATTTGCATTTGATTCTCTCTAATATTTCTTATTTATAGACAAAATATATTATGTCTATACTAGAGCACTGGAAACAAAACAAGATGTTATTAAAGCCCTTGGCAAGGCTCATCCACGCTCCTCTACACCCAGGGCAGACCCCTCAGATGTGCCACACCCCTGCTTCCGCTGCAGTCTTCTGTCCTTGACCTGGGTCATCTTTGTCTTCAAGCAATACCGGTCCTTGTGTGCCATGCCCTTTGAACCTTCCCCAGCCACCCACCCCACAGTGGACCCTTGTTCACCCAGGTACCAGCCAAAGGAGATTACAGACAGCCTGTACCAGCTCTTTATACTTTCCGCATGTTTACCTCGGCTTCATGGGATGTTCTGAGAGCCATTTTTCAGCCATTTCTGAAACCAAAGACATGGTATTAATGAAACATCTCTCCCAGCATGAGCACTCACTGACTATTCTCATTAACTGAGCCTCGGCTGATGTCTGCTGAGTGACTTTCCTTGAATAGCACTTATTCATGTGTAACTCTAGCTTTCTTATTTGATATTCTGCCTAAATATCTACAACTCTATTTAATAGTGAAGCACAAAATGCTCCAAGTCTTTATTGCCGCCCTTGGAGCTATTTCCTTGTGTTTTCTGCACACAGTCCCCAGAGCTGGACTGGCACTTGGTGAAACGAGGCTATAAAGCATCGTCTTCAGGAAGTCTCTGCTGCCTAACACCCCTCCATTACTGCCAAAGGATGCTGTCATTTTTGGGAAAGTTGGCTTATCTGAAATGTTGCAAAGATGTTTTGTAGGGAAATTTTTAGTTCCAGTTGCTCAGAGTGATTTTGGCATACCCAGTGTACAGACTAAAACAGAAATTAGCCTAAAAGAACAAAGATAACCTAAAATAACAGTCTTAAAAATGTATGTTCATTGAAGACAGTTAATTTTAAAATGTACGTCTAGGGTCTAGAGAGATGGCAAAGAGCACTTACTGCTCTTGCAGAGGATTAAGTTTGGTTCCCAGTACTGACATGGTGGTTCACAATGTCTGTACCTACAGTTTCAATTTACCTGGCTCCCTCCTCTGGCCTCTGCCAGCCATGATTCACTTAGATAGCGTGCAGGCAAAATACTCATATACATAAAATAATAATAAACAAATATTTTAAAATGTAATTTGAAAACAGAAAAAAAGCCTAATCAAAGACTTGGTTGCTAGGGTAATTAACTAGTCAAGTTGAAAAGTGCCCAGCCCTTTTGCTCTGCCACAAACTCACCTCCCTTTTCTGTCCCCCTTCTCACTTCCAATAACTCCATCTCCTGTGTTATCTCGACTCCTGCTGGAATGAATTGCCACAGTGGTGCTACCTGGCCATGGGCACACGGAACATGTCTTTATATCAAGAGCAGGTTCTTTCCACTTAAGCTGCCCTCAAAAGAGCCCATTCAGGATGCCTTCTGTAAGCACTTATTCCATTTCCACAATGGAAGCCCAGCCTCTCCTTAAGTGGCTGATGGAAGGTGAACAGTCACACTGCCATGGACATTTGAATCAGCTTGAATTGAAAGAAAATAAGTTTTAATTTTTTATTATATATGTATGTATGTTTTTGCCTGCATATGTGTGTGTGTGTGTGTGTGTGTGTGTGTGTGTGTGTGTACCTGTTGAGTGCCTAGTGCCCACAGAGGCCAGGAAAGAGAACTGGCCCCCCGGACTGGAGTTACAGATGGTTGTGAGCCACCATGTAGGTGATGGGAATAGAACCAGGGTCCTCTGGCAGGGCAGTTGGTATTCTTCACTACTGAGCCATCTCTCTAGACTATAAATGAACCTTTGATTTTGAAATTTTAATTGCTATAAAGGAAACTAAGAAAAGGGTTAGGGGGTTCATGCCAGTGTTTGAGGTTTTGGTTTTCTTAGTTCACACCCTTGAATGAAGAGTTTACGTTCCCCTTCAGGTGCCCAGTGGCTTCAGTCTTGCAATGTGGGTAGATCTCTGCCTTCCTGTCCATGTTTTGCAGCTGTCACCCAAGAAGACCTGGATTGTACCATGTTCACATGGGACAAACTAGACCAAGCAGGTGGAGCTAGCCCATCCTCCCTCTTTCCCTCAGTCAGAATGGAGTTCCCTGAGCTTCCAAGAAAGGCAGCTTTCATAAACTCTCCAGTGTCCTGGAGCTGGAATCCTTACCTTAGACCACACTGAACCTCATTTCCTACCCATATCTGCAGCTAACTCGCCTGCCCCAAAGGTCCACATGATATGAGTACTAAGTATTCTGTGCTTCCTGCATGTGAGCTGCATCACTAATTGGGTGGAGGCCCAGCCCCCGAGCGGCAGCAACATGCAATATATCAGAGCAGAGGCGCATCCTCCCTAGGCCCCGTGGGATAGGTTCCTCTGGCAGGGAAGGGCAATAGAGGTCTCAGTGGGTGGCAGACACCCAAAATATTTTAGCAAGGCTTAGGAAAGTGTTGCCTACTCAGTTTCCCCTCTTCTCTGCCATGCATGCTTAACTTCTTTGTTGTTCCAGATTCTGACGACCATCCCTAAAGTCTGAAGAGGGGAGAACATGTGTGTCCCTTTGTTTCCCCCACAAAGCAGAAAAAATTCACAGAGCAAAGCATGTAGAAGCAGGTATGCTCCACACGGCATCATTCTATCATGGCAGAAAATTCAGGATGCCTTCCATCTGAGTTATTATTTCCAAAATTATTGAAAAAATTATTCATCAGTAATGGAGTGATACAAATTATAGAAGACATTACTTGCCTGCAGGGTTTCTACTATTGGCAAGTCTGATCATCTGTACACTGCACCTTCTGAAATCTCATTTATCAGACAGAAATCCAGTCTTCTAACTAAGAAGGAAGTGATCACAAATTTGGTGAATATTTAGAATGTCAAAGTCAGATTTTTTTTCAGCATCTGTGATATTGTATGTCATATGTAAAAACAAGTGAAATCACTATTTGTTTCTGTGTTAGTGTTTTGTGTTTCTTTTTTGTATGTCTTTTTAAAAGAGAGAGAGAGAGGGAGACATGACACAGAGAAGCAGATTGATAAAGGAATCTGGGAGGGTTGGAGGTTAGAAGTAAGCCTGAATATGATCCTCACGTATAAAAACTACCAGAGAATAAATTCAAAATTTAAAAAATGTTTCTGTCCAACATAAGTAGGAAAAAGTTTTTTATTTTGTTTTGGGTTTGATGTTTTGTTTTTTAAAACAGGCCCTCATGCAGGCCAGGCTCATATCCAGCTCACTGTGTCATCTAGAGAGATTCTGAACTCCTGGTCTTCCTCTGTGTGTTACCATACTGCGTTAGGGGTTATGGGGGAGAACTTTTGAAAATGCGTTTTATTTTTCCCCTGAAATGTTTTAGGAACAATACATCAGAGCACACAGAGGACCACATAAATGCCTCTGCTATCGTCCCATCATATTTTCTTATTCTTACTTCCTCTGACTCCTAGAAGCTCAGAGAGGGAACCTCGGGGAATTGTTCTTGGCTGTGCTCGGTAATTTCATAAACCATTCTATATATGTGTATTCATTTCCTTCCAGTGACTAAGTGGATGCCTTAACTGTCTCTTCCCAGATAAAATCCCAGGAGATGCACAGGATAGAATGCATTATGGGTTGCTATCCACCACCTATTACAGAGCATCCTCGGAAGGGCTAGGTGGAGATGACAGGAAGCAGGGTAGGTTCACCTGGATGATGGGAAGCTCCCTGGAAAACTGTGACTTGCCTTCTGGATAGAGAAGTTTATAAGGGCACAGACGTCTGTGCTCTAAACCTTTAAAAATAAAGCTTGAAAGCAATAACTAGTAGCGGCTCTGCCTCCTTTACTTTAGCACTCTACACTGCCCAACTGCCCACAACAGATGTCAGAGGAGGGGGAGTAAAGGGGAGAGAGAGAAATCATTTGAATTCTTAGAGTATTTTTTACACTCCAACTTTATTTATAAATGTACAGATGACACCAGGCAGAAAAATTACAATTGAACTCAGGTTTCAGGCATTACCCAGAATCCCCCCTCACCCCTTAACCCTGCACATAGCCTCATGAGAACACTTGCAGGAATGTACAAGGTCCCAAGGTTCAATCCCAGCACCAAATTAAACAAGCAAACACAAATCACACAAAAGTCAAAGCATGCTTGTGATTAGAGACGGAGGTAGCTAAATCATTCGAATGAAGTGTGCCTTGCACAACCCAAGTCAGAGGACCGGAGTCCATCTCACACCTCTCTAGACACCCTGGTAGGAGTTTTCTCTGCATGTATATCTTTACCTTTGACTCTACCAGATTGTTTCAATTTATTCTCTAAAATAATTGTACCAATCTAAACTTCCCCAAGCCATGAAAAATGTGTTTTCATCAACCCACATGAACTCAGCATGGCTTTTTTTCCTCTTCTCCCTATAGTGTAATAGGTATAGCTATGTAAGTTTAATCTGGGTTTTGCTCTGTGAGACATCTGCCACTGTTAGGCTTGTCACTCAAGTTGACGCCTCTATTTCTCAGTAAATCATCCCGTAACTATTTTTGACTGTTATTGTCTTTATGTTCTTCCTATTGCTTCATATAGGTTTCTTATGATTCCCAAATACCAGCCCTCTGGTTGCTATATGCACTGAAAATATGTTTCACCAATTGCCTTTTCTGCTTTCTTAAGATCTTTTTCAATTAAATATAATTAAATGCATTTATCTTTGCTTTCATGATCACAACAGCATTGTTCATAATAATAAAAAAGGAAACATCCTAATAGCGTACCATTAGACAAATGGGAAAATGAATCAGTTTGGATCTATTCAAACAATAGAAGGCTAAGCCACAGTGAATGTAGTAGACAACACATATCACTACAGGTAAATCAGATCAACACAAGTCTGAGTGAGAAACACAAGCAAACATACCAAGCAATATAAACAATTATATAGATACATATACACCTCAGAAAATCTTAAAAGCATTATCATCAAATATTTAAAGGAATGGTGAAAAGAGACTAAATTTCAAAGTCAGCTTTGCCATATAGTTCTTTATTTTTTATTGTGTATTCTCAATTTATACAATACTATGTTACATATGTGCAATGGGTATTTTACACACACATACAGTCACACAAACACACAGTGCATTGAGACTATCCCTTCCCCACTGTGATAGAAGACCATCAATAATGGGAGAGGAACACAACAGCAGTAACCCTATACATAATTTCCAAAGGAAAACAAGGACTCTAGATGGACCTGGGCTTGGGCCAGTGTCATCATATTACAGCTACAAATATGGCTCCACTCTTTCTGTGTCCTGAGAATTCAAGTAAAGCTGAACATAAAAATAATAGACTGATATGTTTGCCAGATAAAATTTCAAAACAGGAGACTATCAGACTGACACTGAGAAAGCAGCTGCAATTATTTTAAAAGATCATCATCACTAAAGAGAAACCTTTTATTCTGCACTGAGACAACCAGAAAGTGTTCCCAGGGCAAAGCCCCACCTATCCAGAGGCTCTCTCTAATGATGACCCAAATACATTTCGGAAGACAGCCTAAGCTGAAGGGATTCCAAGCTCCTCCAAAGCAACTGCCTAGGCACGTGTTTCATCAGGGTCAGCTCAGACACCTGTGGGCCACCGGGGTTTGTCTGATGCTTCTGGAGCAGGCAGAGCATGGCGGCATGTCCCTGTAGTTTTACAAGCATGGAAGATGAAGGGCTGAAAGGGTGGAGGAGTCTTTAGTTCGTGATATCAGAGACTAAATAATACAGGAAATGCCTTAATGTCTTTGCATGGAGGCCCAGAGAGCCAACTGTGCGAAGCTGTGAAGATAAGGGGAGGCTATTATGGTGATCCCAGGACCATCAGAAATGCGTTGAGGAAAGTTGACGTCATGGAATGGAGTCAGGCCAGGAAGGACTGTGTGCTGAGGGCAGCAGAGCTGGAGGACTGGGACATGGAGCTGCAGTATTTATTGTGACTGTTTCTTGTTGTTCCTAGGATCTTCCATTTAGAAATATGATCTTTACTTTGTGCCATTTTATTTTGAAAATATGTAACTTATTTTTTACTTATATAGGAGTTTATGGTGAGCAGACTTTGGGACTTTGAAAGTATTGGGGTTTTTAAAAACCATGAGGATGATTAAAGTTGGACCAAAGGCACTTTATTAAAATGATCATGAGCCCTTGGAAGCAAGAGGTGGAGGTTTTTAGCTTCACAGTGGTAGTTTAGAGTCTCAACTTGACTAGGGGTGGAGTTGTGATGGGTAATGGGGGATTCCCACCATAGGGGATTATCTTGGTCATGTTAACTCAGGCAAGAAGATTGACCACCATGCATGGCACCATTCTCTGGTCAGGAGACCCTGGACTCTATAAAATAAACAAGCTGGAGGCCTTCATTCATCATTCTTTGCTCCTTGAGCGCTTCTGGAAGCCGTCACTTCACTTGATCAACTGTTTCCTGTACTGCACCAAGGCTGTTTAATTTTATGCGGTCTCATTTGTGAATTGTTGGCTTTATTTCCCAAGTTACTGAAGTCCCATTCAGAAGACCCACAAAAGTATGCAGTACTTGCTTCTGAAACTTGGGAAAGAGGGGAGGTCTTAATACAGTCATCAGTGTTAAAATCAACTTTACGGTTTCACTTCGCGAGGAAGCTGATGTTGAACTTCTTCTGTTCCTTGAGAGCTGTCACTCAAGGTTCTTGCGTCATACATATTCATTCAGGAGGCACCAGAGATAAGAGTTTCAGCCTCTGCAAAAAGCCAACCACCTGGAGTTTATAAAAGCTATCTAGCGGTGGCCTGTAATTGATCTTAGGCAATGAGAAAACATCATTTCCTTGGAACATAAAAGTTTGATCCCACAGGAAATATAAGATAAGAACTCATGTTTGAAAGTCAACATCCTGCCTACAGGATGGTTATTTCCCAGGCGTGTGTCACCGATTCTAACTCTGGTGTTATTATCAAAGGCTCGTCTTCTTAGCTTCACTTTTGGCCAGTCATCAGAATGAATTCAAGTCACTACTGATTCAATTTCAGAGAATTCCAAATCAAGGGAGAGAGGAAGAGCTAGTCTGCGAGCATGGAGAGCCTCATTATACCAGACTTAAAGGCTGCAGCAGCGGAGAACAGGAAATCTGTTCCCATATTCTCTTTGTTAAAATAGTAATAATGCTTGTTGAATACAACAGTAGCTCTGGCTTCTATGTCTGTATCTAATGAGCCATTAATCTCCTGAGCAAGTGGAAGAACTTGGAGCTGGCACCGATACAAGGAATTCCTAGGAAGTTGTCTCCCATCAGTAGACCTGAGCTCTCTGTCATCACTGATGCTGTGCTCCATTAAGAGATACAAATGACGCTGATACTGCAAAGAGCCAGTCACGGTTAATATCAAAATGTGACTTTCGCTGTCAGATGTAGGATTAGGCAAAGGTTTGATTATTTGCTTCTCTAATAAGCCAATCAGGCCAAAGACCAAATGTTTCATAAGAAAGAAATGAAAAAAAAATCTATCTACAGCTTGGTGAGAAGAGATGCACAAAATTACAGATGTAATTTTGGCGTGATGTAATATCATCATGGTACCAGGGCTTTCATAATTTTCTTCTTCTTCTTTTCTTTGTGACTCTGCCCATAAAACCAATTACAAGTTTTTTCAGGACTTCTTTAATAATGATAACCTGAACTACATCAACACTGAGAAAGCTGTGACCTGTGGTCCAAATGTCCAGGCAACATTTGAGAAAACTAGCCCATCCATGTTCTGCTGGTCTTATTCATTATTGGCATTTTAACTATTAATACTATCATTATATCAGGTAACCACAAACTGTGATTATCTTTAAAAACTTGTGTGCTCATTTAGGTTTATTAAGATGAGTACACAGTAATGGAAAGTATCAATATGTCAGGCAATTTTGGGTTCCCAAATGTTCCTCAAACAAAGAAACTATCTGCATCATCATGAAGAGTAGAATGGAAGTTGAAGAACATCAAGGCCACATCAGTGTTAAAAGCAAGCAGAAGAGTCTTGGCCAATTCAATGAAATGGTCAGTAAGCTAGATAAGAACCAGAGGGGGGGGGGGGGGGAATTACCCTACAGGCATCCCAAGGATGGAGGCCACATATACACGGTACTTATAGACCCAATTTTTTCAAAACACCCTGGGTTAAAGTCTGTCATCCTGAGATAAATATTAATAACTATCCTTTCATTTTAATATTCCAAGTTTAAAGCCTCAATCACATGTCACCCAGCTCATCTTGACCTACTTTAGTAGACGTTAGTCAAAGCAGATCAGAGAATATATTCTGCATAACAACAAACTTTATAGAACTGAAATTTTCAGAAAAACATCTAGCTGGAGTTTTTCTCTTTAGTCTGAACTATAGTGCAAATCCATGAGTGGGCATTATGAATAGCTGGATGTGGGAACACAAAACGGTAAACAGAATGAAATTCTGAAAACAGGTAGAAAGTGCAATTTATTCCCTGAAAATAATACTCTCTTTAAGATAGGTGACAAATAAAGTAGAACTATTGCATAACAAACTTTTCAAGGGACAGAAAATAACTAAATGAGATGCAGCAGAATGCTAAGAGCAGTTGTCCTTGGGGAGCAGAATTGGAAGAGCTGGGGCTTCTTTGTACGGTGTAGTTATCATTTGTCTGCTGAACTGCACACTGCTATTAGGATAATAAAAACGTGCTTGAAAAGGCTCAGATTGACACAGAAGGAAGCAAAGCATACTGTTAGACACAAGACATACTCAAGGTAATTCATAAAAGCTGGATACACAAGGAGAAGCACTTAGACTGGAAAAATGCAAACACAACTGAAGACCTGGCCTCCAACAGCACAGGCACAGGTCTCATGCACAAAGACAGAACAAAAACGTGTGAGTTCTAATGCTAACAGCTACAGGCTACAAAAGCTCTTAGACATCCTACTTTCCCAAATAACAGAACAGCCTTCAAAACTCAGCAGCTATAAGAAAAGCAAAAATGGTAAACATTTAGGTAGCATCACGCTGTTTCCCAAGTGCACATGTACGTAATTTACAAAGAAAACCTAAGTCTCAACAGAGCAGAGATAAACAAATATATCCAAAAATACAAGGCATGTGTTCACACTAGAAATGCAAAGACCCTGAACATATATATAATCTTGCCATGTTATACATTGTTGGATCAAAGTAGAAATATCCACATGACATTTCAGAGTTTCTAAGGAATATTGGTGGATAATCCATGTATCGAAATTTATCAGGTACAATTAAGGCATTGTTAGCAGCAAAATTGATTACATCAAATTTAAAGCAAATTAATTAATAAAAATCATCTATTTTAATATTCTGCCAAAAAACTACAAAACAAAAGAGCAACCACCTTAAAGAGCATCAGGACCAAGTTGCTAAGAATAATTGACTGGTTTCTGTGAGTTTCTTTCTGATGAGAACATCGAGTTCTGGCCCCTGGCTTCTGGTCATTCCCTTGTGCTGTGCCCTCAAACAGTAATCCACGGTCCCGCCTCAGTTCAAGAAATACAGACAGGCTCCTGTCCCAAAGCTGAAGAACATGCCAGCTCTCCTGGCTTGCAGAAGGGAGGAAAAGAACGGTGAGAAGCAACTGACATATTCATGACATTCAACATGAAACAGCAGACTTAATAAACAAGCCAGTGAGGAAATTTTGAAAGTTGAACAAAAATATAACAAACTCCACCAACCACTTTTTCAAAAGAGGTCAGAACTGGTTGCCAAAATCCTAGATTTGGGTGTAGCACCATTTGTAAGGTATCCATACGTATCCGCTCTGTCTGGGAGAGAAGACTAGGAGGCCCTGCAGTGTTTGACCAGAAGTGAAGTAGAGTTACACAGTAAAATGCCAACCAAAGAGACCTGGGCCTCCAACAACACAGGTGGAGACCACGTGCACAAGACACGTAGGTTCCGATGCTAAAGGCTACGAACTACAGAAAGCTGTAAGACGGCCTATCTTCCCAAATAACAGACGTGACAGAATTCAAAGACATTAAATCAGGTTACTGAACAGATTTTTATTTTGATGAAAATCCTTACTTTGAAAAGAACATTCTCTCCAAAGAATTCTATCTGATTCAGAGTGGTGACCCACCTTCAAAGTTCACTGAAATCAAATGGAAATCTGGAAAAGGTTGGACAAAATGCTCCAGTCAAACACAGACTGGGGCCAGCAGGAAGAGGCAGCAGGCAGAGCCCGAGAGCTGGTTGACGGGATTACTGACCACTCTCACGCAGATGCAGATGAGCTGGGAGAGGGCATCAAAGATGGTATTTGGCCAAATCCCTTGCAGTAATATGTGGTTCTTGATCTGGATGATGAAGATGGAGAGGCGGAAGATGAGGAGGATATTGATGAAGGAGGTGAGGATGAAGGTGAAGAAGACAGAGATGATGATGAAGGGGAGGAGGGAGAGGAGGATGAAGACAAGGATGAAGCACAGAAGACAGGTGCGTCCCAACCTTCTTTTTGATTTGCTCTTCACTTTTAACTTTCTCCAGCCCCTGAGAGCAGGTTGCAGTCATTCCCTCCCCACCCCTCTTGTGCTCAGTCACCCTGTTTTTGAGGTCTCTCAACACCATGTTTCTGAACTTACTTTGGGGAAAATACCTTGAGCAAAATACAGCAGGAAAAGAATCTCCAGTTTTCTCTTCTAAATTCATTTTTAGCCTTTCTTGTATCAAACTATGGATTTAACACCACCACTGTTTTCTGTGGGGGGAAAAAAGCCTTCCAGCTCCCCTGGCTCTGCTAGAGGGTGCCAGGCCCCTATAGTAATGCGTAGAGTTCTAGCTTTTTCCCTTTTTCTGTTTACTGGGCTTGGAGATTACATTGTGTTTCCACATGAATACAGTTAGCATTTACCAACATGTATCTGTCTATTCTCCCTTGATTAGTAAGAAGAAAAATAGGGTATAGATGGTCATCAAGGGTGGATTTGAGGTGTCTGGGGGTTAAGTGGGCATTGTGGCAACATGGCTTCTCCTTTGGCACATCTGATTGTGATGTTCAACAGGCATCCTTGCAGTTGAAGACAACAGTTGTAAAGTAATATTCTCTCCTGATGATGCCTTGAGCATTGCCCCTCAATGGGAGGATCAGCAGAACCTGTAGGGTTTTATTTGAAGTTGACATTCTCTATCATAACTTTATTTTTAATTTTTTTGGCTTTTACTGGAAGGAAAAGATGCTTATTTTAAATGTTGAAGTGTACAACTTGCTTTGTTACAATAAAACCAATGTGTACACAAAGGACCAGATGCTTTCCTGCCAGAGCAGATGACTGTCCAAGTTTGACCTGTCTCCCCAACTTCATACTTTTTTGTGTATACTTTGCAGGGTGACCTCAGGGCTTTGCAGATTGAATTAAGGGGATTTGGATCATCTCAATTGGGCATCTTTTCAAATGGCCCTTTGGTTACGTGGATGTACTGACAGCACTTACTCCCCCCGTGTCACGGACCTGCTGCTCTAATGCCATCTGTGCGTAGGACAGCTGCTGGCTTGTCTTCATTGGCAGTGTCAGCCAGTCAAGAAGGTGGGCTGGCAGAGTCAGCCATCTGTGAGGTGGTCAGGAGTGCTCTGTCCCAGGTATGGAGCAGAAGCTCTCAGATGTGACTCTGTGAATCTGTCTAATGCTGTTAGGGGAACCACCTGAGGCATCAGCGTTTTATTGCTGTAAAATATAGCTACAATTAAAGGTCACATTTTCAGAGATGACTACTGGACAACCTGCTCAAAGCTTTTTTTTTTGTTTGTTTGTTTTTCAAGACAGGGTTTCCCTGTAGTTTCTAGAGCCTGTCCTGGAACTAGCTCTTGTAGACCAGGCTGGCCTCGAACTCAGAGATCCGCCTGCCTCTGCCTCCCGAGTGCTGGGATTAAAGGCGTGCGCCACCACCGCCCGGCTGCTCAAAGCTTTTTGATGTGCAGAACTTTATAAATGGAATGACTCCATCAATGACCAAAGTGCAACTGACATCTGTGTAGATGGAGAGTGTGCTATTGCTGCACAGGACTGTGCTTCGTAGATAGACCACTGTATCACCAGGAATCTTGCTCCAACAAAAGAATGTAAAGATTAAAAAAAAGAGAATAATTTACTAATGGTAAAAATTTTAAGTGTGAAAAAATCCAGTTACTTAAACCAATCAAAAAAATGAGAGAGAGAGAGAGAGACCAAATAATATAACAGTTACTGAGAAAAACTGTATTGCAAAGCTTCCATTGTTAATTTTATAAATTTTGTCTAATATCTAATATTAAGAAAAATCTAGGCATAAAAGATGGAAATAATACATCTATACATGCATGACCCAGATAGGAATTTTTAAATAAAGTCTTTTTATGAGTAATTTGGGATTAAGTTTTAGATTAATTGCCCTATCCTGTCTAGAATTTATAGCTCACTTTTGTTCAAAACAGGATACATAGATACATAAATATACAAAAATGAGCTATTACACATGTATATAGACAACAAAATTTCATCTCATTATTTTATAGTTTAAACTTTTAATAAGAAATAACTAATAGATTTTTGTCATTTATAGAAAGCAGGTGATTCTTCTGTGCTAATCCCATTTTTTCTTTTCATATTTTTTCTTTTTATTGTAGATAGATTCTTTTCTCACATAATATATCCTGATTAGTGTTTCCTTTCCCTTTACTCTTCCAAGTACTACCCAACTCCCCTCCCTTCTGGATCCACTCCATTTCCGTCTCTCATTAGAATACAAATAGACTTCTAAAAGATAATAATGAAATATGATGAAATAAAATACAATATGATAAAATAAAAGCTATCACATCACAGGTAAGCAAAACAAATCAACAGAAAAAAAAGAGCCCCAGAGAAGGCTCAAAAATCAGAGACCCACTCATGTGTATACTCAGGAATATCATAAAATCGCTAAAGTTGGAGCCATAATACAAACACAGAGGGCCTGGAACAGAACCTGCACAGGTTCTATGCATTAAGCTTCAATCTGTATAAATGCAGGAGAGCGTAGAGAGCATGATGATCTAGACAGCCTTGTTTTCTTGGTATCTTCCAACCCTTCTGGCTCTTACACCCTTTCTGCCTCGTCTTCTACAGGGTCCCCTGAGCTCTAAGAGGAGTGGCTTGATAGAGACATCTCATGTAGAGTTGAGTGTTTCTAGTCTCTCACTCTCTGTGTAATGTCAGGCTGAGGGTCTCATATTTGTTCTCATCTGCACCAGGAGAAGGGTCATCTGATTATAGCTGAACGAGGCACATATCTATGAACATAGCAGAATGCTATTAGGAGACATTTTAGCATTGCATTTTTGTTTTGTTTTATTGTTACCCTAAGTCTCTGGGATAGCTAGTCTCTGGTTCTTGGCAACCCAAGCAATGTCAAGTTTGGGTTCCATGTCATGGAAGTGAGCCTTACATCAAGTCAGATATTGATTGGTTACTCCCGTAAGCTTTGTGCCACCTTTGCTGTAACATGTCTTATAAGTGATACATCATTATAGATCGAAGGGTTTGTGGCTGACTTCGTATTTACATTTCTCTTTTGGTAGCATTCAGAGTATCTTCTGATACCAAAGATGCTAGAATGTAGCAGTGAAGGCTCTATGTAGGTGTCAACTCTACTTCTCCATGTTTAATGAGTTGTGTGAATGTTGTCTTCAGCAATGGGGTCTTGGTGCCAATCTTTGGAGAGCGGAGAGCAATCCTGTTGGAGTCCTGACAACAATCTGGGTTATTTGGGGCATCCCATAGAGCTGCCATTTGGTCAGCAACTCAATTGGATGTAACCCAGTCCCAATACTGGAAGTTTCATTTGGTGACAAGAGATAGCCAAGTGAGACTTAGTCTCCCTCCATTATTTGGCACTTTTATTTAGATAACCTTCATGTATGTATATATTTTAGAAAGTTTCTACTGTATTGTGTTTCTATACTGTACATCAGGTGACCCTTAATTTTAACTGTCTCCTCCATATTCCCTCCCTCAGCTCCCTCTCCTTTTCCCACTAGGTCCTCCCATTCAAGCCCCTGACCTTGTAGTAGTTACAGTATCCATCTTTAACTATTTACTTCCCTTTATAACTATAGTACCTTACTCTGTGCCTAACCTCTGTAGATTATAGATGGTGGCTTGGTTATCATTGACTTAACAGTAATAGCCACATATAAGTGAATGCATACCATATTAGTCTTTCTGGGTCTGGGATACCTCACGCAGGATGATTTTTTTTTTCTAGTTCCATTCTTTCACCTGTGAATTCCATTCTTTTTAACAACTGGGTTATACTCCATTGTGTAAATGTACCACGTTTTTTAATTCACTCTTCTGTTGGGGAACAGCTAGGATATTCCCAAATTCTGACTATTATGAATAGAACAGCAATGAACATGGTTGAGCAAGGGTCCCTATGGTAGAATGGAGTAGAATGGAGCATGTTTTGGATATATGCTTAACAGTGGTATAACTGGATCTTCAAGTAATCTATTCCCATTTTTCTGAGGAGTCACCACACTGATTTCCATGGTGGCTTTAAACTTACGGCTTTGATTGCTCCTGTTTGTGGTCATGGTCTGAATGAGAAATATCACATAGGTTCATATTTTTGAATGCATGGTCTCCAGACAGTGGTGCTGCTTGGGAAGCTTTGAAAGTCTCTCATTTCAAAATTCCAAGTTTATGATGGATGCCAAAATCAAACAGGAGCAATCAAAGCCATTAGCAATTAATCACTATTGGCAAAAATGAACCAAACTTAGAAAAGTTTTATAAGATAGGTAATTTTCTAGGAAAACTAATATCAGACTTTTTTTAAAAAAATACATTTACCATGTCACTTTTGGCAAGAGAAATACAAATAACAATCAAAGATGCTTCCATGTAGGCACCAGATCTACAAATGATGGAGGAGTGTCTATGTGTTACTTTCATTATTAATAAAGATACTGCCTTGGCCCTTTAAGACACAGAAAATTAGGTAGGCGGAGTAGACAGACAGAATTGTGGGAAAGAGAGGGGAGACGCTTCGGGCAGTCACCATAGTGAGTCGCCATGCTTCTCCTCTCAGAGATGGACACAGGTTAAGATCTCTCCTGGTAAGCCACACCTCGTGGTGCTACACGGATTACTAATGGGTTAAATTACTATGGGTTAAAGGAAGATGTGAGAATTAACCAATAAGAGGCTACAGATAATGGGCCAGGCCGTGTTTAACAGAATACAGTTTCTGTGTAATTATTTCGGGTGTAAAGCTAGCCGGAGGCCAGGTGTCAGGACACAGCCCCACCGTTCTTTCTACATATAAAACATAACGGTAGAATAGTATATTTATTTCTTTTCTAGTTGCTATGGCAAAATGCTTAATAAAAGCAACATAAGAGAGAAAAGATTTATCGTGGCTCCAGTTAAGCCCCAGGGACTAGTTCCGTCCAATATGGCTCTACCTGCTAAAGTTTCCACAGCCATTTCATCTTTTCTGCCTAAATTTTTCATAATAAAATATTAGTTGTCTTCTCTATTTCTCCCTCTCACCCTCCCGATCTCTCTCTCTCTCTCTCTCTCTCTCTCTCTCTCTCTCTCTCTCTCTCTCTCTCTCTCTCTCTCACACACACACACACACACACACTGAATAAATTAAACAAAATGTAATAAAATTTTAAAAATTAAAAAAATTACGCAGTATTGACATGAATATGCTTGTTTACTTTTGCATTAAAATTAAAACTTGGTTATGTTAGGTCTCAAACCAGGGACAAATGGTTATTAACAAATATCTAAGTGGATGCTGGCCCTCCAGATTCTTCCATCATCCCTTAGTCCCTCCCTGTAACAGGATCCTCTTGGCTGGCATACCTGGCCCCATAGCATGAATTCTCCAGCCTAGGAGCTGCACTGCCCTTCTCCCAGCTACTCTCCCACATTTAACTTCAGCTATTTTGTCTACCAGCCCTTTTCTAGTTTCTTGGTCTCTGTAGGATTCAGCCACGATAAGCTTAATGGAGGTCTGAGTCTCACTCAGTAGTTTACCCTGAGGTAAAACTACAAACTGAGATAACCCAGGCACCGCCCAAGACCAGACCATCCAAAGGAAATTCCTAACATTCCAACCATTGTAGATAGGATCACCTGCCACCACACATTCACCAAGACACCCCTAGACAAATGTCAGCCAATCAGGGGTCCTGAACCTCAGAAACCCCTCACCTCTGCCATTACTACTATAAAAACCCAACTCTAACTGAGCTCTAGGCTCTCCCATTATTCCAATACTGTCTGGGTCTGGTGCTAGCCTGGACCATAAATTATTTCTCTGGACCAGACCCCATCATAAACCATCTCTCTCTGGACCTGCGTGGATACGCGGGAATAAAGACAAAACTCACATGGCTTTATCAGGAGAAAGATTGTCCATTGTCCCTCATGAAGTCCTGAGTTCACATCCTGAAGAATTCCTCATGTTTATTCTCCAAACAACCTTATATATCAAAACATAAACTGATGGGGAAATACATTAGCATTCTGTTTCCTAGGTAACCAGGTAAATGGCTTTTGGTCACATCTACCTCTTTGACCATACCTTTCTATGCCCATTTTGTCATGCCACAACTCTGTCACTGGCTTGGAATTGACACCTCTTCTCAGGTGATTGACATAGTTACAAAGCAAGGAGCAGCATATCCTGAGCTTTTTGTTAGGGTAACATCAGCCTGTCTGGAAGGGTATATAACCAACTCAGGTGGGGAACTATGGCTTCATGGCCTGCTTGCCATATTATATAGAACTATGGTCCTACACAATACATTGGACACACAGAGAGACCGAGTTTACAAACTTGCTTAAAATAAAGACTCTTTGCTTTTACATATGGGACTCAGGTCTACATGTTGGTTTTGGGGGGCTTCACAGATCTGGGCACAACAGTCTCTTGGCCTCTTGGATCCATGTTCCCCTTTCTCCCTCTCCTCTCCCCTTCCCCATCTGCTCACAAGTTCAGTCATGTTCACTGCAAATTTTCCCAGCTATCTCTGCCTCTGCCTACACTCTTCCTTGAGTCTGTAATAAAAATCTCAACCCTCAGAAGCAGTCATGTCCTTCTTTTATTTCCTTTTTTTATTAATCTGTTATAGAAACCGGAAGTGCCCTAATCAAGGTCCCTTCCAACGGAATCAGCTGCTCCAAACCAACTTGCTGATTAGACTTTCTTAAGGTGTGTATGCATCATTTGTTTCTGCCACCCACAAAATTTTATTTCAAATGCTGGAGCATAGTTCTTGAGTTGCTGTCCCCCCACCCCCTGAAACTGCTCCAATCATCCAACTCTCTCCCACTACTCCAGAAGTGTCTCTGGCTCCTGGAACTACCACCCATCTGGGCATCTCTCCGTCCTAAGACACTTCCCCCCCCCCCCCCCCTATTGAAATCCTCTTCTTTTCCAAAAGCTTCTCCCAGCCTGCCTCTCTACCTGCTATAGCCGCTCATCTCTCCTTGTCTACTGGTTACCCGGAGCTGCCTTGCTTTGTCTACTAGTACTACAAAAGCCACACTGATGTGCCAGGAAACTCCCTTTGCCCCTACTGAACCCCAGTCACAAAGACGAAGAACACCTCTCCTCTGTTATTTGGAACATTTCTTTTGACAAGGTTCCCATTGCATTTGGGGACACTGCCCCCCCCATGGAAATTCTTACAATACTTTCTCTGCTTCAACTCATCTCTTTTTCTCAACTCCCTTTGGGAGCCACTTTCCCTATACCTGCCAGCCCCACCTCTAGTGGAGTTTAGTTTCCCTGCCCACCCTGTCAGACGACATACTGCTTGGCCTTAGTACAGATCAATGGTCAAAGCTGGCACATTTGATTTTCAAATTCTCTCATAGAGTAACAACTTCTGCCACTGTACAACAAATGATCCCCAAATCTCTCATATCTAAACATGCTCTGCTTCACATTTCCAAACGTCTGTTATCTCAAAGGCAGTGGTTCCCAGCTTCCTACTGTGACCCTTTAATATAGCCCTCAAGTTGTAGTGACCCCAACCATAAAATTATTGCCATTGCTACTTCCTAACTATTCAGTTGCTACTGTTACGAATTATAATGCAAATATTTTTTGGAAAAAGAGGTTTGCCAGACAGTTGTGACCCACAGGTTGAGAACCACTAAGAGTTGGGACTCACAGGCTGAAAACCACTGATCTAAGGGTTGGGACCCACAGGTTGAGAACCACTGATCTAGGGTTCTCTACTTTCCAGTTTTAAAATTCTTTTGTCTGTACTGTTTCTCTGCTCTCTTTTCTCAAAGGAAAAAAATCTCTTAGGACTATGTTGTAAATTCTGTCTCAGGATTGGGTATGTTTCAAAATCTATAAACTGCAACAAAAATTTGGTTTAAAATTTGGAATAAAATGATGATACTTAAAAATCTATACCTAAATAATCTTAATCTGCTGCAACATACCACATATGTGATTCATTCAGCTCTTGTTCAGAATTTTAAATAACAACCACATGCTTGGCATCCATCTTTTCTCAGGTTAAAGGGTACATGCCATGTGACTTCACCAAAATCTCAAGATGACCACGTGGTACAAACCAACTAAGGTAGAACCTATAAAATTTCTTAGTCTGACTGAGCCTCTGGGTTTTTATTTATCTGCTTTTCAGTCTAAGGAGACAACAAGAGGCCTCCAAAATATTTTAGATCTGGATGGATTTTTGTATGAAGATAAATTTCTAAGGTTATAGAACCTTCACCTGGCATTGGATGGAGAAAATGACAGAGCCCCACATAGAAGCACCGGATTGAGCTCCCAAGGTCCTGATGAGGAGCAAATGGAGGGAGATCATGAGCAAGGAAGCCAGGACCGTGAGGAGTGCGTGTACCCATTGAGACGGTGGGACAGATCTAACAGGAGACCACCAAGTCCAGTTGGAATGGGACTGATGGAACAGGGGACCAAACCGGACTCTCTGAATGTGGCTGACGGTGGAGGAGGACTGAGAAACCAAGGACAACGGCGATGAGCATGAACTCTACAGCATGGACTGGCTCACTGTGAGTCTTGTCAGTTTGGTTGCTCACCTTCCTGGACTTAGGGGGAGCTGGGAGGACCTTGGACCTCCCAGTGAAGGGAACCCTGATGGCTCTTTGGCTTGGAGAGGGGCGGAGTGGGGATATGAGTGGAAGGGAGGGGAGGGAAGGAGGAGGAGGAGGGGAGGAGATGGAAATTTTTAATAAAAAAAAATGAGAAAAAAAAGATATACTTAGGTAAACAAAACTGTTACATACATAAAGATGTATGACTAACTATTTATTTTGTCAACTGTGTTCAACACCAGGCTTCTAAAGTTTTTAAATAAAACAGCATGTATTTGATAAGTAAGATATATTTGCAAATTCCTAAGGTCTACTCAGGTTAACAGTAACTGACTTGAAGATAGCTATCTAAACTCTTTTTCTTTGCTAACTCTATTAAGTTTTAGATATTTACCTAGCCTCCTTGTTTTTGCCCATATTGTTAAGTTTTAGCTATTATATAAACTGAGTCATACAAGAACCTGTGATGTTCTATAATGGTGCACTATAAGGGAATCAGAAAGGTAAAGTTCCATCTCGCTCAAGACTGCATTTATGGTTTAAAGTTTTATTTTGATGCCAAAGGATCTACAATTAAATCTTCAACTCAGGTTTTTAAACTCAAACTTAACAAGAATAAAGCTAAAAGAAAAATCCTAACTTGATAAAAGCCACTAACTTTGAGCTGTTATGTAATTCATTTAGACAACAAGCTTTATTAAGCCTTCCACGTATGTTTTCAAGGTTAAACCTAAAGCAATAACAACAAAAAATTATTTTAAATTTAGGCTTACTTAATAGATGATCCTCAAACTCTTCAGAGATCTACTGAATGTGACATTTAAAATGTTTGATGAAAAAGCTTCCCATGATAGACAGAAATGCCAGCTCCTAGAGGCAACCCTCAGGTCACCAAAGAAGACATGGGTCACATAAGACTTCACCTGGATTGTAGTAGCACTGACCAGTGGCCCTACACAAACTGTGAACACAGTTATGTTGACTATCCTAGTCTGCCTAAGTCAAGGTAGGCCAATATTCCCAACGACCTTCTGGGTCCAACAGGTCCAACCAAGGCAGCTCTGTGTGGTAGCTGAAGGTTTAATGCTGTCCTGGGCGACAGTCAAAGACCACAGGAGCCTAGGGTAACTAAGCTCCCAGGCAGAGGTGAGTCTTTCATTTTAATTGGTACATAAGCCTTTGAATTATACTTGCTATAATTTATCTTTCTCTGATATCCGATGACTGTAACAAGTAAACCTGCTCCTTCCCCAAGGCTGCAACTGCCTCTTTACCTCATTTAACTCAGACCTTGGGCCACGGTTTTCTGGAGGTACCCGGCCTCCTGATGAGAAAGGCAAACACAGACCCAGACCCCTCTTAAAGAGATAAAACGACAAAACAGGCTTCAGAGTAGTGTTTGCTATTCCTGTATTTTAAGGCACTGGGTTTGCAGTGACTGCCCTCGGTGACCAACCACTTGTGCTTTCTGGAAAATAAAATGGGTTGGAGTTTGTGTGAGTTATGAGGGCCTGAGAAGTAGTTTAAGGCATAAATAAATAAATGTAAATTGTAAATGCTGGAGGGTGTCAAAGCTTTAGTAAGTTGTGAGGATCTAGAAAACGTGTTTTAGAATGTCTAAATGCAAGCTATAAAGGTCTAAGGAAGTTGTTTAAGACACAGAAAAAATGAAAATGTTTCGGATTTCTTTCCATCGGTGTGCTATATGCCATTGTTATACTAAGATTTCAAAAGTTCAGAGTTTTAATGTGATTTGATCTCTTGGTCTTTAACTTTACACCCTGTCCCTAGTCTTTATCTGCCTCAGCAGATTCCAAGTCAAATATAGACTACTCTAAAGCTGTTACAATGTTGCAGCCCCGAGTGTTCCTTCAGATTCTGCATTCCAGATGTTGCCAAAGTGGCATATTGAGCGCCCTATCCTGAACTCTCCAGTGCGGAGGCTGGGCTGCCCTTGCTCTAGCTGCTCGTTCCTATATAATCCAGACATTGTGATGAGCCTTTATTTGATCTCTTGGTCTTTTGGCCTTTCAGTTTCGTGCTCTCCTTTCTTCCTCTCTCTTCCCCATCTCCTCATATGGCCTAGTCCAGTCTGTGATCATGTCCACTCTGGATTCTCCCAGATGTCTGCCTCTACCTGGCTTCTTCCTTATATCTACAGTAAAAACCACAACCCCTTAGAAGCAGTCATGCCCTTCTTTTTATTTTTTTTTTCTCACGGGTTGAACATTTGATACCATAGGATATTAAGCATTATCCTCAGTGCGTATACTATTTCATATAAACATATAGTACAGAATAACAGAAGGATATTAGGAAATAAAGTATTAGCCTTGTTAGCTAGTCTCTCTCTGGGTCTGTGGATTGCAGCATAGTTATCCTTTGTTTTACAGCTAATATCCACTTATGACTGAGAACATACCATGTTTGTCTTTATCAGTCTGGATTATCTCACTCACAATGATTTTTTTCTGGATCCGTCCATTTGCCTTCAAATTTTCTGGTGTCATTTTTTTTAGCAGCTGGGTAATACTGCATTGTATAAATGTACCACGTTTTCTTTAATCCATTCCTCGATAGAGGGATGTCTAGGTTGTTTCCAGGGTCTGGCTGAGATTACAGTTAAAGCTGTTATGACGTGGGAACACCCAGATCTCCCTGGGAACAGGAAATAGCAGAGAATTCTTTTTTTTTTTTTTTTTTTTTTGGTTTTTCGAGACAGGGTTTCTCTGTGGCTTTGGAGCCTGTCCTGGAACTAGCTCTTGTAGACCAGGCTGGTCTCGAACTCACAGAGATCCGCCTGCCTCTGCCTCCCGAGTGCTGGGATTAAAGGCGTGCGCCACCATCGCCCGGCTCAGAGAATTCTTAAGTGGACTGAGGGCAGGTGGGAATGGGAGCATGAGTGATCGGGTTGAGGGAGCATGGAGGGGGACTGTGCGGGGAGCATTTGGGGGTCAGGCAGAAGCTGGCACAGGGGAATCTCCCAGAAGTCTATGAGAAGGACCCCAGCTTAGACTCCTAGCAATGATGGATAAGTAACCTGAACTGGCTGTGTCCTGTGACCAGACTGGTGCCTGGACCAACTGCCACCATAGAGGCATCATCCAACAACTGATGGAGGCAGATGCAGAGACTCAGAGCCAAACATTAGGGGAAGTTCAGGAATCCTGCGGAGGAGGAGGAGGAGGAGGAGGAGGAGGAGGAGGAGGAGGAGGAGGAGGAGGAGGAGGAGGAAGAGGAGGAGGAGGAGGAGGAGAAAGGAGTGTAGGAAGGAGTAAGAGGGTGAAGGACACCTCAGGAAGTCTCATACAGTCAACTAACCTGGGCTCATAGCTGCTCACGGAGACTGAACCGACAACCAGGGAGCCTGCATGGGGCTGACCTAGGCTCTCCGCATATAGTGATAGCTGTGTAGCTTGGTCCTTTTATGTGACTCCAAACAGTGGAAACAGGGGATGTCTCTGACTCTTTTACTGGCTTTTGGGAACCCTACTTCTCATACTGGGTCACCCTGCCCAGCCTTAACACATGGGGAGATGCTTAGTATTACTGCAACTTGATATGCCATTGTTTTATTGATACAAAGGAGACCTGTCCTTTCCTCGATGGAGACAGAAGAGGAGGGGATTGGAGGGGGTGAGGGAGAGGGACTGGGAGGGAACGACGGGGGCGGGGGGAGGCTGCGACTGGGTTATAAATAAATAGATGAATAAAAAAGAAAGGAAAAGAAAATAAATTGCCAGCCATTCTCTTCTAATCCCAAGCCAAAATTAATGACTTTTTAAATGAAACTGATCAGCTACTCAAACAACTATTTTTCAAAATCAAATATTTTAACACAGTGTAATCGAGAAGTACACTAATTTTATCCTTAGATACTAAGACACGATGGGAGGAAAATATTAAAAATAATAATCTTTTCTTCACAGTTGAAGTACTATATTGCTATAAGGTCAGAGAACTTTATTTACAGTAGAGATTCTATAACTCATATCACAATATAGTGGTGAATCTGAGCCACGTGCTCTGGGCAGTATTCGCTGGCTTTGCATGGTATGACAACAGATGGAACATGCCTGCCCAGTGGTTAGCGCCAAGGCTGCAGTGAAGCCACATGACGCAGCACAGGTCAGTACTGTCCGAAGTACTAGATTCCTCGCACGTTTAATTCTGAATTATCTTTTGGCCGTTGCACACTCAGAAAGTTCTTGCTGCTGACAAATCTTATTGTTTCCATGTGGGGGTTAATGATCTACACTTCAAGGTGGACATGATAAAATACTTAGAATAAAATAATCCGATGCCTTGGGTTGTCTTTGAAATAAAGGTAGAAGGCAGAGGTGCCAGATGGAACAGAATGAAGAAATGTGAACGAAATTGTGCTGACATACTCACTTTGCAGCTGCATCAGTAACCGACCAGAGTCCCTGCTGTCGCTTAGGCAAGTCTCCACCCAGAGTATAGCAGTGAATTCAGTCAAGCTGTGGGCCCTTGGCTGGGGTGACAGTTCATCTGTTCTTGGCTTGATGATCCGGTCAAGAATGAATGCTTGTATAATCCCCTCACCAAGTCATGTGAGATGCAGTCTCCGTGTGATGGCATTAGGGATGGCATTAGGAGGCAAAGCCTTTGGTGGTCACTCATGATGGTGGTGCCGACAGGAAAAACACAGCTCCCATCTTACAGGGAATAAGAGGATTATTTTAGAGATATTTTGAGTGACTATGATCCAGAAACTCAGATTTAGGTTACCCCAAATTCCATTTCTCAACAGTTTATGAAAAAGTTTATAAACGAGTTCAATTTTAAATACATTGGCGGGTATATCATAGAGGCAGTTACAGCTAGTTGTATGTGTGTTGGGGGGGGGGGGGCTCTCCTATAGGCCCAAGATGCTATTTGATAGGATTCTTAGTTTGGGGGTTAGTAGAAGCCAGTAGTCTGTTATGTTAATAGATTCCAAAAACGTTTCTATCACTCACAAGCTGTTAGTTCAGATGCAGGTGGGCAAGGAATGGCTGCGTGTGATGGTGAGAACCGACTTAAGGGGGGGGAAGAAGCCTCCAGACCTAAACACTACACTCTCTTCACAGCACTGAAAGTCTGGCAATACGTTTTTGGGGAACAACTTCTTTTCAGGTTTCATTCACAGTAGAGACCCTATAAAATGGATTAATGTCATTACTAGGGGCACAAAGGCCAGAATTCCCTCTCCCACAACATGTGAAATAGCTGACGTCTCTATAAATAACAGGTCTTCACCAAACACAGAGTCGGCAGCATCTTGGGCTTGGCCTTCCCGTCTCTAGAGCAGACCTTTTGTTGCTTCATAAGCAGCTCGTCCTTGATGTTGAGTTAGCGCAGCAACAGACTAAGCCAGTGGGTCACAGGGGCAGAAACGGGTAGTTATGAAGTGAAAGTCCAGTTACTTGACTTCTGCAGGACCGCAGGGGGGCCATTGTCCTATAGCAGAGACAGCTGAAGGGAGCTCTCTCGCCACGTGACCATCCTGAATGTCATCTGCGAACGTGGGAAGGCTGGCTCTTAATGGATGAACTTTTGTACTCATGAACTTCCCCTGAATGCTAATTGGTCAATTATCATCTCTGACTGTCCACTCTCACAAGGACTGGAAGAGGGTCAGAGTTGCTATCATCCCTTTACAACCAGACAAAATATCAGTGATTTCCCAATGCACAGAACAGTTTGTTCTAGGGGGATAATGTGAACTGCATTTGTGACGATCATCTGAATTATGTCCTCGGGAAATAGGCTGTATTGAAAACAATTTTCAAAATACCTAATAACTCTGTATCAACTCTTCTTTCCTTTCTCTTTCATTCCCGTTCCAGCAGGGATTCTACCCTGGTGGCACAAGTGGGTATTGGTTTGTATGAAGGGCATGGGAGAGTCAGAGGATAGTCCTAAGCACCTAGGCTAAGGATTTTAGAACTTGTGACTTTGGTGAAAATAAGTCAAGAAGACAAAATTCACAGAAAAATAGGTTTAATTATAAAAGGCAGAGGGCGTTACAAGTAAGACACAGATAAGAAGTTCAATACTAGGCAGCTAGTTGATCAGCCCCACATAAAAATAGTTGAAATGTAAAAATAGAGGATGCTAAAAATCTAGAAGATGTTCTAAGCACCAAAAATCTCCGTGCAGAGCCTTGACTGCAGAGACTGTGAGGAATAAGGAGTGAAAATAACACGGTTTTCTGATGTGGAAGACTAAAGGGAATTAGTACTTTCGAGAAAATGGAGGAATGGGTACCGCAGATGACAGAAGGAGCCCTTCAACCTTTCCTCATTAGTGGGAAGTGGAGGTATATTTACAGACACCTTGAATGAAGGTGTGTGTGTGTGTGTGTGTGTGTGTGTGTGTGTGTGTGTGTGTGTGAGCGCGCGTGTGTGCGTGCATGCGTGCGTGCACGAGTGTGAGTGTGTGCTTCTCCAGCCTTTACTAACAGAAGGGATTCAGATGTTTTCCGCCCTTCATACGAGAAGCCATCACTCAGAGAGCTAACGGTGAAGTTAATAATGTATTAATACACTGGGTGGGGTGAGCCAGTAGGAGCTCTGCAAGCCATTTAATCGTTCTTTCATTTTCCTCATGGTTCTAAAAGCTTTTCTAGCTGTCTAATAACCTTAATCATGAGAAACATAATAAAACTTAATAAAATGTCTTCTATTTTAAATGATATTTATGATGAAATGTTTTAATTACCTCTAGGTAAAATTCTACTGGTAATGGAAATTATTCTTAGCTTTGAGATGTACAAATTTGACAGCCAAGATATTGCTACGGTTGGTGCTATTACTTGCAGGGGGGAAAGGCAGTATAATTGCATCTGGAAGCCAATACATCATACCCCAATGTCAAATCTTCAAACAGTGACAGTCCAAAGAAATTGTAGGCTCTTTCCCAAGAGAAGTGGCTCTAAAGGTACACTTAGTGCTTCACTTCTGAAAACACATATATCCTGCTGCAATTTGGCCATCATCTAAAAAGGTAACTCTTTGAAGTTGAAGAAGGATCTCTCTTTAAGCTGGGAGCTTTCAAACCTGGCTGCACACTGTAGTCATGTAAAGCACTTCCAAAAGCAAACTGGGGTCCATGTGCCTCTCCACGCCATTCTAATTTAATTGGCGTGGGTGTGTTCTGACAACCAAGAGGGTTAGAAGCCCCCTAAGGAATCCTGATGTGCATGCAAGGTGGAGCATCTGCTGTGCTTTCCTGAGGACTCATTAATAGCTCAGATTTCCATCTACTTTTTAAACAATTTCCAAAAGTTGTGGGAATGCTATTAGAAGGTACTGGCATAGGGAGGTGGGGGGGTGGATGTCAAAGGGATTCAGGCAAATAAATAAAGACAAAACAATAATTGATATTCTGGGAAAGGAAAGTGCATTTAAGAGAGAAAATTGCAATTTGGGGGAAATTATTTAAGGCTTTTTAGAGAAACAAAGGAAAGGCAAAAGAAGAAAAAACTATGAGAAGCATTGACTCTTATGGGGTTAAAATCATTCAGTTCATTCAAGTAAAAGATTTCTTCAGTCACCAAAAATAATTTTGCATCCTTCTCTTTTTTGTTTTTCATTTGTCTGATTTGCTTGTTTAGGGGGAGGCTTCTGCAGACAGGAAGAAATTGAAGATAGGGGGTGGGTTTAGACTTCTAGGTTCTGGTCAGTATGGAGGGAACTGTCCAGGTTCTATGTCAAGGTTTGGTTGATGAAACTTCAGAAGAGCAAAGTCTGCCATCCTTGCTATCAAACTGGAATTCTGACTTGATCGATCATCTTAGTTCTCAATGAAGTTTTGCTAGCTATAATCCTACAAAATAATCCTACAGAATAGAATATTATTCTGTCACCTCACAGGAAGAAATCTTGAGGTTTGGTTTAAAATGAAAGAAACCGTAACTTCACAAAGTTTAATAAATGCCTGCCTTTATCAATGGTTCCAGATCCTTCTTCTTAATAATGGTTCCAGATCTTTCTTCTTTATTAATGGTTCCAGATCCTTCTTCTTTATTAATGGTTCCAGATTTTTCTTCTTTGTCAATGGTTCCAGATCCTTTTTTTAATCAGTGGTTCCAAACCCTTTATCAATTGTTCCAGATCCTTCTTCAGTCTTTCTGTCTCCTCTTCCTTTGAACACCCCTGAACAACATTTTCTATCCTTGCTATTAGGTTGGACCATGCAATTGGACCCAGAAAATCAAAAATAAGTAGAAAAGCACTTCCAAATTCAACATCTAGAATGTGATCATTCGTGTTCTTTCAGGCAGCTGAATACAAAGCGTACAGTACAGAAAGTCCCAGAGAACCTAAAGAATGCTGGAGCCCGAACGAAGCAGTTCAAGTGCCTGTATCATCACAGGAGAGTTTGCCACCAACACTCTTGGTGATAATAAAACCATTTAATATGTAAGCTATTGGAAGTTGTGGGTATTCATTACAGTAGCTAACCAATTCGTTTTACTTAACCTGACACTGTGCTTAGTTCAAGAAAATACATTCTGTATAATTATTTCTTCTTTTTAAATTTTCTTTGTGTAAATTTTCATATAAGCATATATTATACATTAAGAATTATTTTTAAAAGGTCAGTAAATCTTAAAGGATTTACAGTGTGATGTATAAAAACAATGAAAATAAATTAATAAATCAACAGAAAATAATCAGGAGTTTTTTTGCTTGAATACCGGAAAAACAAATAAAACACTTATAATAAACCCACAAGTCAATTAATGGAAATTAGAAAGTATTTAGAAGAGGCTATAATAAACCCACAAGTCAATTAATGGAAAATAGAAAGTATTTAGAAGAGGCAAAGATGAAAACACATTTCAGTATGTCTGGGAGGGTTCTAAAGCACTGGAGCAGAGCGTTAGACAGACAGCATCTTGTCCTGTGTGTATTTCTTTAGACTCTATATCCAAGTTCTTCTCCTCTGTTCCTCCATTTCTCAAGATTTTCATTTACCCACATAGGAGTGAAATTATGGGTTTGATTGTCTTTATTTTATTTCTAATTATTATAATTTACCAACCAGATAAAGGCTTGAGAGACTGTTGGCTTCTAATGTCAGTTCAGAGAAAGAGCTTGGTAAATCTCTACTAACCAAATAAATGAAATTTCAGCTTGGAGAGAATGAAGAAAGCTGGCAGCACTGTATACTCATGCTCATCCCATTCACATATTGGCCCTTATTTTCCTCTATTAATAGTCCTTTCAGAAAAGTAATTATACAATATAAATCTAATCTGTCCATATCTAATGCATACATATCCTCTCAGGTATCATCCAGCCTCCTCTGAATACTTCTAGTAAGAGTACCCAGTACGTCTGAGAGATGTCTAGACTTATGCCAATAATGTGATTTAGTCTGACCTTTACATAGTGCTTTGTGGTTATGGTGATAGGAATACAAGCATCGCCACGGAGTTTGATTTAAGCCTCCAGTTTAAGTAGTCTGTCTCTATAGCCAGCCCATCAATTCTGCCTGGGTCCAAGTATAGTCCCAAAGTTTCTGTTTTCTCTATTTTAAAGCTTACATCTACATGATCTACATCTGGGCACATGATCTTCAACATGTTTGTGCTCTTATATTCTACATACTATTGACATGTAATTCTGTGAAAGCTCATAGCTGTACGAGGTACCTATCATCATGTCTGTTGTTAGCCCCTGTTGGAGGTAATGCATTACTTAATGATGTTGTATACCAGGCTTATTCTATGGAGACACAACACAAATCACCCCAGATATGGAGCCCATCACAAGACCAAAGTACAGATATCACCAAAGTCTATCCCAGCATGGGTGACAGCTCACAAAGCAAGGAACACAGAGCAAACTTCATAGCCTGCAACCAGCTCAACAGGTTGAAGAGTGTCCTTTCCTGGTGGCCCAGTTGACCCAAGCGCCTTCCTGACAACCCACCTGGTCTTTGTTTCCTCTGGTTCAGCAGTTCCGCTGGTCACTGTTTTCTTCCAGGCTGTTGAAAGTCTTCTTGAAGCACGACTCTTCAGAGAGGGACAACAATGTTCTTTACTCTTTGCATAAGCTTTAGAAATGAGGACCTCAGTTTCAGGAGCTTCCTAAAGCTATTTGGAATTGTTTACTTCTATTCTTCATGAGCATTTGGTAGGATGTAATGTTCCATTCTTAGAAGAAACTACTTTGCAACACAAGTTGGGATGGGAGTGGTTCCAACAGCACTGCCATGCCCTTTATTGCTTTTGAAAGACGCACCTGTTGAGTGCTCCTTCATTTAATTCCTTTCAGTTTCCCTTGTCCATGTTAGTGGACGCTTCCCAGGGTTCTGCAGTCAGTTCCACTCTACCTCGTGGCATCAGACCTGTACACTTTATCCATGTGCTCACATGACAGAAAACGAAGAGGCACCGGTGTTTTAACCTGATGACTACTACCTTACTAAAGTCTACAGTTTGGATAGTATGGTTAGCTGAAAGGATTGCCTACTGTCTGCATTCCAGAACACATCTCATTGGTATCTCTCAAACAACAATCAACATCACTGTTCTTTGCTGTTGTGGAACTAAAATTAAAGATCATAAAGTTTATAATATTTTAAACATATTTTGAAATGTGATTTTCTAACATGCATTAATTGAGCTTAACCACGGGCTAACATTAATCAAACCCTGTCCTTAAACTCTTTTGTCCCTTTTCAATATGCTGTCTGATGGGAGAAGTGTATTTATTAATAAGCCTTTTGTGATCCATTTCTGATTATAGTATTTTAAATGACATTGAATCAAGTGTGTAAATTCAATTCTCTTCTTCAAATGTGTTGTGTGCATCTTTAATTTTTTATTAGAACACAATCAACCCTGCATTAATATAGCACTTTAGAACGGGAGAAAACCAACACCTTGTATTTAAAATGACAAGTTAATAATTGCTGCCATCTGCAGGCAACAAAAAATCCTCTCTGGCTTATACCTCTTTGTTGTTTGATCAAAGGCAATTTCAAGTGAACAAAATAATTATATTTCCAAGAGCAATGTACTCACAGACAAAAATAGAGCTGGTTGTTTCCTGCCCTCCACATTTCACTGCAACAAACAGCACCTCGAGGAAACAGGACAGGAGGAGGCAAGGCAGTTGCACGGGCATGGCCAAGGCTGCCACCTCTGACAGCAGACAGGGACCGGAAGGCATTAGGAGAATGGAAAGTAGAAATGTGCCCAGCAGGTAGTGTTTTCCTGCTGGAGTGGGGGCGGCATTAAGGCTGTAACTACCAAGATAGCAGTGCAATTTCAACTCCCTCTGCAATACTCTCTGGGAAAACGATAACTTAACCGACTGGCTAAGTCAAAGTGATGACCACTCACTTGCAGAAGGACAGGACAGTGCTCACACTTAACTAGGCAGCTGCTACTCTGAAAACACTGGTGTATTTGCTCGCATCCAGTAAGCTCACATATACACTGAGGAAAGCACATGGCCATACAGAACAGCGGTTCTCAACCTTCCTAAGGTTGCCACGCTTTAACACATTCCTCACATTGAGGTGACCCCAACCAGAAAATTATTTTCGCTGCTACTTCATAACTGTAATTTTGCGACTGTTATGAATTATAATGCAAACACCAGTGTTTTCTGATGGTCTTAGGTGACCCCTAAGTATTCAGTTCCCCAAAGGATAGCGACCCATAGGTTGGGAATCACTGATAAAGAAGCTGGAATGCAGCTTTCAAATGTTGTAAAGAAAGGAATTTGTTATTTTTAATCCAAGTAAGGTAATATAGGCTTGTGACTCCAGCACTTAGGGGGCTGAGACAGGAGGATCACAAGGTTAAGATCAACCTAGGCTACATAGCAAGATTCTATCTCAAACAATCACAGTAACAAACAAAACAAACAAAGGTGTATTTTAAAGATGTCTTTGGACAATGATCTAACTCAGTGTTCCTTAGTGGGCACTGCTGTTAGCACTAGGAATGCACAATCCCTTGTTCTGGAACCCTGATGGAATTGCTGGTAGATTTAACCAGACAACAATAAGTCAAAAAATGCTCCTATATATTTCCAAGTGGCCCCCAGGGAAATAGTATTGCCTCTTTCCAACTTGATAAGTTTTCCCAGTTATAGTTGAATAATTTCCAGTTATTTTCCTTAGTGTTGGGTAAAGATTCTTTGGAGAAATGGCAATCTAAGGACACAAAGTAAAATTACTACTGTGGGCCATAAAATGCTCTCTCTTGCCTCCTCTGATTGCTAAGTGAGAAACCTTAGCAAAAGCTATTACATTCATAAGATGTTAAATTCTATATGACAGAAACACAGTAAAAACATAATAAATATGATCACCAAGCTAATAACAAATACATTTCAATCCCTTCATAACAGTAAAAAGACTAATACCAATTTTAAAAAAATACGATCAAGAAAGTCGGCAAAGCAATACAAAAAAATATTAAGAAACATTAGAAAGTATAGTCAACCATGTTAGTAGTCAAAGCAATATAAATGGGGCCAGCTAGACGATGTTCAGGTCACAGAACTTGGTGGGAGGAGAGAACTAAACCCCTGAAAGTTGTCCTCTGACCTCCAGACATGTGCTGTCACACACACACACACACACACACACACACACACACACACACACACCCTACATATCCCATATAAACTATACACACAATAAGAATAAATAAATTAAACTTTCAAGAACTGTTTTACCTTTAGAACTAGAAACTATATTTGAATGGCAATGCTCACTGCTGGTGAGAGTAGAGATGGATCCACACAGGCCTCATGCAGGAAGTGTAAGAAGAAATAGCAAACCTTACCAGGCTGCAAATCACTTACTCCACCAGCCCCATCTTAGGAAACTTAGCTTATCACTGTGGATGCGAGCAAAGATTTGGCTGAAATATTGGCAGTTAAATTATTGTTTTTATTACAAATATATATTATGCAGTATAAAATAGAAAAATTAGATTAATTTTATATATTCAGGAAATAAAATATAAATTTTAAAATATGCTTTTGGAGAACTGAAGATGTGAAAAATATTCTAAGGATGCCATTCAGAAAAACACAAAATACAAAGCAAGATACAAAGCAGTATTGGAAAACATGATAGTGTTTTTTTTTTTAAAAAAAATACAGAGTCCAATGGCGCTGGCCTGGAGAACTAGCTCAGTAGTTATGAGAGCTTGATGCTCTTGCAGAGGACCCAGGTTTGGTTTCTAGCACCCAGGTGGTGACTAAGAGTCATTCATTTCCAGGACATCCACCACTCTCTTGTGACTTCTGTAGGCACCACACACACGCACCACACACACACACACCACACACACACACACACACACACACGCATGCATGTACGCACAAAGCAGCTTGTCTCCAACAAACAATGTTGTCCAATTATTTCTGTTCTTATTTCTTGTAACCAAGATGAATCATGTTTTTCTTCTCTTTATTGTTTCTGGTTTTATACAATGAGTATGTATGACTTTTGTGCTATTAAAAAAGTATAGTCCATCACAGGCAAAGCTTTAACTCAAAAAGAAATTTATGAATCTTAAAGGGAAAGATTTTAGTCAGGCTATAGCTATTTTGTCTATTCGTTATGCTCAGCTGTTAGTCATAACCTGAACTCATTCAAGAGTCGACTCATCAGCTGGAGTGGGAGGAGAGGCCTCAAAATCAACCGGGCAGCGGTGGAAAACAGCTTATCCCAGCATTGGGTGTGGGGGCGGGGAGACAGGCAGATCTCTGAGTTGGGCCAGCCTGATCTACAGAGCGAGTTCCAGTCCTCTCAGGCTGTACAGAGAAATTCTGTTTTGAAAAAAAACCAAAAAACAAAAAACAAAAAAAGAAAAAGAAAGCAAAAACAACTAACCAACAAACAGAAAAAGTAAGACAAGAACTTAGGAAACACACACTGTATCTGAATGGATGAACCAGTAAGTGCGAATAACACCCCTCACCCCTGACTCCCACTCCCCCCACACACACCTAAGAGAATAAAATTCCAGTGCCAATTATACTGAAACTCAAATCGCAAAAGCATCATAGTAAAGGCTGTTAGACAATTATTCTTCTCTTCTTTTCTTACCCGCGGTATTATTTGAACTGTTAACAGATGTCAATACTGTAGTCAGTATTTGAGGGAGAGTTTATTTGCCTCCAAACTGGAACATTTTGGACTTGGTTGTCTTGCCTAGAAAAGACAACAAGCATGAGCACCACCTAGTGGCCGTATCGTAACATCACAAGGCTACAAGGCACTGTGCGTAGGAGAATAAGGTACAGGAATTGACTCTATCCTAAAGTGCCTCAGCTGCTGCAGAGCCCTGATTTCCAAAGCTTCCTTCGTACCTAGGATCTGAAATTCAGAAATGCGACAGCTCTGGTCATCTTGGAAAGGATGTCACCCTGAGTTGCCATTATCTCTAGCATAAGTTATCAAACATAAATTGTTTGATAGTCTGCAAACAGTCTCTGGATATTGTTTATAGTGAAATCCGGCTCATCTGGTTCCCTCCTCATTTACTTGGTCATGTCGTGGACTTTTGTTCTTTCCACGAACTTGGACACTGAGAACATAAAAATGAATTGAGTAAGATTCGTAGTCTAGTTGAGGAGAGCTGGTCATCTACACTAGATAAACTTTATAGGAGGCCATTTGGACCAAGGTTCTGCAGTGTATGCTGAAAGACTGACCCACTGAAGTCATTCATGCTAAAGTCACACACGACTAAGTTGTTATCTGAGCTTCTGAGAAAAGCGAGGGTCTGATGGTACGCAAACTCCCGGAAGCCCTGGTAGTAGACAACTTGCTAAGCACTATGGTGGATTGAATAGAAATGTCCCCCATAGGTTCTCGAATCTGAATACTTGGTCCCTGGCTGGAGGCACTGTCTGGGGAGACTGTAGAACCTTGAGTAGGTACAGCTTTGCTGGAGGAGTGGGTGTTGAGAGTTCGTATCCCCTCCCAACTTCGTTTGCTCTTTCTGCTTCCAGTTTGTCATTAGAAATATGCTCTCTCAGCTTTTGCTACCCCTGATCTCTCTCTCTCTCTCTCTCTCTCTCTCTCTCTCTCTCTCTCTCTCTCTCTCTCTCTCTCTCTCTCACACACACACACACACACACACACACACACACACACACACACACATACACAAAAGCAAGTTCTTTCTTCTCTAAGTTGCTTCTGGTCATGGTGTTTTATGATGGCAACAGAAAGTAACCAAGAGAAGCAGTACTTTCCTCTTAACCCTCAAGGGGAAGTAACTGGAAATCACCAGTCTTTGACAGACCTGTGTTCTGCCATGCACTGCCTCATTGTTCTGCTCAGACTGTTATAAAAACCAACTGGTCTGCCAAAGCCAACAGCTTTTAGATGAAAAGCGATTTTGGAATGGTAAATAAAACCCAGTTAGGTCAGCTCACTGACTTTTTTGAAGTTTTGTCTTTTGACATATCATCATTATAACTCTGTCCAATTATTATAATGGGGCAAAACCACCATCTCCTCTAGGTGATCTATTCACAACCCCCTTCCTAGAGTGTGGAGCTGCCTATAGGAGACATCACAATGCAGATGGGGCAGGAGAAAGAAGCCGTAACCTTGTAAACTATAGAAATTTTTTCTCTGAAGAGTCACCTGCTCCGCTGCTTCAGGCTGAGGTGTTTGTGTTGGCTTCCTGCCCTTGGATATTCTGAGCTTCATTGTTCCTTCAATGTCCCCCACAGTCAGTAAACCAATAATACCTGCAGCCAACCCACCATCCCCAGAAGCTTGGAATGGCTTCTCCTGTCCTAAGACACCTGACTTCTTCACACACATAGCAAGCTAATTCTTCAGCATTGCTATAGAATGGTGACAAGGGGCATATATTAATATTATGAACATGGTAGCAAGGAAGCATCCTATCCCAGATTTTGAAAGACTAAGGTTAGATTCTGGAATGGTAAACAAAATCCAAGTAGGCCAGTTCACTGACTTTCTTGAAGTTTCTTCTTTTGCCCTATCATAAGATACTGTCAGATTGTCATAATGAGGTCAAGGGAATCCTTAAATATAAAAAGAAATGAATGAATGCATTATCTCAGTGTCAAGGATGGCTCAGAGTGCAAACAAACATTTGGGACAATGAAGAAACACTTTAGGACTAGTTAGTGAAAATTATACCAGTGTGAAAGCAGAAGCACACAAAACACTACAAGTTTATGTTTATTAGAGAGTTGGAGAAAACCTGGTTCACACATTATTATTTATATCAAGGTCATTATATATTTGTAGATATTAATGTTGAAAGTGCAGGGATGTTGTTGAGGTTTTGTCCACTTTGTCCTTTTACCTGATTAACACGTCAGATTCTCTAGTAGTGCAGGTGCCCCAAGAGTGAATACGGTCAACATCACACATGGCTATACCCTTCTCCAGCAGTTCCCTAAGGAGCGGGAACTCCCCGTCAGGAATTCCCAGAAGGCTTTGCCTTAGTTAACAGGCCTCAGAGTCAGACACTAATATTATTGGTCAACACACAGGACAATTTGTTTGGCCTGAATCCTTTAACATTTTAACCAATACTTAAGGATTAAAACAAAACTTTCATGGAAATCTCTGCTTCTGGATTCTCTTGCAGTGCATGACAGGTATTGTCACAGAACCTGCACGAACTGGATTTGAGGACAGGCTGAGTGCCCTTCATCATTGGCTGCAGCTCCCCACTCTGGGCAGGTGTGGTTCTGTAAGTGAGCCTGGTCCCTCTCGGCAACTGAGCATGTAATTTCTGGCCGGATGATGATGACATTGTGGCACTGACAGAAGACATGCCCCATAAATCCTCCACTGCCATCAGAAGTCTTGTTGCCCAGTACAGGACTTTGTGGGGGCCAGCCATAATAAGCTAAGTCTGGGCAGGTCACCTAAAGGTAGTTCTTTATGTCTAACCATTATCTCTTGGGACTCAGGCCATCGATGAATTTAAATGGAGGCTGGTGTCTCAGTAGTTTACCCTGAGACAATGTCTGGCTGCAGGAGGAACCACAAGCTGAGATTACCAGACCCCCACCCAAGAGCAGACCATTCAAAGGAAATACCTGGCATTCCAAGCACTGTAGATAGGATCACCTGCCAGCGCACATTCACCAGGACACCCTAGACAAATGCCAGCCAATCAAGGATCTTAAAACCTCTAAAACCCCTCACCCCCACCTTTGCTACTATAAAACCCTATTCTAATTAACCTCAGGGCTCTCCAGTTATTCCAATACATTGGATGTGCGGAGGGACTGAACTTGCAAACTTGATTAAAATAAAGGCCCGTTTGCTTTCACATACGGGGCTCTTGGTTTCCTTGTTGGCTTGTGCGGGGACTTTGTGGGTTTGGGCATAACAACTTTGTCTTTAATCTCTCTCTGAGTTGTTCATTTTCTCACACCACTAAATCAAGGTTGATCACAAAATTGGGAAGGAGCACAGGGCATGGCACAGTCCCCTGTCATGCTGATTGAGAACAGTGGTCTGAGACACTGCCTGAGTCTGTAGCATGTCCTATCACAAGACGTGTGACAAAGGTGTTTACATGGTGTTACCTGAGATTGGGTCTTTGAATCTATAACAGAGAAAATTGTTTAACTACAGATGTGCATAGACATACCCAATTCACATATTAAGAATGACAGAAAATTTTCAACCCAAGAGTTGGTGAAAGATATTCAGTTGAGTATCATCTTACTCAGCTAGGGTGAGAGAGCCACCCAGTCTTGATAATCTGAGTGCTAACTACAACATGGCATGGTGGATCACGTGATAATACCATAGAATCAAGCTAATGTTGCATTCAGCCTGTCTCATCAGAGGTTGCGAGCTTGCTTGACTTGGTCAATGGATGCTCTACCTACCCTGCTTTATTCACTAGCGGTTCTTTTCAGCTGTGTGTTCTTCTCACTCTGACGCACACCAGCATGTCTGTGTCCTCGGGGTTCTTCCAAACTCTGCACTTACACTTCAACATCTATACCTCCATTAAAGCTGTAGCTCATGTGCTCAAACCCATAAATACAAAGTTAATGTTAATGGTTCTCTTTTCTTTCTTTCTCTTCCTTCCTTCCCTCCCCACTCTACCCCCTCCTCCCTCTCTCTCCCTTCCTTCTCCCTTCCTTTTCTTTCTTTATAAAGAACTAAAGATGGCAGAGGACGATGGTCATCTAGATGAGGGCTCACCAAGTATCTATAGGCCGCCTAACCATGTCAGAAAATTGCCTGGCTAATATAACAAGCTTCTGCGGTATGCATTATATCAGGCAGAAGAGTCCATTGCTTACAGGAACCATCTTCTGCTTCTGAGTTTCAGCTATTTCTTCCACTTTATCCCAGGATGTTGCACAGACCGATACCTTTACCCAACATTAGACATGCAGTACATGTTAGCTACACTGTGTGCAAAGGGCATGACGCAGGGTTTGTTTTTTAGCTGTGTTTGCATAAACTGAGATGAGCTGAGGTTAAGAGTGTGAGATTCTGGAAATGGCATCATATAGGTCTTTTATTTTATTTCAAAGGCAAATAAGGCTAGAAATGTTGACACACATTCAGGAGGCTGAGACAGCAGGATCACAACATTAAGACCAACATCAGTTACACAGCGAAAGCAAAAGCAAATCAAATAAAAGGCAGTATGGATTGTCTAATCCTTCGCTCTCCAGAGCCTAGAGGTACTTCCATTCACATATGAAGTAATAGGATTATACCCTCATTATCGTCTTTATCTGCTTCCCACACCCACCAAACCCCTTTGTTTTCCTTGCAAGTCTTCCGTGTGTGCATGCGCATGTGTCTGTACATGTGTGTTTGCATGTACATGTGTGTGTCTGCATGTGTCTAAGCATGCACACACATGAACTGGTGAGCATATATTTAGCCAGTTTGGCTTTCATGAGCATGAGTGGAGTAGTTATTTACTAGACAGTGGCCACACCACCAAAGTGTTTATTCCCCCCACACACACACACACACACACACTGCAAGGAACTCTATTTTTACTTGGACTCTCTTTGTACAGGTTGTGTTAAGGATGGCAGATAAAGAGAGATCTTAAGAAATGAATACATAAGCTACACCAGCCTGTACAGCAAACAATCCCATGCTTTTAGCTTCATAACTGCTTACAGCACACCATGAAACTTCTGTGTTGTGATTTATTCTATGAAATTAATGTCTATCTCTTCAAGGCAACATTCAACTTTCCTTATGCTGGTTCTGCCTGTGCCTTTGCAAAATTCCAAACATTTGCCTGAAAAGAGATACACCAGAGCTGCCACCTTGTGGCTCTGTGTATTATACTATTCGTCCTCAGAAGTCAAATGCTTTTTTATTGCTTTCTAAAAATTCCAACAATATAGCTTTTCTTCCCACAGCTTTTGTTTGAATTATTTCAAATTCCCTAGTGCTTTTACCAGCGAGAAATGGCTTGAAATCAAGCCAGAATTCAGAGTACCTATCTCATACAATATTTAAATTACAAATGTACGTGTTCATTATCCACCGGAAAACTAGAATAACCATAAGTTTAAATCAGTAGACTTGCTAAATAATTTACTATTCACAAAATAAAGTACACATTCCCATTACAATATCAACTGGAATAGTATCTTTCTATGTTTATATTTCTAATCCTTTGCCATGTCACACGGAACAGAAAGTTTCCAAACTCCTGGAACCCTCAGTCCAACATTTACTATCAGCCACGTGACACCGCAGCCCACCGTGGCCCTCATTTACTATCAGCCACGTGACACCGCAGCCCACCATGCTCCTCATTTACTGTGCAGCACAATTCCTATTGTACATCACTTTCCTTATCCATAACTGATCGGCAAGCTCAACAGAACATGGCACAGGACTGCACTGATGATCAGAATGTAGCTTCCAGGACAGTCCTCGGCACACAGGAGGGTCTATAGCTGCTAAGTCTGATCTAGGGAACCAAAATTGCAGTGCATGAGCCCAGTAGGCTTTCCTGTTAGAAACAGTCAAGCCCCATTTCTCAGCCATGCCCAGGTGCTGCCCCAGCTTCTACTCTGCCTTCTACCAGCACGCCTTGGCTGCTGGCGGCTACTGGAGGCGCACTCTCGGCTAGAGATGGTGTTCTTCTGGCAGTAGAACAGCAGGGAGGGCACAATGTTGCTGTACAGAGTTCAGCATGCTCCCTGGTTGCTCACTGTGGTGTAATTGGACTTTCCTTAGAGCCAGCTCACAAATAATGACACGGATGCCTTCATAGTTCAGCCTTAGCTCAGGCTTGGCCCACTAGCTCTTAAAACTTAAACTAGCCCATATATTCATTAATCTATGTTCTACCATGCATCTTTGCCTCTCTACCGTTTGGCGTGCCTGACTTCTTCCACATCTCCATGGCATGTTGATTATCTCTTATTTCCTCTCCCTGACCAGAAGTCCTGCCTATCTACTGGCCGTTCAGCTCTTTATTAAACCAGTCGCAGCAATATAATGTTACACAGTGTGCAGATATCCCACATTGTGGTATATGTTCTGTTGTTGCTGCTGCAATTGCTCTATTGTTTTAGTATAAAGCAGAAAGTTGAGGGGGAAGTTATCTGTTCACCTCCCTCTCAGCCTGGCACACTGCCACATCAGAACCTCACCCAGAAACCCCGAAATCTGGCTTTCAAGCCCTAACAGAGTAGAATATCCAGCATGTCACTCTTGAAGGTGAGTGCAGGTTATACATAGGCAAGAACTATTTGGTGACCAGATGGGTTGGTGGATTTGAGGGGCCACACACACACACACACACACACACACACACACACACACGAGGATTAAGTGCTGCCACATGACTGGTTTGGGAAGTGAACCAAAGCGACATGTGTGAGCTTTGTTTCAGCCCATGATTCACCATTCTCTCTCTGACTGATGGTGGGAGAATGTCTTCCTGAATCCCAGAGTGGTTATAAAACCATCAACAATGAACAAAGCCCTCTGCTAGCCAAGATGGGCACACAATCTTAATGAAAACTCTTCAGTGTGATACACTGCAGGAGGATGGTTTTCTCAGCTGTCACGGGAACCTGGGGCAGACCCTGTTTCCCAGTTCTTGCCCCTACAGTAGCCCAGAGGAAACTTTCCCTTAAGATTCCCAAAGGTGACAATACACTGGAGAAGCAGGACTGCCACCAAGACACCAGGAGCAAACAGCCTGGCTAATCCTTACTGGCCAGCTTATCGTTCCGCTGGCAGCTCACTTACCCTGTGTGAACAAAGGTGGCAGTGTTTAGCGTTTCCAGTTACTGAGCTATGTAAGAGCTACTGCCTCCCCAGCTGGACACTGCTGAGAACCACTGCGCTCTGGCGTTAAGAATGAGGAACATGGCCAGAGTCCAAGACTGCTAACCTGTGGCACAACACCAAGGTCGCAGATGGAAATCTCAGACTATGAGCTGGATCTTCCAGAGGCCCAGTCTTTACTGGCTCGCTGGCAAGCAGGATGGTAGTATTTAAATATTGAATGACTGGTCACTGGAGATGCCAGCTCTTACAAATGACCCGTCTCTGTGACTGGGGCGTCCCTCCACATTAAAGACAGACAGACACCAATCACAACAGTCTCAACCATCACCTCACCCCTGCTGCATTCTGCTAGCCAGCGGGGGCAGAACTCCTACCTGGCTCAAGGACGAGGAAGCAGACATTTCACAGAGCAGCCAGATCTGGGGAAGGTAGACCAGAAACACTGCTGTGGCCACTTTGAGAATGTCAAACCTGCCACCTGAGGCTAGGTGAGTTAAGGCAACAAAGTTGAAGAATGTCTCTGGGTAGTAATGCTTTCTCCCTGTGTGTGGCAAACTAGTCAAGACCCACTTCAATGTTTTCTCGCAGTCAGATTCTGAACCATATGGGCCTCTCCAAGGCTAAAACAAAGACCAAGCTAAAACAAATAAAAAATGTATAAGGAGCATGCTGACACTGTGGTCACAGCCAGAATATCAGACCAATTTCTTTTAAAAGTGGGTTGAGGCTAGCCCATCTGGCTCAGGCTAGCTCCCTTGTACTAGGAGCTTTGGAGGTCTTCCTACACACTTTACACACATACACACTTCCGCTTTCCACTGAAAGATGTGCAAGAACATGCTGAGCAATGTTTAAAGTCTAAGGGAGAATTTGGGGTTTTATGTTGCAGATATTAAGTCAAAGTGAAGCAAAGCTCTGCCAGGTAGGTTGCCAAGAGATGCCCAGGAGGCTGAAGAGGCAAGGTGTCAGCTGGAAATGCTTAGTTATAGGGGCGCCTGAAAGACTGCCAGCTGAGTAGCAGTCCTGTGGGAACGGGGAGCCTTCGGGATGGCCAGGAAACCGAGGAGGGAAACTGTCAAATGGCACTCATGCTAGCAACCCTAGGGGCTCTTTCTTCATAACCACATGAACGTGTAGAATCTGAAAGTCATTTGTAGCCACGATGGGCAACCTTGTTATGGTTTGAGTATGAACAGTCTGCCGAAAAGGCTCCTGGGTTGAAGGCTTAGTCTCCAACTAGGGCATGAAGTCACTGTTAAGTGATAAAGGTTCTGACTAGCTCAGTGAATAAACCATCAATGCCTTCATTAAGAACGGCAATCCTGGGAGACGGCTGATGCTTCTGAGGGTGAGACCTGGTTGGGTCACTGGAGATATCTTCAAGGGCTGCCCTTAAACCCATTCCTCTTGCTTTCCACAGCCATGAGGTAAACAGCTGTGCTACACGGGTTCTTCTGCCCTGATTTTCTGCCTCACCACTGGCAGAGAAATAATGTAGCCAGTAACCATAACAAGCCAATCATGAACCATATGTTCTCAAACTGGGAAGTACACCTTTCTTGGGCATTTGGCAGAGGGACAAAAAGGCTCTCACACACGTTTGGTGCTGTTTGGCTTAACTGTCTCTATGTGTGTCAGAGTTCTGAATGGGATTTGAACATAATACATCTTAGATACTAAAGCTGGAACCCAAAGCCTTCCCACATCCTCAAAGCTGACGATGTGCCCTGTGTAAACATTCGTGATCATCTGCGATGCCACATAGCCGGGCCGGATAAACTTTAGCAGAAAATACGTATAGTGCTAAATTAAGCAAAGTTCAAATACTTAAATATCTATGAGTACGAGATAAGCATCAGATTACCCTAGAGTAAGGCTTCATCTTCAGTTCCTTAGACACAATTATAAATGGTAAGTCATGGCCTACAGCTGGCTGCAACAGCTTTCCCATCAAGCATTCCTTCATTTGAGACAGGCAACCTTCCAACTCCTAATCCTGCTGCAGCCTCCCAGTGCTCAGTCAGGCACCAAAATACCTGACACCATCAAGAATTCTTTCAACAACTGTTCGCTTTTCAAAAGTTTTTAACAGCTAAATCCATCTGCCCTATGCATCTCAGCATGTGGTTCTGCAGCACAGAGGAAGCCTTCAGATGAGAAGCTCCTGTCTTAAAGTGGTATTTCCTTCTTCCCAAGCACATTTACATATTCCTCTGGAATAAACATCAACAAACAACGGCCCAGGGTCCATACCTGACCCACTCCCACTCTTCTAAATGAAGCTTTTAGAGGAAAAAAAACTGTGTGATGTGAACTAGTTTCATACGCCCAGTGTTGTGTATCGGCGTTAACAGTTCCACAGAGACCCGCAGAAGCCTAACTCAGCATCTGACTCTGTTTGAGAAGTTTAACCCCAACTCCACGAGTCTTCAGAGGGGATATTACCATAATATGAGAAAGCAAAGATCTGAATTGCTGCCCTATACACGGGGGACTCACATCCATGTCTGCCTAGCCAGCTGCTAGGAGTGTATGCAGAATTGAGACGCGAAGCTCATCAGCTCTCCCCTTCAGCTCACTGCTATCCACATGGCGGTGATACAGCAGACACCACTCAGTTTCTGGTTGCCTCTAATGAGGCTGTGTTAGCATCCACCACCAGAAGCATTTTAGATGTAATATTTTTTATTTCTTTCCATGCCTACAAAAGCCTGAGTGGTTGGTGGCTGGCGTGCATCATTTCTGTGTTTGTCTCAATGTCCCTGCCTTCCGAGTCAGAAGAAACACTTCCTTCACACTAGAGGTTAGAGAGCGCCTAAGCTTCGGCAACTGACTTATAATGGGTGAGAGTGCGGGCGGAAGGGTCGGTGGCATTGATCCACTTGGGCATCCAGTAATGAGTCAGCCAATCAGCCCGGCCTGGGTAATGGCGCTCAAAGATCTGCCGGTAGTAGTAGCCTTCCTTGGTTTTGGGAGTATTGAAGGGAAACTTCTGGGCTGCCGCAGCCATCATTCCATCATCGACCTATAAGACAAATTAGGAACATCACACCTTTCTCTGCATTTGCTCTGCTATACACAAACTAAAGTTAAGGCATACTGTAAGTCAACAAGACCCTTTAAGCCACTCAGTATTTAGAAAAAAGCTGAAACAAGCTCTAATAAACAGATGCAGTAAGTTTTTAAAAATTCTTATGCATATTTCGTATTTAGAGGCTCAATGTCTGATTTATTTGTACCCAGAATATGCAAAAAAGGTCAGTGGTAACTTCTATGTCACCTCTACTTAAGGATACTAGTTCAATTTCCTTAATTCTTCTGTAGTGCGTAGAAGGTGCTCTTGGTAGGAACTGTGAGTCCCCTATAGACACAACTATTCATACTAAATAAAAAACAGAGATCCCAGATCTATGTTAAACTATATTGTTCCAGAAAGTATCTTCAAAGACAGACCTGATGTTCAACATAGTCCTGTAAAATCTTGAACCAGGAGTTCTTGACTGAGGTGATCCCATCACTGAAGGCTTCTTTTGGTCTCCAGAGAATCTCTTTGGGCAGCAGGTTGGAGTCCTCAAACGTCTCTCTCAGGAGATGTTTTTCTATCCCATTCTGACATGAATACAAAAGGAAGGTCAGCGAAGTCACCAGCACAGCCAATGGAGTTTGGGGTTTATATCCAGGGTTGATTTACTTACTTTTGGAATTCTCATTTCTGGTGGCAGAGACAAGTAATAAGAGGAAAACCGATGATCTAGAAACGGGACTCTCAGCTCAAGACTGGGGGAAAACAGAAAACAAAGCAGGTCAGCAGGGGCCATGTGCATCCCAGCAGCTGCACCAGGCTGAGGAATGCAGATTACAGAGTCATGTTCCGGCCTCCTAACGGCCACTCTACACAACTGGATGCATACTGAAGTCTGTACTCATATCACCAGCATCTAGAGGGGAAGCTTCCTGTTTGAAACTATCTCCTTCCTTTTGTGCTTGTGAAAAGTTAACTGTTTTTCTAAGAACATGAGAGTGAAGGATCATGATTGGGCTCGTCATGAAGATATATGCAAATGTCCCATCATGTATAGAGTCCTCATGACTCTGGTCAGGATATGCAGATAGGTATTACCTATGATTCCCACCTATTCAACTAAATGTGATTCAGTAGAAGAAGCTACATTATTGAACAGGTGTTTATTGTGCACAATATGAGTCTTCTATTCTTCAACAAACCCAGTTACATGTGAAAACTCTAACCAAGAAGAAATGGCTCCAAAGAAATGTATTTTTAGTATACAATCTTATCAAGCTTCATGCATCTTCATTCTCTGCCCCTTGAGGACACTCTAAAGTGCTCAGAAAGAACAGCTGCAGCCTTCCCTCTAGGTCAAAGGCACATTACTTTTATGATTTAAGGACGCACCCTGCCTCACACACCCTCAGAAGACCCTCTCTCCCACCCCAATGTTAGTACCCAGGGCAGAGCCCAGCTCTTTAGGGACAAGTTTAACTAAAAATCGTACTTTTAAGCCTGGAAAGAAACTGGAAAGAAACAAAAAGTAAGCAACTGATCTCATTATGAGTTTCTCCCCTCTCCGTTCATTTCACAACTGGATATGAAGTTACCCGTGGGCAGCAGTGGTACGGTCAGCTCGGAGAACATCGAACAGGTAGAGCTCCTTCAGCAGCCTCTCACTTTCCTCCTCCGCCTTCTCGGGGGAAGGAGCCTGTGCAGTGAACGGAAAGGTGAGTGGCTTTGCTTTGGCACACAGGCAGCCTTTCCCTTTCCCCTTTACATTTTAAACAAAAGATAAGCAAGACAGAAAACAAGGTAAGGAAGGGGTAGAGAAAGTATATGACCTCAGAGGCCAGCAACGTTTTATAAGACAGACCCATCCACCTCCAAAGTGCTTAATGTGGAAATCAACAGCCACAATTCCACAGGAATCAATCAAACAAACAAACAAACAAAAACAAAAGCAGTTAGGCCTGGTGTTGCATGTCTTTAATCCCACTACTTGAGAAGCAGAGGCAGGTGGATCTCAGTGATTTTGAGGATAGTCTGGTCTACATAGTGAGTTTTAGGATAGCCAGAGCTACATAGTGAGCTCCTTTCTTGGGGGAGGAGGGTGAAGGCAACAAAAACAAAAAACAAAACAACAACAAAAAAATAGATAGGACATATATATATATATATATATATATATATATATATATATATAGAGAGAGAGAGAGAGAGAGAATAGACAGATAAAAATAAAAGCAATTCTCATGTTTAATTTCAAGAACAAAAAGTATCTGATACTACTGAGACTTCTTTTTCCTAAAAGAATCAGACACCATCAATTCAGACACACACACAAAAATGTTACTCGTTACAAAGACAGTATAGAGAAGAGTCAAGCGATTCTGGCTTTTCTTAACTCAGCCTGGACAGACACCTTTTCTCTCCAGAGTGCTCACCTTGTGGAAATATATGTAGCCTTGCGTAAGTTCATCTGACCCTTCTCCCGAGAAGATCACCACGCTGTCTGTGTTCTTCCGGATATACTTGGAAATTAAATACATACCTTAAATGAAAGAGATATTGACATTGATGTCGGTGTGTCTTCTAGAAAGCCTTTACTTGGCTTTCAAAAACAAATGCAGGTTGGAGTGGCTTGTTGGACTTAGATAATATAAGCAGCTTCCAAAGTGATTGCATAAATATTTAGGAGGCATTTACATGCAGTTGATCCAACTTAGGCAATAAAATAAGCCTAGAAACTACGGCAATATTTTATAAACAGGTTCTGAAATTACGTTCTTAGAGCAAGATTTTCTATCTCAAAATTTTGCTGAATTGAAGTGCCCAAATCCCTAACTACCATGGCTTCCTCTTAACATTACTACAGAAAGAGCTTGGGGAGTACATCACTTTGGTGTGGTCGTGTGGTCCATGGTGAAGTGAGAGGTGGTGTGTGAGGCCTGCTGGGGGCAACCGGGGTACTCAAGAATCTCGCCTCTGAAGGCATTAAGGCGATTCCCAGAGGAAACCAAATTAGTTCTCCTGAGTAATTGTCTAAAACAGAACCCTTCTTTATTCTTGGGCCTCTGATCTCACTACAGTCTCTCTCCTTCATGGTGCCCACCAAAGTGTCATGCTGCGGGGCTTTCAGCCTACAAAATACTGAGTTTAGAAAAAAAAACTCATTTTCAAAAAGTTGTTTGCCTGGGATTACCCATTATAGTAACAGAAAAATGGACTGACTAACGAAAACGGCTTAGCTTTAATTGTTTTATTCTTTTCTATTATCAGTGCTCACTCCAGATTCCACACTGGACTAAGGCTCTGTATGGTATTGAACACACTGGCTTGGCTCCCACTCCTCTTCTCTATCCACCACCGTCCCCTCTGATCGCACCCTTATTCTTCTTAGGATGGGCTTTTCTCTTCCTAACTCTGCCTCCACCCCATGAACACTCAACCACAGACATGTTATAAATGTGCTTATTTAATTATGTTTCAGAAGGCCAAATCACTGCAGTGTTGTTTTATTTAAAAGAGAACTACTCCCTCAGCTAACTGCATTTTAAGGCTCAGCAACACTGAATCTACCTGATGTGTGGTCCACTTCTAATCTCAGAATGTGTTCACCAGCTAAAACTAGTACAGCTTACATGACAATAACTAATAACTGGTAAGCTGTGTGACAGAGTACTTACAATGCATACGTTTTACAGTATAGATCTGTCCCCTATTTTATAAAGAACAGTGTTCCCAGCTGCACTGTGGTGGCACACACTTTTAATCCCAGCACTCAGGAGGTAGAGGCAGGTGGATCGTGTTGAGTTTGAGGTTAACCTGGCCTACATAGTGACATAGTGAGTTCCAAGACAGCCAAGGCTACACAGAGAAACTCTGTCCCCCCAGAATTAAAACAATCAATCAATCAAACAAACAAACAAAAGAACACTGTTCCCTCCATATGGGATTGGTTCTGCGGCCTCTCTTCAGCTACCCAAATCTTCAGATACCCCAGCTCCTTATAAAATGATAGTGTTGCACATAATCTATACACATATAATCTCATTTTACTGCGTTTGGCTTTTGTGGTAGTTTGAACGCAACTGGCTCCTAAAAGCTGATTGGGAGTGGCACTATTAGGAGATGTGGCCTTGCTGGAGGAAGTGTGTCACCGTGAGGGAGGCTTTGAGATCTCCTTTGATCAAGCTTCTTTGCTTACTTCCTGCTGCCTGCAAGTCAAGATACAGGACTCTCAGCTCCTTCTCCAGCACCGTGCCTGCCTGCATGCCACCATGTCACGCCATGATGATAATGAACTGAACTCTGAAACTGCAATCCACCCCAATTAAATGTATTCTTTGTAGGAGGTGCTGTGGTCACAGTGTCTCTTCACAGCAGGAGAAACCCCAACTATGACAGCTTTGTGGGGACTCAGAGGAAGTTCATTTCTTATAAAAGACAAGCAACACTTTAATGAGCAAATATACCGCATCTTTTTCCCACAACTTAGTCGACCAACAGCAATGAGATAATCCTAAGTCACTGAGCAGACCACAGTGTACGATAGCCACACTCTATGTTAGCAGACCACAGTGTACCACAGCCACAGTCTATGTTAGCAGACCACAGTGTACCGTAGCCACAGTCTATGTTAGCAGACCACAGTGTACCACAGCCACAGTCTGTTAGCAGACCACAGTGTACCGTAGCCATAGTCAGACCACAGTGTACCGTAGCCACAGTCTATGTTAGCAGACCACAGTGTACCACAGCCACAGCCTATGTTAGCAGACCACAGTGTACCACAGCCACAGTCTGTGTTAGCAGACCAGTGTACCACAGCCACAGTCTATGTTAGCAGACCACAGTGTACCGTAGCCACAGTCTTTATATGCACGAGCAAACAAAAACTCCCTTCACTGAAGCACTTGCAATTGCTGAGGTCTGAACCTACAACACTGTGAAACATTCTTGTACCTTAAACCACCTCTAGATTATGTACAATATCCGCTACAGTGTAAGAGCCAGGTAAACAGCTGCTGCCCTGCAAAGCTCAGACTAACGCCTGCAACAGAGTCCACACGGGTCCAGAAATACACAGCATTGCTCTCTCCGTGTTTTCCAGCTTTGGTTGGTGAAACTCAAGGATAATGTTAGTATTGCGACCCAACTATACCACCCAAGACACTTTATACAGAGAAAATGGGAGGAAGGGAAGCCAAACTATGTATCCATTCTATAGTGATGCCATAAATGTGAAATGTACAGCAATCCTCCTCCTCCTCAGCCGCTTGGGTGCTGAACCATCAGGTGTGGGCCATTGTACTGCCGTGATGGAGTGGCTTTGAGGCAGTCATACATAACTCACATGAAATGTGGGACACGGAACTTAGCATGCAGCGTGTGCTTGGTAAACGTGGGCTGTTGTTTGTTTTTATGAAGCAGTCCTTAAGACTGTAGGCAGAGCTAACCTTGCAAATTCAGTGTTCCAAAGACCTGGTTACATTCATTGAAAGCACTTCCTCCAGTTGAAAAGAAACTCAGGGCACTCTTAAGTCGTCTTTAAAAATATATATTTATAGCTATAGAGGAATTTTGTTTGTATTCCTATTTAGACAATCTTTCTTAAACTGAAATCTCTTTAACCCGCCTCCTTTCTCAGTATTAAAGCTCTTCACTGCAGCAAAACGCCTTACCTACAGATGCTCGGACTGTGGTGATGTCGTAAGTCTCCAAGGAAAATATGACTTCATCCAGGGCCTGAATGCCTTCTTCGGAATTAAAAAGGACTTCATGATGCTCACTTCCAATATAATTTGCCACCTAATTGTGAAGAAAAATCCATATTTGTTAAAGTCCTCCTTTTGAAAGTGAAGCAGATCAGTTCCTCTCAAGGCATCCTGAATTAGCACGGCGAAGAGAAACAGAGCTGGGCAGTGGTGGCAGTGACAGCAGTGACGTCACGACTTTAATCCCAGCACTCAGGAGGCAGAGCTAAGTGGATCTGTCTAGAGACAGAGTCTCAGGACAATGTAGGCTACACAGAGAAATTCCGTCGCCAAAAACCAAAATTACCCAATGGACAAAAGTCTAGCACTTTTGTTCTATTTAAAATAATTTCCAGGGTCAGCAGCAGAAACAGAAACAACACTATTGTTTCGGAAAAGGTTTCGCTTAAGTGGTGTGGGTCTCGTCACAACTGACCTTCAGCCTCAGCTCACCAGAACCACAGACCCTTATTTAAGGTATCATAAAAACTTCCCTCTGAAAAATCACAAGCCAGGCCCCACCATGTGCCAAGCTCTCCCGTCCCACGCCAGCCTTCCCACGTGCCAAGTTCTCCCTTCCCACGCCAGCCCCCCCCCCCCACATACCGAGCTCTCCCGTCCCACGCCAGGTCCCCCACGTGCCGAGCTCTCAGCATTTCCGTGTTTTCGTCTAACCTTCCACGTTAGCACACTAAACTCTGAGCTCTCCAGTCCACAGCTCCAAATGCCTTCCCCAATCCTCCCAAAACAACATGCTCAGGTCTGTCACAGCAACACCCCACAATCCTGGTACCAATGTCTACCCTTGGTTGTCCTCTATGGCTGTATAAGGACGGTGAGCAGAAACAACCTGCAGAGGAAAGAGTTTATTTGGCTTACATATTCTGAGTCACAGTCTATTACCAAGGCAAGGACTCAGGGTGGGGACTGAGGTGAGGAATCTGGAGCCAGGAGGAGCAGGCAGTGGTCCATGGCCTCTGCTTCAGTTCCTGCCTGCAGGTCTGCCCCGCCTCACTTAAGTTCCCACCTTGGATTCCCCCATGGACCGTGACTCGGCATCCATAAGCCAAACGAGCCCTTTCCTACCCAAGTTCCTTCTTCTGGTCATGACCTTTACCCCAGTTACAGCAGGCAAACTAGGTGTCCTTCAGCTTGATTTTGAAGCTAAAAACAAGAGTAAGTTCTAACTACACAATAAGCAGGTTGCAATGTACCTTTCTGGCGGCCAGAAGATCGGGGCTGTCTTCCATGCCAATCGCAAATGTCTGGAGAGGATACTGCACTTGGGCCTCCTTGAGCTGCTTCAGCAGGGAGGCGGCAACCAGGCTGGAGTCCAGGCCCCCTGCAGCATGAGAACAAGCTGATGGTTAAGTGCCTTCATGAGACCGGGACAGGACAAAGGTGATTACACACCTGCTTAGTGTGTGGGTTGGGGTTTAACTCTCAAGAGCTCCAAGTGTTATAATCTGAAATCAACTTTAGTGAGTGAAGAATATAATACATAAATTTTACTGGTCCCTACAATGGTAACTGTATCAAAAGTGGTTTAAAAAAATCGGTACCCAGGATTATAAGGAAATGTGTACCAACCAGCTCTTACGCTAACAAATACAGCCTATAAACACATCTGGAATAAAGCGAGGGCCAGTTACAAATCATTTCACTTAAATCCCAGCATGACAGTCTGCTTCACCTGATAAAAGGCAGCCAATCCTCCGGTCTGTCATCAAGCGCTTCCGGATAGCATTGTCAAAAAGGATCCGCAGGTTGCTCTTCACTGTTTCTAACTCGAAACCTAGCAACACAGAAAGGAAATGAGGCATCCCCAGAGAAGCCGAGACTGAGCTAGCTGAGGGGAGCCATGCAGTCCCGACCCCAGCAGGATGAACAGCACTGAGGAGCTCTTACCACCTCTGAATCTGAAAACAGATCTTACAGTCAAGATCTCAGAATCAAAATGATTCAGACGGTGTGGATAGCTCATGTGCTTTCGGGGCAGGGGTGGGCATCAGTCACCTGGGAAGAGTTTCTCCACGCTGTCATAGAGGGCGTGCAGTGGTTCATCCGTACAATGATGGTATTTCACCATTTCCACGGATGCAACTTTGCCGTTTGGTTTTAAGTCCAAAACTTCATAGTGTCCAGGAAGGAAGGGTTCCACTTTTAAGAAGGGAGTTGTGGAGTGCTTCAGGGAAACGAGTCCTACATGTGCAAACAAAACAGGGAACAACTGAGTGCTTCTCTGCAGCCTTCACCGTTAGCTAATATCCTCAATTGTCTCCCCCTTTAAACGCAACTACGTGTCCACTAGGCAAACAAAACAGTGGGAGAGGAAGTAATTACCCCAGCTTATCACCTATCTGTCTCCTGAAGCGGTCAGAGAGGCGCGGAGACAAAACACAGCCTGCAAGGACTTGTAATTATTTGGTGCAATAGGAAAGTGACAGAATCCATCTCAGGGTAATTTCTGAATATGGTGTGTGATAAAGATTCCAGACTTGAGTTTTTAACCCATGATTTCCCAGTTGTTACAGTAACATTTTCTGAGACGATCCTATCCACACTGAATGGCTCTGCTACCTTCATTTCATCTTCAGCTTCTACCCTACCTGAAATTTCTAATCAAGAAAACCTATTTTTTAGATGCCTATAAAATCTTCGAATGAAACCTTTTAAAGGGAGAGTCTATTTTCTACCAGAAAGCAAACAAGAAGAGATATAAATCTGAGAAACTAGAGAAATCAAAATGTTAACGTCGTGGGTATCTCGTCATCACCTTTAACAAGCAAACAAGCAAATTGACCCACTCTCAGGGACTCGGAAGCCAGCACCTCCCTCTTATTAGCTGCCCTCTAATGCATGTGAGAAAGCCACACATAACACGTGTCTTCAGGCAGCTCTCATACACAGGCAGTTGCTACCCCGACACCACGATCGGACACAATAGCCAGTGTTTCCACTGTAAATAGTTAACACCCACTCCACACAGAAACTTGTTATAATTTACTATGAGTTTCTTAACCCAATCTGTGTACACAGAATTTAGAGACCAACAGAAGCTGGTGTTTTCATCAGCTGGCAGAGCTTAAACGGCGCCTGCCCTACAGAGGATGCAGGCACCGGAAGAGTCTTCCAGGTGAGACCATTCAGTCAGTATGCTGGTTCAGTAAACTGGAACCCTAGAGGCTCATGTTTGGGAAGGATTGGGAGGTGTGGTCTTGTTAGAGGTATGTCACCAGAGGTGGGCTTTGAGGTTTCAAAAGCCCACATTATTCCCAGTTAGCTCTCTTTGCCACGTTTATGGATCAAGATGTGAGCCTTTAGCCACTTCCTGCCTGCCTGCATGCCATGCATCATGATGGCACTCTAACCCTCTAAATCTATGACCTCAAAGGAGCTCTTGCCTTGGTCATGGCCTCTTAGCACAGCAATAGAAAGGTAACTGAGACAGTCTGGAAAGGGCAAAGCTATGGGTGCAGAAAACAAACTTCAGAGAGCCAACTGCTGGTGAGACTACAGTGCCCTAACAAGGGACCATTAGGGCCAAGAGTCCAAATGTGTAATGGCCTAGCTGACCTGGAACTAGCTCTTGTAGACCAGGCTGGTCTCGAACTCAGAAGCAGGGGTCCATCCTGCTTTGTATTCTCTCTGCTAGGTTTCTCTAGCAGGACTCTCGGTAACTGATGCACAAGGCCCTGGGCTGCTTGTTGACAGACTGAACTATGATTAGTGTGCTGAGGATCCTTTCACAGATCAAGATCCTATTTCGAACAATGTTAAATGGCAAGGATACATTATAGAAAACTTGCTATCTATCTAGTCGAGACAAAAGATGCTTACCAAATTTGCTGCCAGAAAATGCTATGTGTGTTGGCAACGCATCTGTTGCTGTGAAAATACTCAACATAAATATTTTTAAAGGAATATTTATTTTAGCTTAAGTATTTGGGTCACGGTGACCAAGTCCATGGTCACTTGGCTCTATCTGTAAACCATGGCAGAACTACTCTGCATGCAGAAGAAACTTGCTCACCTCCTGGTGGCCAGAAGAGTCAGGGGCTGCAGAAATACCCTGTCCATAAAGCGCATGCCAAGCAAGCATGGGGATCCAAGTTCAGATCCGCAGCAGCCACGCAAAGTCTGGTAGCAGTATTCTGTAACTCTAACTCCACTGTAGGGAGGGCAGGACGGGGCAGACAGGCGGGGTCCTGGAGCCCACTGCCTAGCCAGGCTGGCTAAATCAGTGACGTCAGTGAACTCTAAGTACAGTCAAGGACTCTGCCTCAAAAATTAAGATGGAGCCAGGCATGGTGGTGTACACCTTTAATCCCAATACTCAGGGAGCAAAGGCAGGTGGTTCTATGAGCACTAGGCCATCCTGGTCTACATAGTGAGTTCCAGAACAGTCCGGGTTACACAGTGAAACAAAACAAGCAAACAAGAACAACGGCAACAACAAACCCCAAAACCATTAAGGTGAAGAGTGGTAGAAGACACCCTCATGTCTGGCCTCTACATTCTACAAGTGCACATGCATGCATGAGCAAGCACGCACACAAACACACAAAAAAAGGAAGGAAGGAAGTGTGGGGGCCAGCCATAATAAGCTAAATATGGACAGGTCACCCAAAGGAAGTTCTTTGCCAGAGGAGAACTTGGCCATTGATAAATTTAATAAGAGGCTTGAGTCTCAGTAGTTTACCCTGAGGCAATGCCTGGCTGCAGGAGGAACCACAAGCTGAGATTACCTGACCCCCACCCAAGAACAGACCATTCAAAGGAAATGCCTGGCATTCCAACCGTAGTAGATAGGATCATCTGCCAGGGCACACTCACTGGGACACCACTAGACAGATGTCAGCCAATCAGAGGTCCTGAACCTCAGAAACCCCTCACCCCCACCTTTAATACTATAAAAACCCAATTCTAATTGAGCTCGAGGCTCTCCGGATATTCCAATACATTGGACATGCGGAAAGACCAAGTTTGCAAACTTGATTAAAATAAAGGCTCTTTGCTTTTACATATGGGACTCGGTCTCCTTTGTTGGCTTTTGTGGAAACCCCCATGGATTTGGGCATTACAGAAGGCAGGAAGGAAGGAAGGAAGGGAGGGAGGGAGGGAGGGAGGGAGGGACGGAGGGAGGGAGGGAAGGAGGGAGGGAGGAAGGCAGGCAGGCAGGCAGGCAGGCAGGCAGGCAGGAAGGAAGGAAGGAAGGAAGGAAGGAAGGAAGGAAGGAAGGAAGGAAGGAAGGAAGGAAGGAAGGAGTAAAGAAAGAGTAGGAGACAGGTGGTCAGGATTTTAAATCCTCTTCACACTGAGTATCCATCTATGTCATTTGTAAAATTTTTGATTGACACCTATAGAATTTTCAATATGATCCAGAAAGAAACAGAAACCCAGAATATTAAAATTCCACAATTACCTTTAGCTTCTGAACACACAGCCAGAAATCCATCTTCTGTCATGGCTTTAAACAAGGGTCTGACTCCATAGGTATCTCTGCCCAGAAACACTTTCTTGTTGGCAGTGTCCAGCAAAATGAACGCAAACACTCCGTCCAGCATAGAGATGGTTTGCTCGATTCCTCCTTTGTCATAGAGATGCAGGATAACCTCACCATCCACATTGGTCTGATACTCAAATTCAAAACGCTGTTGCAGCTTAGGAAGCAGAGCAAACGAAATGTTAGCATCCTATGCACCCACTGATAATCCTGACCTGGAATTTCTGTGTTCTGTCCATGTGCTTTCATGATTAAAAGGAAACCGTGGCATTATCTAAATCTGCCTTGTCTCAGCACAAAAGCTGAACCCAGGACAATAAAGATTGCGTTCTGTAAACAGGGTACTGGGAAGGCACCAGAGCAGTGACACATGAAGGGGTCCAAGGGGACCACGGTCGCTCTATGTGGTTACACACGTACCCCTACACACACAGTCATACTTTGCTTCCAGGACCCTAGCCCCCAAACAATAATCTGCGGGTGATTTACCACCTTTCACCTTGAAGATATACAGGAAAAGGGCAAACTAGTTGCTACTCCTTGTTGCCACTCTCTTGCTGTCAAAGGAATGACTCCATTTCAATGACACAGTCCAAACCCAAGCTGCTGGTCCCCAGCGGTGAACAACATCCAGACCTTCCTGGACAGTGCTGACATTAACGCCACTTCTCAGGGACAGACACATGATCACAGGCTTTAGCATGAGTTCATACGCCCACAGGAAGGCGATGAGCCTTTCACTATCAACTCCAGCAAAGTGAAAAGGCTTGAGCTGCATCCAAATTCTGAGACGGCTACGCTAGCACCAGCAACGCTGCACCAAGTCCTCACGTCCCCACTTCCGACTCGCACTGTTTTCAAAGAGGACAATGAGACACATAGGTATGACCTGAAAATATGCCTCGGGGCTCTCCAGCCCTAACACGTGGTCCTCTGTGGAAAGCAAGCAGAGAACTTGTCAAAACACAGGCTTTTGCTGCAGTCTCTAGAACACTACCATCTGGCCACTCCAACTCAGAAACTACCAAGGAAATCTTAGCCCTTGAAAACCTACCTCTCTGGGTGGAAACACCCTGAGGCATTTGCAAATGATTAGTATCACTTCCACTCTCTTTTCCAATGGAAATTTATTCAAAAAGGAGAAGTCCCTTGACTATCAAATCCCAAGTACTAATTCTAACTCCTATACAGTAGCCATATCTTGCCACCTCCCTAGAATCACACAGAAATGGGACTCCTTGAAGGCCTGGTCTATCTTTCTTGTTTCCAAGGCCAGCAGATCCTATTTCACATTGTCAAAGCAGGAGGTGAAGACAGAACTTTGACGCTGTATTTCTGAAAATATATAAGATTAAACTTAGACAAGTTTCTAGCAGTCTCATTAGATGTCTGATAAAAAAAAAAAAAAAAAAAACAGCAGAAAGTCCTTGCAAACACAACTTAGAACATAACCTAATTTTAAAAGAACACATTTTTTATAAATTAACTTTTAATTTCTTAACAAAATTAACAAGCAGCAATGCTCTCAAAAATAAACCAAGATAGGTTTCCTAGCCTTAAACAAACCAAGATATTTCCTAGTCTCACTTCAGGGAGACACAGGGCAACCTAGGAGTCTCAGTACTGGCCTGACTTAATGATACCTGAATCTCTACTACCTCACCCCTTTCCTCTTGATGAACCATCTCCAAGTATTTAGCTTTGTATACAGCAGGTTTGGTTTTTTTTATATTTATTTATTTATTATGTATACAATATTCTGTCTGTGTATGTGCCTGCAGGCCAGAAGAGGACACCAGACCTCATTACAGATGGCTGTGAGCCACCATGTGGTTGCTGGGAATTGAACTCAGGACCTTTGGAAGAGCAGACAGTGCTCTTAACCACTGAGCCATCTCTCCAGCCCCCTACAGCAGGTTTTTCTATCTGCTAATTGACTAACAGTGCAGCTAAGAGCCCTACTTTAAAAGTGTTCCTACAAGCAAGCAAACTGGCAAATAAAAACTTTTGTTCAGGAATGAGATCAACTAACAGCTAGAACAGGAACCCTACCTGTGAAGAATAGGCACAAAAATTTCAAATTTTACCAAGAAACATCCTAACTAGATGCCTAAATCTTGACAGAAATCTGCCCTAAAACAAAAAACGTGTGGAGAGCACACATGTGCAACACACACACACACACACACACACACACCAAAAAAAGTAATAAGGAAAGCAAAACAAAAATAAAAATAAACATTGATAAATGTAGTCCAGGGACACTTGAGGAAACTTAAACTTGAATTGGATATTAGATGTTCAGAGCCTTAAGTTTTTTATTAATGTTAGGTAGGAGAATGTTCTAATTCTTAAGAAACAAATGGTTACATAGTTTAGAGAAAAAAGTACTATGATGTATCATACTAGAATAATTCAGCCTGAAAAGAATGTGCAGGCCTGAAGAGATAAAATAAATACAGGCAGAGAGTAACAATTATCGGTTTCCACGCACATTTCTCTGAAGCAATTCAAGGTTGGGGAAGGGGTTAACGCACTTACAAATATAGCAAGGGATTATATTTGTGCAAGCTCGTAAATCAGATTTATTTTTTTTCCTTATGAAAAACTAGTCAAACAATCCTGGATTGAGAGGTTCATATCATGTCTGGCTTCTGGGATCAACATTTCTATCCCCTCACTCCCGCCCCAAGGCACCAGAGTAGACAGCTGTTTCCCTTTTAATACTGCCAAGTCTTACTTAACAGACTTCACCACCTCTGCCACCTTTCTACCATTTGGCCCCTACTAAGCGTGGAACCGCAAACATTTCTCAGTGGCTGTGTTACATAATGCTACAAATATCATCACCTCAAAGCTTTTCGATTCTATCCCTCCTTTAAGTGCTTGGTTGCTGCTGCCCTTGGAATGATTCCCGGCCCCGCTTCTAGGAGTGCCAGATTGTCTTTCCGGCCCCTCCTTTCCCGTACTCATTCATTCTATCCCAGACTGCTTCCCACTCCAGCAGTGTCCGCACGCCATCCCCTCCCACTGCAACACTCTTCCCAGCTGTGCGCAGAGTCCTCGGCCGATTGGGTCTCAGTTTAAGTCTTGCTTCCTCAGGCAACTGTCCCGATCCAGGCTTCCTGTGAAACAGCTCTCACGTCTGCTTCTCTCTCCACGTGCTCGTTCAGAAAGTTCACAGCACGCACAGGGACTGTCTCCTAACAGAAGAAGCTCCACTGCAGTACAGACCCAACCATCCTTTTACTGCTGGACCTCTGTCCCTAACACAGTACATAACACAGCCCTAATAAATATTAAAACCTGAATAGGCATCCCCATTTCTATGTTTTTAAAAATCTAAGTCATTTCACCTTTCTGTGTCAGTGTTCTATATACCTACATGACCAGGGCAAATGAGGGACGAGAACCACGACACAAAATGCGAACATCATGAGCACTGCGTCCCAGGTTTAATTATAGCCAGGCACCCCCAGCTTCACTCTGCTTACCGCTTTGTGGTTGTAGATTTCGCCGTTGTAACAGAGCCACAGATAAGGGTGCTTCCTCACTCGTATGGGCTGCATTCCAAACAGGGGATCAACCACGGCCAGCCGGTGAAATCCAAAGCAGCAGTTGGTGTATCCATTGACATTCTCGAAACGAAACGCGTCAGGCCCCCTGTGCGCAATCTTCATTGCGCTCAGACACTGCACGGAGAGGCAGTCGTCGCTGCCGAAGAGAGCCCAAATGCCACACATGCTGCCGGAGAGCTGCAGGTGCTCTGGAGAGAAGCAGGGGTTCTCATTAAGTGATCCAACCTTGATTCCAGAAACTTACACCGCTCTCTCCAAAAACTGGACACAAACCATCTTTATCTACAGCAAATTTCCTTTAGATTGGCTGGCAGATAAGAATGACTTAGTGTGCTTACAGATATTAAAAAAATACAGGTGATCTTTATATTCAACCAGATACATAAACTTAGCAGCCAGACAAAGCCCACATCTCTCCCACCTTAGATTTGGTGGGAGTAACACCCAACAACACCCAGGTCACATTGTGTCTCTGAAGCCCAGGATTGTTCCCAGGATCAATGGCAGACTAGGCTGGCTCTGAGTTAGAAGGGATCCCAACCTCAGCATTTTCCAGTTGAGAATCTCAAAAAAAAGAAAAAAAAAGAAAAAAAAACCCAAGATGTGGGAGGTTCTCCACGTTGGAACAGCCTCTTCCCAAGCCTCTACAATTAAATACCCTTGGTTTATCTGAATAAATAGCATGTGGTGTTAATACATCTCAAGCATGTGCGACTTCCAACCTAACATCGAAGTGACTTACCTAAATGTGATGAAGAATAAGAAAATAGCCTGATATCAGATACCCCAACAACCATTTTAAGCTGAGGACGCAAAGTACTTGCTATGTCTAGGTGTTGTGGTACATCATCCTAGCACTCGGGGATCAGGAGTTCAGGGTCATCCTGTGTTACATGAAGTCTAGTTTCAACAACAGAAAAGTTGAGTATCAGAATGTCCTCAATGACAAAAATATTCTCAAATATTTATCTCGAAGCAGCATTGGTTAGTGAGCAAAATAGTCGGGATACATAGAGATGAAGCAACATTAGGGAATGGGCAACTTAGATCCCTGTAGGTCAGGAAGCAAGTAATGCCTACAAATATATCATCTGAATATCACTAGCTCAAAATAGTTTAATAAAGAATCTCCAACTAGGAAATAATACCGTATCTACATTGAATGCAGATATACAACAAATGGCAACACAATCTGGAACAAACACCCTACACTACACATGCTCACCTCAGCCACTCTGAACAGCCCTTCAAAAATATTCAATCTGTATCAAAGCTTTGTTGTACTGAGCAAAAGCAGCTCAAAAGATAAACTGAATCAAGCAGAGCAACTTGAGGACAAAGTGTGAGTGTGTGCGGCTCCTTCCACAGTGGATGGGTCTGGTTTGGACATTCAGGGGGAAATCCAGATTTAGGAGCGATGGCGGTTAATACGCAATGTTTGACTCAATGCCACTGAAAAGTGGGTTAATCACACAGCTTTAACCAAGATGTCTCCGTCAAATCCCTCCTCTCAGAGCTCAGAGGACCCTGTGGAAGAGGAGGTAGAGGAGCCGGAGGACACCAGGAGAACAAGGCCCCTGAAACATGTGGGCAAAGCTCATGCAAACTCACAGAGATGGAAGCAGCAGCACAGTTCCTACGCAGGTCTGCACCAGGCCCTGTCCATACATATTACAGCTTTAAGTTCAGTGCTTTCACGGGACTCCCAGTGTGTAAGTGAGTGGCTCTCTAATTCCTTCTCTTGGAACTCTTTTGTAGTTGGAGTCAGTCCTCCGTGCAGGGAGAGGCCCCCTTTGCTCACTCACTCTGTTCTGTCCCTGTGACTGTCCACATTCCCTGGTTAACTTCTGTAACAGTGCCGTCCAGGGGGAACGTGAGCAGTATGTGCAATTTTAATATACTAATAAACCCCATTAAAAAGGCAAAAGAAAGCACTGAAATAAATTTTAAACGTACCTTAACACGACATACCTCAAACAAAATAATCAATACAAAATAATCAAGATTAATTTTATTTTTTTACACTACCTTCCCTAAATCACTAAAACCAGGCTGGAGGGATAATTCAGACGTTAAAGGTCAAGGGCCACAACTGAAACATCAAGAGTTCGGTCTTCAAAATCATTAAAATCTGTTGTATTTCACAGTTAATAACGCTTCTCAGTTCAGACTAGCCAGTGTTTAGAGGTCAGAGCATGCAAATGCCTATTGTGCGGCTCCACGGCTGGACAGCGCCTCTTCCATGCACTGAACATTTAAAATCTGCCTAAACTTCAACAGATCTCCTTATTTGAAGATCTCAATAACTAACCCGTGGACATGCAAGTCTTACTTCTAATTAATATTATAGTACTGGCATCAATCAGCGGTAAGAGTTAACTGTTAAGAACTGTAAGCCACAGGCCAAGAAAAATAAAGCCTGCCTGTCCTTGTATTTAAAAGTTACAATAATCTGAAACCAGGCCTGTGAATAGCTACCCATTATAAGGAAAAAGCATGCTAATTCCTTTGCCTTTTTCTGCACTTGACCTCCTGTCTCCTTAAACAGATGGCTCCTCAGCCGGTCTTGCAAGTGTGAAGCTCGAGTGGGGGAGGGAGATAGGTAGCAAGGTGAGTGGGAGCTCAGTGAGCCGGATCTAGGCAGTCAACCCTAGAGACCCCGGCTCTAGAGTTAGGGAGAGCCTCGATCCTGCGACAACCAGGCCCCAGAAGGAGGCTGGGGCGCCCAACCGTGGCTGGTGGAGGCTTCCAGCTGGTCCCAAGCAAGGCCCTCGGATTGCCGAAGTTTCCCAGGCTCAGACGTCATACAGTAAAAAAAAAATAGCATTTATGATGTCCCGACTAAGGCCACCGTTGTGTCCTGTCTGGAGCGGCCCAGCCTCCACGAGGCACTTCGCTCTTGTGAGAGCTTTCCTGGCCTGCTCAGACCCAGGTGCGCAACAATCGCGCCGCGCCAGCCCCGCCCTGGCACCCGCTGCAGCGCAGCATCTGTCCCGCGTAGGGCCCGTGTGTTCAGCACACGCGTGCACAAGCGGACAGAACATCCTCCCGCCTACCGGGCGTGCAGAGCGCACCGCGCCGAGCATCTGGGTCCCGCTTACCTGCGCGCTAGCGGCCAGGGCGAGAGGAGGGAGAGCGGAGGCGGCGCAGCCACAACAGGAGCGGTAAGGACTGCTTCTTACCTTATAACCGCCGGCTTCTGTAACGCGTGCGGGAAGTTTCATCATGTCGCTGGGACCCAACCAGTGCGCAGGGGAGTGGCCCGCATGCTGACGTGCGACGCGAGGCGGGGCTGAGGTCACGGTGAAGGGGCACCCTGGGGAACAGAGCTAAGAGACGTTCTGTGTGCTTGTGTTCTGTTAGGTGCTGTGACCTTGTGTACTGGCTAACCTCATTGTGTGCTGGCTAACCTCAGAGGTCGAGCCAGACGCCTCACCGATCACATCAGGTTACCTACCCGACCAATTAGAAGCCTCTGTACTTGGGATAGTTTAAGGATTCATCATCAGTTGAGTACAGTGTCCCATCGTTCCCGCAGCAGTAGATCTCTGCCTTCTTAATTGTAGTCTCCAATGCTCTAACAGAGTGTCTAATACGTAGATGTGGATGCATAAATATTTGGTGAAATAATGAGACTGTAATGCAGATAGGAATAGCTGGAAGGACACACGGACACACACACACTTTGATTAAATGTATAACATGGATTCTTTATGCTCTCCCTACTGGCAGGTGAAAACTTCCTCTGGTCTAGTTGTAGACAGCTTTGACCTTGCTTGTACGTATGACTTCCTTCTTTGGTTCCCCAGCTAAGTGAATACCACCAGGTGGATTCTAAGCATATATAATTCAATTTGACTTCTTGTTATTTAGTTTTTGATGTATCGCTTTTAGGAAAGGACTTGAATTTCTGTTTGGATTTCACTATGATTTAGAATAGTATTGGCGCATCTTACAACTGTCTTTTATTCACTCTGGGTTTTGTTTTGTTTTTTTACGGAGAGTGTAGTTTTTCTCTTTGTTTTGTGGAGTTTGCTGGGTCGTGTACGTACTATATATGCATGTGTGCATGCATGCATGTATGTATGCATGTGTGTATGGATGTATGTTTGTATGCATGCATGTGTGTATGCATGTGTGTATGCATGTATGTATGTTTGTATGCATGTATGTATTACGGTCTAGGTATGAAACCCGGGTCTTGCATTGTTACAGAAGTCATCTGTCTCTGACCTATACCCATTACTAGGTTCTCATCTTTAAAACAAAGAACATAGAAACTAAATGGTAGACCTTAAAGTCCTCATTCTAAAATATTGAGAGAGCTTTGGTAGCCATGGAGAGAAATTCATTTTTCCATCCCTAGAATGTCAGTCTATCTCTTAGAGGGTCAAAATAGCCACACTCTGGGGACGTTTGCACTGGGACCGATGGAAGAGAGGCATCCACATTCCCACTTCTTTCCCTTATTATGTTGTACCTGGGGATGACTCAGAATAGCTGGGTTATCAAAGCTATTCTGCTAATAAAGGGCAAGAGGCTGCGTAACTACTGTGATATTTTATTAGGTATGAAGTTTCCTTTTGGAGTTAAAAGCTTTTTTTCCAGGTTTTGTTTAAACATTGCAATGTTGTTCTAAAATTAGATATTTCTCTTATTTATAATCTGCCTAGGGAGTGAAGGAGGGAGACTTCCCATTTAAAAGCACTTGAGGGCTGACAAGATGGATCAGGGTCTAAAGAAATCTGCTGCCAAGCCATGGCTGGCAACCTGAGTTCCCTGGCACTCAAATGGTGGGAGGGGGAATTCTTCTAACTTCTACACAGCCGTTGTGGCACACACACACACACAAGCGCACACACGCACGCACACACACATAAACAAATAGTACATGTTTAGTCAGGCATGAGACAAAGGCAAACAGATCTTTGTGAGTTAAAATGGTTTTTGTTTTGTTTTGTTTTTCTGTTTGTTGAGACAGGGTCTCTCTGTCAGTGCTCTCAACCTTCCTGATGTTGCAATCCCTTAATGCAATTCCTCATGTTGTGGTGATCCCCAACGAGAAAATTATTTTCATTGTTATTTCATAACAGTAATTTCACTACTGTTATACATTGTAATATAGATATCTGATATGTAACATATCTGATATGTGACTCCCATGAAAGGTCATTTAACCACACAGAGGGTTCGAGACCCACAGGTTGAGAACCACTGCTTTATCTAGTTCTGACTGTTTTGGAATTTGCTGTGTAGACCAGGCTTGTTGTGGAATATTTAACTATATAAAGATGTGTTACATTTGTTTATGCTGTGAAATATTTAACTATATAAGGGTGTGTTATGTTTGTTTATGCTGTGGATTTGTTTAATTATGAAAAGACATGTTACTATTTCACCTTGCCTGCCTAAGGCACCTAATTGGCCTACTAAAAAGCTGAACAATGAAAAACCAGGCAAAGAAAGGATTAGGTGGGCTGGCAGGCAGAGAGAAGAGGAGGAGGAGAAATCAAGGCTTGGGATAGAAGAGAGGAGTGAATGGTAGAGAAAGAGACTCCCAGGGCCAGCCAGGCAGCCACCAGACATCAGACATAGAATATGACATACAGAAAGAATGGTGAAAATCCCCAAGGCAAAACGTAGAGGAAGGAAAACATGTTAAGTTATAAGAGCCAGCAAGAAAGGACCCTAAGCTAGGCTGAGCATTCATAACTAATAAGTCTCTGGGTCATGATTTAGGTCCTTTTATCTCTGCTCTCAAATTCTAGGATTAAACATGAATGCTGATACCCTTGGAAAAAAAGGTTTTTTTTTAACAAGTACTCTTGAGCTGGTACAAATAGTGACTACAAATTCATTGTGTGATATAAAGAAAGGTTTGTCTTCATATCTAAGAAACTGTGGTGCAAAACTGATTTCTTTACAAATTCTACATCAAGTTGATACATTAAGTTCAAATAGATCAGTAGACCTTGAATATTTAAGTTCAAAACCTCTTTCGGAGGACTGTAGATAGTGGTGCAGGGGACTGAAGGGTTCAAGATTATCCTCTCATATAGAGAGTTCGAGACCACACATACACATACAAATATGCATAGACACATACACACATTCACATATACAGAAACACACATGAACATATACACACATGAGCATACACCCGAAGATTCCTTCCAGCATTTAAAAAAAAGTCTTTTTCAACTTGACCTCATAAACATGGGAGTATGCTATTAGCAGTCTCTTTGATAGAGAGAATACACCATGATTAAAAGTAAATACTGTGACTTTACAACAGCCTTAAATGAATTTGCAGTTCACTGAACATCAGCGCCAAGTGGAGAAATAACAAACCTGTACTGTAGAATTTACTAGGCTGAGATTTTAGCTGATGCTTGGAAAACCACTGGGGTTCTTTTTGACGGGGAAGAATACTATACTTGTCCAGCCTTGAGAGTACAGTTTTCTAAGGAACCTCTTATGTTCCTTTAAATACAAATTGAATCTGTTTTTCTCAATAGTTCTTTGAAGGTGGACCCATTTTCTAACTTTCTAACATATGGTAATTAAACATGCAATCTCGGTGATAGCTATCTTTGTTAAGGTTAAACTGTACACAGTAACAAAGGGCTCTTTTGAGATTAATAATATCTTGAAACAAAGGTGCCTTGTCTCGCTTTTAACCTGTTGACATTTCTAGGGGTAGCATCTGCTGAAGAACAGCACAAGCGGCCATTGGACAGAATTCATTTATCAGGCTGCTCTGACTTTCCAGTGACAATGTTTCAGTCCAAGGTGAGAAGAACTGTCCCCTAGGTCATAAAAACTGCTTTGGTTCCCCAGGAACTGTCCACAGGCCACTAGTTTGCTTGCTCGGAGGAACCTGGTTGCCCTCTGCATTGGTGAGAAGTCGGTATGCACCAGAGAAAGACGGAAGCAGCAGCAGCAGTCTCCTGGGTCCGTCTCCTCTGAGATTTGGTCAGATGTTTATGAGCCCTCTTACTTGACACTGAAGTATAGTTTGAAATAGGACATCTGGTCTTTGCGTGCGTCTTTTCCGCTTCTCCTCCAATTTCATATCTCCCAGTCGGCAATAACATGCAATAACATGGTCAATTCATGACGTTCCTCCTCAAGCAAGGCACCTCAGCTGCCTACGCTATTGCTGCCACTCTAGCATCTGTTTGGCTTTATAAAACAAGTGGAAATACAGCCTGGGCCATGTGGGTGATCATTCTGTGTGGCTCTGGTTTCCTGTCCGTGGGAACTGCATATTCTTACAAACTTTATTAAAAATTTGGTCCAGAATAAGCTGGGCGCTAGTAGCATACACCTTTAATCCCAGCACTTGGGAGGCAGAGGCAGGAGGATCTCTGTGAGTTTGAGGCCAGCCTGGCCTATAGAGTAAGTTCCAGGACAACCAGGGCTACACAGCGAAACCCTGTCTCCAAAACATCAAATAAATAAATAAATAAGTAAATGAATAAATAAGCAAGCAAGTAAATAAATAGATAAAATTTAGTCCGAAATAAAAGAAGCCAAGTGACTTAGTCTGTTGGAGAGGACTGAGGGCCTTGGGGTGCCAATGTAAAAGGTTACAAATGCACCCCTCACTAGAATCATAGCAGTTGGCGCTTTAAGGAGTTGAAGACAGCGCTGAGAACACAGAAAACGACTAGGTGTGGCTCAGAGTAGAACTTGAGAGCCGGTGACCCGTGGGCAGAATTTTGTACGAAACTTCCTGCCTTTTAGTGAGCATGTCCTAGCTGTTGAACATCATGATGTCTGGGGTACACCAGATAATTATCCTTCTCCTTGTGGCAGCCAAAGACATGGTGGACGACTAAAGAAAAAAGATGAATACACCACACGAAGCAGCTGGCCAAGGGTTCCTGCTCCAGTATGCTGACCAGAGCGCTCCTAATATAAAGAGGCTTCCAGAAACTGGCATGGGAACCTGAGAGGGCGTCCGTGAGGACAGCTGGAGTCAGTCCATAGGCCAGGTGGGAAGAGCTAATGAAATGGAAGAGATGCCCTTCTAATAGAGAAAAAAATTAAACAAATGGGGCGGAGCTCAGAAGGGAGCCGTAGGAAAGGGAAGCTCACAAAGGCATTTGGGAAGGGAGGGAAAAGCTGCTTTTGCTCTGAAACAAGAGGGAGGAAGAAATGGTGATGATGCAGGTGAATCTGTGAGAAACAGAAAAATCTATACAGTTGGTTACTGTTTCAATAATAATAACAAATAACATAGAAAAGCAGTAAGGAAAAGGAAAGAAGGATAGGTTTACAAGAATTTTTAGGAGAATGCCAACCACGAGGACAGCATGAAAATGAAAGCCTTTGAAATAAGAGACGAGCCAGGTGTGGTCACAGCACCAACACTTGGAAGACAGAACCAGGAGGCTCAGTTCAAGGTCACCTGCAGTGTGAGCTTAAGGGCAGCTTGAGCATGTGAGATCCAGAGAGAAGGGGGGGCAAGAAAGAAAAGAGGGAGGGGCTAGGATGGGTAGGAGACCAAAACAAACAAAAACAGACAAATGCCAAAGAGAATTAGGCGAAGGGAGAAAACATGGTGGTTCAGTGAAGAAGGGAAGGATGTGTGTCCTGGTACAGCTAAGGACGACATACGCAATCCTATCTTACGCAGTAGGCTAAGAGCTGGAATCAGGCCTCAGAGATGAACAGATCTGGGTTTGCTGGAAGAAAGAATCGACACAAAAAGCATGCAAGGGTGCTTCAGCAAGAGGAGCACGTTTGGTGGAGTCTGTATTTGCTCAAAAATGTTCAAGGCCCCTCCCAAGGGGAGGATAAAACTATTTCTGGCCTGCTGACACAACATTTGCAGTTCCCGACGACATGTGCACAGGAGCGACAGGTGTCATTGCAAGCAGCCCTGGGGTTCGCTGTCTCCTCCATTTTCTTCTGCCTGTGTTTAAGAGAGAAACTCCACTAAGCTGGGGCCCAGGATGACATAAACGTGTGTGTGGAAAGAGGCCACAGTTTGCCTCTCAGTGCACAGCTAGAGGGAAAAATGGAGTCTTTCTCATTCTAAGCATCTGAGTTTGGGGAGTTGTTTGTAAGTGCTGTGTAAATCAGCCTAACCTGAGTACTGGAGGCTGAACAGCTGTTAGGACAGGAATAAGGAAGGCCGGGAGTGGGAGCATAATAGAGTCTAAGAAGACAAGTCTGGATGCTCAGCGCCAGGAGCGTGGAAGTAGGAGCAGCAGGACGGCGCAGGCGCTTCCAGGAGAGATGAAGATGGATTTTACAGCATCATGTAAAACAAGGTATGGATGATTCCTCAGCCAAGGACCTTGAACACAACAGTAAAGCACATCTTCTCAAAACAAAGTTCCCCTAACATTTCCAAACAGTATCCTCTCTGGTCAAGTATCCTCTCTGGTCAACATGTTTATAGATTCTGCACTAGCAGTTAAGAGGCCTGCAATTAAATGTCCCCAGAAAATCAAGGTCTTTTGGTGAGCCCTGCAGCCTGGCGAAGTCTCCCTCATCTGTGTCAAATCCTGCATCTTCCCTGGTTTACTCGCCCAAGACTCACGGGTCTAGTCACTGTTCTCAAACATGAGAGGGGTGATCAGCAGTTTTAGATGCTTAAGTTCCCTCGTGGCTAGAGAGCAGACCAACACCCTTCTGTCTCATGGAAGTTATGGTTCACTTTGCCAGGACTGAAAATGAGGTTCAGATCCTTCACTGACCTACCGAATTGTTTTGTGCATCCAGTATGCTAGAGTGTCAGATTTCATGGGGCAAGGGAACACAGAAAACAGTGTGTAAGCTTCATATAGAGAAGAATAAAGAAGTGCTATAGAGAAAAACTGTGCTGAAGAAACAGCACAACCCTGACATTCTGTCATATAAAAATATCAGCCCATGAGAAAGTAAATTGAATTTCGACACTTGGTAAAATGCTAAGAATATCACCCCAGGATAGCAAGCCAGAGTCTGGACTGCTGGAGTTAACAGCCTCAGAAAATACCCCACCAGCAGTTCCTAAGGCTGGCAGCTGTGGACATCCAAACTGTGGCACCTTGGCTAGCACTACTCAAAACAATTGTTTTCCGGATTCCATACCTAGCACAGCCTCCCTCCAGTTAAAGATTTGTTTCACTCCTACCCAGTATTGGCCACATAGCACTTCAAAGTAAAGCTTTTTTTTTTTTTTTTTTTTTTTTTTTGAGACAAGGTTTTTCTGTGTAACCCTGGCTGTCCTTGAACTCACTCTGTAGACCAGGCTGGCATCAAATTCACAGAGATCCGCCTGTCTCTACCTCTGCCTCTTGAGTGCTGGGATTAAAGGTGTGAGCCACCACAGCCTGGCCAAAGTAAGATTTGTTAGCATAATTGTGGAGAAGGTTTTCTGGGGGAGAAACGAGTACAGAGGATACTCGCTGCTGCCACCGACACCCCAGAAGCTAAGAGCAAATGGAGACTGCCTGTTTGGCTTCGGAGGGCCTTCCAGAGACTGGCAGCTGGGGAAGGCCCCACTCAGATTATCCAGAGCAACTGTAGATCAATAGTAACAGCTGCGTAGTGTGGGCATTTGGGTCACTTTTCCAAGCAAATTGCTCTTCTCTACTGCTAAGCATCCAAACCCTGCTTGGAAGCTCCACTCTTGGGTAAGGCTGAAACAGCCTCACCCGTGCTCCAGAAATGCTTCACGTTGAACAGCTCCCCTCATCAGGTCCCAGGCACAGGCAAGATAATACAGCTTTCGACATTAAGAGAGGCCTTGATAAATGGAGAGTCAATGTGGGTGAATAGATATGAATGAACCCTACCACGGAGCTGTTGGAGGAGACAGCTTCTGGGCTCAGGAAGGGGAGGGAGGAGAGACGGCAAGGCCCAGAGCTGCCTGAGGAACCTCATCAGCAGAAGGATGGGCGCAACACTGAAATGCTCGAGCCTGGTCCCATGGTCATCGTCTGTGGATCCCAGGCCGCATGCACCACAACATGGTGTCATGGCAGGTCTGTTGGGTGTGGCACACTGCAGAGACAGGTGCCCTCCTCTGTGTGATCGGCTCAGTGTGTGCATTTACCTTCTCTGATGAGGTTTGACATACCCACATGCCATGTGTTCCTCACCGAATTTGGTAAGTTCACAGGTGGTAATATATTTATTAACTTAATAAATATTTTAGTCTATGTTATCCTTCATGCTGGACAGATGGTAAATATTTACTTTTACAAATAAGATGTAGATTAACTTTCTACCAAGGTCCACAGCTGTCGCACCAGGCTAGGCTCAGGCCATCTCCAGTCCTTTGTGACTCTGCCAACCACAGAACCTCTCTCTACTAGAAACCACAGCTGCCACGCTAGGCTAGAACAGATTAGGACATTCTCAAACCTCATTAGAGAAGCTTCTTATTGCTGTAGATCAGCGTTTCTCAGCCCGTGGGCCGTGACCCCGTGGAAGGATCACATATCAGCTCTCCTGCATCTCAGATGTTTACATTGTGATTCATAATAGTAGCAAAATTGCAGTTATGAAATAGTAATGAAGCGATTTTACGGTTGGGGACCACCACAGAGGAACTGTATTAAAGGGTCGCAGCCTCAGGGAGGTTGAGAAGCGCAGCAGAAGGTGATGATGAACAAACAGACCCGCAACTGGACAGTGAGCACTCAGCCCTAATGAGATGTCTTTATCAAACCCCTTCCCGCGAGACTCAGAGAGCTACATGGAAGAGGAAGCAAAAACTGTAGGAGTCAGAGGTGGTGAACGACTCCCAGAAATCGTGTGAGGGCAGACACAAAACCCGCCCAGGTTAGAGCAGACAACATCCCAGCTTGGAGAAGGGAAGTGGACACAAGCCCCACCCCAATCAGGAAGTTAATTGCAGCTGAAGCATGCTGGGAAAGGAAATCAGTTTTCTTCAGTGGAGTGACCCTGGGCGGATAAACACACTCCGGGAGCAGGTCCCGGGTCCTTGAGTCCAACACAAAACTGATTCCTTTTTTGTGTGCACGCTCTTGTGTTTTGATATTTTTTGTCTGATTAATTTTATTTTTTTAGTTTGTTTTAATTTTTCTTTCTTTTTTTGGTTTTGATTTTGTTGTTTTTCTTTTTGAGAGAGAAAGGAGTTGAACTGGTGAAGAGGTAGGGAGGGTTTCAGAGGAGTTGGGGGAAGGTAACGAATATGCTAAAAATATCTTATATGAAAAAATATATTTTTAAAAAGATTCATTCTACTACAGAATTTGCACTCAAAAAAATGAAGGCCATTGCAATTTTGTAAAATGGAGTTGCTTAGAGCAAGACATAACCCTAAAGCTATCATTTCATCCAATGTAGAATATATTAGAGCCAGCCTTCACCTGATCATCCACCATGGATACACAGGGACACAAACGCTTCTAGGAAATCTTTGCTGCCCAGGGAGGAGAGATCGATTTGGTGTGAATTAAGTGTTGAACATAGTCCCTACCTTCTGGCTAACATTCTGCCTTCTAACTCTTATTGCTCATCCTGCCTGGTTCCTTCTGCCTCTTATTGCTCAACCTGCCTGGTTCAGTATCTCAGGTCTGGACAGAACTTTCAGCTCTTATGGAATGTTAAACCACAAGGTCTCCTGTAGGTAGTCTTTTGGGAGGACAGTTAGAAACATGAACCCGGTCTTTGTCTTTGGTAATTGACACAATATTTCTAAAACCCTGGGTACTTTCTGGCTGGCTGAGGGGATCCACTTTGTCCTTCACGTCCTTTGCCATTGCATTTGAGTTAATGCTTATGTAGTGACTGGGAGGATTGGTGCTGGCCGCCACAGGAACCAGCCTTGTGATAAAGTGTTTGAACTCCTCCCTTCTCCCATGCCCTACTTACTAGGAGGAACAGGAGCTATTGATTTAACTAATCAACAGAGGACAGCGATTCAATCTATCATGTCTATGTAATGCAACTTACATAAAATCTACAGAGAATGGTATCCAGAGGTGGGTAGGTTCATGAACACACTGAGGAGCTGGCGGGTGGCACCCTCAGAGGGCAAGAAACTGCCACAGTTTCCCACATCAGGCCCCATGCAGTTTTTCCACTTGGTCCTTCCTGAGTTGGATCCTTTATAATAAAGTAGTGATCCTAAATAAAGTGCCTTCCTGAGGCCCGTGGGCTAGTCTGGAAGGTTGTTCAACAGAGGAGAGAGCCTTGAACTTGGAATCTGAACTGAGAATGTTGTCTTGTGGGAGTGAGCCCTCTACTTGTTAGTCTGATGCTAACCCCAGGTTAAAAATAATCAGAATTAAAATGAATTAAATTATAGGATGCCAGTCATGGTCAAATAGTTGGAGAACTGGTTAGTGGAAAAAATAAAATAAAACAAACAAACAAACAAACAAATCACATTTGACTTCAGAAGTGTTGTGCCTATTAGCAGTTCTGAGAGAAAAACTCTTGGCATGGCCTCAGCTAGATCAGACAATCCATATTACTTGACCTTGAAGCTGTGGGACCTTGTACAAGTTCGCCTCACTCTTAGTCCCTACACTGATGAGCATAATTGAAAATATGCAGACTTCCTAGAAGGGTTAGAAGAAAAGAGAAGATTAGCAACTTAGTGGAGAAGCTGGAACACACGAAATGGTTCAAGATGTGCTCCCTGCTCTAATGACCGCCTTGACATTTGGCCTTGAGTTGCAGGTCTCATACTGTAGGAGAGGGGTCTTCTGGAACTGAGGCAGCCTCATCCACCCTTGCAACCTGGAGAGGTGTTCACACCATGTTCAATGATTCCCAGATGTGTCTTCATTTGTGTCTCAATATGCTAGAACAGAAATGATAAGAAAATACTTGCGAGTTTGAAAAAGTGACTTTCTTGGAGTCTGGTTTGATCTCCTGCAAGGGTAGTTTTTAGTTTCACATGGTATCAGAAGACAGTTTTAAATGCTTTCAAAAGTACATCAGTCGTACTTCACTGTGTCTATAGTAAATACCAAATTATGAGCTATAAAATGAGAAATGTGGATTTTATGTCACTTATATATTAATAATGTATTTATACTAATACATATTTATAAATACAGATATAAAATATAGAAATAAATATGTATGTAAGCAAATGTGGGGGTGTTGAATAATCGAGGACCTTATGAATACAAAGTATTTGCTCTACGATTGAGCTATGTCCCCAACTACAGAGGTATTTTACTTGTATTTTAATAAATAAAGCTTGCCTAAAGATCAGAGTACAAAGCTAGCCACACTGGTCAGTCATACAGGCCAGGCAGTGGTGGCTCACACCTTTAATACCTAGTTAGCCACAGAGGTTGGGCGTTGGTGATGCAGTCTTTAATACCAGCACTAGAGAGAACTATAAGGCAGGATAAGACAGGAGGGACTTGCTTTCTTTTCAGTCTAAAGATTTCGTAGAGATAAGAGTGATTGGCTGCTTTGCTTCTCTTATCTTTCAGTTTGAACCCCAATATCTGCCTCTAGGTTTTTATTAGTCGTCCTACACCCAACCAAGTCTAAAAATGAACAGAGGGAGGAGGGGAGCTTAGGAGTCACGAGTAAGAAAACATCGCAACATGATCCCCAAAGCGCCTTATGGATTCACTTTGTCTGGGTCTTCCAAAAGCACCAAGCACGGCCCAGCATCCTGCCAGGTCCTGGTGGAGACTGGAGATGTAAGCTTTCGGGATGACAAGCTCTTCTGTTTACCAGAGCACTGTGCCATGTGGAGAGAGAGGGGAAGAGAGACGCACAGTCTTGCAGGTAACAAGCACTGTCCAGAACTGTCCTCAGCTCTCCTGTTGACATCCTCCTGCACGGCTACTATTCTCATCCTCTCTACTCGTCTGGGATGGGACTACCCGTCTGAGTGGTTAGTGCTGTGAGACAAGACAGCAGACGGGAGGCCTCACTAGGGATGACTGCACCTCTGGCTATCGGGAGGTTGCCTGTCTTACTATTAAAATATGATCTGGGGATATAACTCAGTGGCAGATCGCTTTCTTGGCACGTACAAAGTTCATCCCCAGCACCAGAGTCGGCCAATCAGCAAGCAACCAGCAGGAAATGGTGTACTTCTGCATTTTGTTGATAGTTCCTTCAGAAATGCCACTGGTTGCCATTGCCTTCTCCTCTATTTTATTTCTCCCTCACCTTTATCAGTAAGCCAAGTTTTTAGAACAAGCACTATGTAGTAGACTTACTGTGTGTGAATCTTTGCTGAATGACTTTGTGTTGAACTGGAGTGGAATGAGTGGATAGAGTAAATCGTCTAATGAAGTTTTTCATAGTTTCCAAAAAAATGAATACTTTCTTACACTTGATGCCCCAACCTTATAATATTGGTCCAAGTGATCAGTGAGGTTTAATACTTTATTAAGAAGAATTCAGTCGAAGGGAAAGAGGAAGGATTATATGAGCAAGTGGGGTCAAGCAAGGGAAACCCATGGCGACCACTGCCCAGAGCTAGTGAGAACTCATGGACTCTGGACTGACAGCTGGGGAACCTGCACAGGACTGAACTAGGCCCTAAGAGTGTGGGTGACAGTTTTGTGTAGCTTGGCCTTTCTGTGGAGTCCCTGGCAATGGAACCAGGATTTATCTCAGGTGCATGAACTGGCTTTTTGGTGCCTATTCACTATGGTGAGATGCCTTGCTCAACCTTGATGCAGTTTTGGAGGAGCTTAGGCCTGCCTCAACTTCATATGCCAGGCCTCCCTACGAGAGGCTTTTTTTTTTTCCTGAGGAGTGGATGGGGTGGGTGAAGTTGAATGGGAGAGGGACAGGATGGGAGGGAGAGGGAATATTGGGGTCCAGCCTCAACGAAGTTTGCAAGTTTCAGGGTAGGAACATGTGAATTAGAAGTATTGGATAGGAGGAACAGAGATACGAAAGAAAACGAACAGAGATACAGAATAGAACTGGGAGGGTAATCCAATGGAATCTGAATTTGCCTGTACTTATTTTCCATATGTTTATATATTCTAGTCCAAAAGGGGGTGGGGAAGAAGGCAAAAGACTGCTTTAACATGATACAAAGAACAAACAACCTGCTTCAATCCTTGAAACATCAAGCAACTATAACCTGAGTTAAGTTTCTGTTGTTTAGAAAGAATATGCAGTGACCACACCTTAGACCAAGCATCCGGTAGGCAGTTATTCCCTGGGTCAAACCTCCTGTCATATCCTTGAAGGAGGATAAGCTTGAATTGTCTGATCGATCAGGGTGGAAGGGATCCTCCTCTGTGGGCCATCTCGATACTCAAAACAACAAGTAACCACATCCTACATCAAGATACCTTGTTTGTAGCCACGCCTTAAGTCAGACCTCTTGTCAATAACTTTGAAAGAGCAAGAGTAGACTTAAACTCTCTGACCTTCAGACAAGGTGGAGCAGACCCACGTCTGTGGGCCCCCACAGAGGAACTGTGATTGGTATTTAAATAAAAAAATTTTAAAAAAGAAGAATCTTTCTCAGGCTTTATTTAAATTCTTCTTAGAAGCTAGCCAAAACCCAAAAGCAATTTTTTCTTGTTTCAATTGAGCTATTAAGAAAGAATTGATTGTGTTCTTGTTTGAGGTCTTGGAGCCTGCACTGCAGAGTTCCTGTCTGCACTTTGTCGTCCTCACGCCGCACAGTGTATTTTATAAAGTTAACACAATCTAGCTCAAGGTCCACAGCCAGAGAAGGGGTCTGGCTGGACGTATTAACCAAAAAGAGAAATGTTACATAAACGTAGTCTAGCTGATACAGAGAAATGTTTGGATAAGCATGTCTTTTTCCTATGACAAACTAAACAGACTCGCAGGAGAATAGTTGTTATTTATCACTTGTGAATTGAGAAAACAAGATATTCCTTTTGTAATTTAATACACTTATTTCAAATTTAAGACTTGAGAAGCTTCTACACATACCTTGCAATGCATTCCTTTAGATGTGTTCATGATTCCTCTCACAGTAGACAAAGAAGGCTGTTTATACTTCTATGATCTAAGGAGAATGTGAATGCTTAAAAGAGTTTTTGCTGATCTGTCTAAGCCTTGTCATGTGTTTACTCTGAGCTGGAGATACGTTTGCTAGGACAGAATAATTTTCTGGCAGTTTTATAGCCAGATCTCAGATCCAATCCTAGTTCTTCCAGCTGCGGCTTGAGCAATGCATGCGACTTTGAACCTCGTGCAATGGGGATGCTAATAATGACATTTCAGGATGCTGAAAGAATTACTAAGATACATTGTTCCTGACACAAAACAGTTGATCAAAAAGTGGAATATTTTGACAGTCCTCAACATGTTTAGAAAGTTCAAACAATCATCCTGAAAGTTGAGAGTTAAGAAGGAATTAAAGGTCAAGTTCAGAATGCTAATACTCTAAAGAAAAAAATATCATCAATCAAATATACCATGAAAGAGAAAGCAGTCAGGGACTGGTGAGCTGAAAATAATGAACAAAATGTTAGAATAGCACTGAGTGGGTCAATATCATCAGGGTAGGGAGTAAGGAACTTCCATCATTGAACTGGAAAGTGAGGAACTCATTGCAGACAGAACTACCCTATGTCTAGCTTGTAGCTTTGTGGATGATACCTAACTTTGACCCTTGAGCCATGCTATGACCTGCCATTGGTTTTTATCTGATTGCTATGTAGTGTACAGACTACCATATCCTGTGGAGCAGTTGTGTTTGTCTCCAATGAGCCTTCCATACACTGTCAGAATGGCTAAAGGAATAGGGGGCTTGGGCTCTAACAAGAGAGTAAAAATACACGGTTGAAGACACCATCATGGGCCCTCTCTGGCACAGGACAGAGTGTGGTCTAAGGACAGTTTTCAATAGAATATCTCGCTCATGACTTTTCAGCAAACACGATTTTCTGTTAAGAATTAACCAAGAGGTGTTGAAGAAATGTCTTAGTGGTTAAGAGCAAATCCAGAGGACCCAGGTTTGATTTTTTTTTTTTTATACTACTGACACTGAAACTCACAACTGTCTGTAATTCCAGTTCCAGGGGACCTGGCACTCTCTTCTTGCTTCTGTGGGCTCTGGTCACGCATGGGACACAGACAAAAATACTTCTCCTGATAAAATTTCTACATATAAAATAAAAAGTAAATTTAAAGGAACTAATCAAGAACATATAATTAAGATGATCCTTGTCCCTTGAATGATGTCTATTTCCTCATCCTTACCTATGGCATAATTTAACAAGTAACAAAGTCCTTTTTAAAATTCTGAGTATGGCTGGGCAGTGGTGGCGCACGCCTTTAATCCCAGCACTCGGGAGGCAGAGACAGGCAGATCTTTGTGAGTTCGAGGTGAGCCTAATCTAGAAGACTGAGTTCCAGGACACTTCCAGGATTCAAAGCTTCAGAGAAACCCTGTCTCAAAAAAACAAAAAAAAAGCTCTTTTCCGTCCTCTCTCTCTCTGTTCCGGCTGCAGATTTCGGTTTCTGATCTCTGTTTCAGCAGAGGATTCTGATTTTCTGAAGATTCAGTCTGATGTACCTGGTTGGAGGCTGAGAGGTCCCAGTGGTCGCTTCTTCAGTGGACCAGCTTTGAGCTGACAAAGAGCGAGGGTGGCTTTGGGAACAAGAGCCCGTGGAGTAGTGCACTCTCTTCTTCTAACCATCTGAAGGGAGAAATGGAGACTGTGTGCTCAGGAAGGTCTGGCCCCATCACTGCCCAGGCCAGCATAGCAACACACCCAGGAAGACTCAGTCCTGCCTGCTGCTTCAATGAGGACAGCATTTCAGAGAGCCCTGTCAATCAGTCTAGTGAGCCCAGCATCCCGCCGATGCTCCATATCCCTCACCTCCTGGGCCGTTAGCAATAACCTGGTACCCATGGACAGTGCAAGTTTCTCTGGAAGCCCAAGGTGGGAGCATGAGCTTGTCTCTCCAGATGACACCACAGGACGAAGGACACGGAAATACAATGGTACTAGCTCTGTGGCTCTCAACCTTGTTGATCCCCAGTGGAAATGGAGGCTCAGAAGAAAGTGCTGTAAAGAACCAGCATTCAGCAGCCTCGCAGCTGGGCGGGAAGCCAGAACAGGCGGACCTGTCTCCACAGAGCTCAGGGAAGAGACAAAGGAGGGGCACGAATCTGCAATTGAGAGACTATCAATGCTCACAACTCTCCCCTCCTACTACAGTCCATGGCAGACAGGGATCTGACCCAGGCACCATGGGAACACCAACTGCAGGAGACTAGAAAGTCAGCAGCAAATGTGAATGGCTCAGCAATCCAGGGCCACTGCTCCAAAGAAAAACACAGAAAATTTGCAGCTGAGTTGCTTGTTGGGAAGGAATAAAACTGACCAACTCTTAGCCAAATTGACCGAAGGAGTAATGCAATCCAAATTAAAAAGATTAATCAAAGTATACACCTGAAAAAAGACAGCCTTTTAAATAAATGGTGTTGGAGAAGCAGAATATTAGCCAGCAGACGATGAAATTGGGTCTGTATCTCCCACCTTGCACAAAATCAATTCAAATTAGATTAAGGTGTTTTAAACCTTAATGGAAGGCTTGAAACCCTGAAACTGGGAAAGGAAACATTTCAGGATGCAGGTCTAGGAAATAAACTTTAGAAGAGAAGCCTGGCAGCATAGTAAGTAGCCATAGTAGCACTGACACACTTTGAAACAGCTACCACAACAATTAAACACACAAACCTTCCCCGCCTATCAACAAGTGGGCTGACAAACTTTAACGAGAAGAAACAACTGCAGTACAAAGGGGTTTGAGAGAAAAGTGAAGGATTCCAAATATCATAAAAATGCTTCTGCTGGCAAGAAATGTCAATGCACTTTTGCACGACTTTTCCATCCTAATGAGTTAGAAGTTTTCTGGCATCAGGGATGAATCTCAGGGCCTCGTGTGCGTGGGTGAAGTACTCAACACTGACCAGCAAGGATTTGCTCTGTGACTGTTCATGTCAAAAAATTGTTGTACACACACGACTGCTCTATTTTATGAGAATCACGTGACTTCATGCATCACTTCCCAGAGTTTGTTCTAGTTAATGAAGTGATGTTGACTTTCAGATTTGGCAATGCCACTAAATTGAAAACTGCAAATTGGAAAATGTACTCAGATTTCCGAGGAACTTTCTAAAGGTCTTGCTGGAAACAGTTACCTTTTTCTCAAAGGGGAATAAAATCCAGAAATAAATTAACTGTCACATACAAAAAAAAAAAAAAAACTGAAAACAAAACAACCCAAAAGCAAAAGTGAAACTATGTTTTTCTGGCTTACAAAAGAACATATTATTTTAAAATGTCTTTACAATAAACAATCATTAAAAAATAAACTCTTGAGAAATACTTTTCTCTTACTGAAGATTTAAACACTTTCCAGTCAGATATATCTTGATTGTAAGCTAAAACCTCTTCAGCAGAGTTTTGGGCAATTGCCTTAAAATCCATCTACCTGTGAAAATTTAAAAACAAATGGTTGGTAAAATATAATCATATAAATAAGAAAAATGCTGTGGTGAAGACATTTTTGAACTCATGGGATGAAGCTACTCTTCTGCCCATCTCTCAACTACTGTGCTCTTTTACACTTAACATTATTTTTAAAATGGCTCTGTCTTTTAGCCATGCACAATAATTACTTCATCATTTGCATCCACAAATCTTTCTTCAAATGAGAAAATGTGTTATTGTGTAAAAAAACAGACTTTGGAATCAGGGACCCAGGTGAGATCCGTCTCTGTCCTCTGTGAAGTATGATATATAATATTTCTACTTTCTCGTTTTCTTCTTGATGTGAAATTAGCATATATGGAACATCCTGGAGAGTCAATGTATTAAAGTCCCAAATGTGTTAAATGCCCAGAGCATGGAATGTTATAGTCGTTCAATAAACCATTATTTTGAAAAAGCTTCCTTTTGGGGCTGGAGAGATGACTCAGAGGTTAAGAGCACCGGCTGCTCTTCCAGAGGTCCTGGGTTCAATTCCCAGCCACCACATGGTGGCTCACACCATTTGTAATGAGATCTGGTGCCCTCTTCTGGCCTGCAGGCATACATGTAAGCAGAACTCTGTATACATAATAAATAAATCTTTAAAAAACAAACCAAAAAACCAACCAAACAAACAAAAAACCCAAAAAACAAAAACTAAGTATGGATTTTACTTTACAGAATGGTTTGGTTGTGAAACAAGACCTCGAGTTAACAGTGTGAGCTCCAGGACAGGGACTATGTGAGCTCGGAAGACTCTGGGATGTCAGATTTAGGTTCATCTTCAAACTCAACTTTGGTCCTCAGGAAATATAACATTTTACAATTGCCATAAAAATACTTGCTCCCCAGCCTGTTTCTGTTCAGAAAAGGGGGAGTTATAAAGAGAAACTGTCTAGTTAGCGCTCCTACTTCTTATCTCTTCCCATATTACCCCTTAAGAATGACTTTTGATAATAGATTCAACCATCTTTTCTAGAATTCTGTTCTGCCGTTCCCTCTATCTGGACTACTCGGCCCTCAGGTCTCGACAAAGCTAGTTCCTTCCTATCATGAGCTTTCCACTCACGTCATGACCACTAAGAAGACTACAGAGAATTCAGAATGAAGCCTTCCCCTGACATCATCTCATGGTGACCAACAGGGACCAGGTCATCTTTCAGGATCCGTGTGGATCGTTCTTACAGGAGACCTCTTCCAGGTGAGAGTCACCTTTCAGGGATCCGTGTGGATCGTTCTTACAGTGGACCCTCTTCCAGGTGAGAGTCACCTTTCAGGGATCCATGTGGATCATTCTTACAGTGGACCCTCTTCCAGACCCGGTCACAGTAGCTGCTCTGACAGGTATGATGCTGAGATCATGCTATGAGAGAGCGACTGTAGAAATACTTTAAGATACATTTCATCTTAGCACTTAGACACACTAATGGATGCCTGTCAGATTTTCATTCTCTTTACGAGCAATATGACAAGAGGAAACTCATCAAATTTTGCCATAACCCCATGAACCCATGACCAGTGGGTTAGACAATACTGAATTGGATTTCCAGCTTCCATTGACCCCACACAGGGGCTGCATCCTGACTCTCCTGGGCCTTATATTTCCTACACTGACATTTTGATATGCAGACAAGCATATTAATATTACACATTAAAGCATTTTCTTTGACCTAAACATTCATTTCTCTTTTACCCCTCTCCTTCTCATTTTTAATTAAAATGAGGACATATTCACCGTGTACCTCTACACCATGTGGTGAAGTCGACTGTGCCCAAATCTAATTCCTTCCACAACACTAACCCACGTGACAGTCATCTCTTTGCTCCTATCTTCAACCTTAAATTGAGAAAGACCTCTTTTTTAGTATTTGAAATTCAGGCTTAAAAAACAGGACACTTGCTCTTTAATTCTTCATCCAATCTTTTGATGTTGTCATTCCTGGAAACAAGAGTACTGATTGTTCCTAAACTAAAATTCAGTGAGATAAAACAGGATATAAAATTCAAGGAAAGAAATTCTTTTTCTTTCTTTCTTTTCTTCTCATTGTTGTTTTTTGAGACAAGGTTTTCTCTGTGTAGCCTTGGCTGTCCTGGATCTCACTCTGTAGATGAGACTGGCCTCAAACTCAGAGATCTCGCTCTGTTGCCTCCTCAGTGCTAAGACTAAAGGTGTGAGTCACCACTACCCAGTCAAGAAAAGAAATTCTCATGCCCAGGTACATAACAGGTATTGTATTGCCACATAATAGAACCTGTCAGTTTTCAGATCAGTTACTACCATGTCTCCTGGTCTTATTTGGATCTTGTTTGCATTAACAGAGAAATTATTTTCCAGTTTCTCACCACATGTATTTAACTTCAAGGAAAATGATCAATGGAAGCAGTGGGAAGAGTTGAGGGTAGGAGAAAGTGTTGGCCCAGGAGAAGGAGCTGCTCTCTGAGGAGTTGGCCTCCTTGTTAAGAGTAAAGGCAGAGGAGAAAGGGGTGCATTCAGCGGAAATTAGAGAAAAGAGGAAAACTTTCTGCTTCCCCTGAGACGTCTGTCGAGAGTGTCAAATTGAAGAGACAGGGATGAAGGCACGGGTAGTCATGTGGGAAGGAGCTGACTTGGGACTAGTAAAAGGGAGGACAAACAATTATTGAGATCACACAGAGGCTGGAAACCATTCACTTCTAATAGCACAATCAATAAAGAGACAAAACCTTGGCAGCCAGGACCAGAAGTGAGACGGCACACAGCTTATTAGTGCAGATTTATTGTTATGACTGGAACAAAAGGAAAGCACAAAAAGCAAGAAAAGAGATTCTATGAAAGAATTGTTTATATGCTGTGACTCAGGCTTGGTACTGGGGAGCATGTGCACCAAGGTTTAGACAGAATAGGAAAACTTATTGTTTAATAGAGAATATTGGAGCAAAAGATGAAAGAAATGTCAGTGATAATATTGAGGGGTATAACTGAAGTGCATACTAAGGTCGAATTTCGGTGACTTAAATTTTTTCTCCAAATTGGACTTCTGTATAATGGGATGATACTTTAAGCCACTCTTCATAGACAGTTCTGGGCCAGGAAGTTCACAGATCTCAGTCGGTAAGGACTCTAGGATGCAGACATCTAATCATCCTTGAGGCTTGTTGACTGTTTCCCATCTAAACTTTGCTTTTGATAATAATCTCCATCCTAAACTCAGCCACATGGGAGCCCATGCATCTGTCCACATTTACCCTCCAAAAAAGAGAGAGTCATACACTTCTGCCACACCCAGTAGGGGTTTGGATCTTTCAAGAGGATGCAGCATCTGTGATCTCCGACATAGCACCTGCTATTCAGGAGGCCGGAAGCACTGTTAGCTAAAATTGCTATTGAGCTCTCGAAGTCTCATCTTAGAAATCTAGCAAGTGATGTTGGCTTTACTCAGGCAGAGAGCAGAATAGTTCATCAGATGACAACTTTGCTTACTGCAGCAAAATGCTTAAAGTATCTACTCTATATAGAAGATAGGTGTATTTAGCTCACAGTTTTAGAGCATGAAGGGACTGCTACCTGCTATTGCTCAGTTATGACCAAAGCCTTCCTGACTGTAGTTCATTATGGTGTAATCGTGTGTGTGTGTGTGTGTGTGTGTGTGTGTGTGTGTGTGTGTGTATGTGTGTGTAAGAGCTTAAATTGTTAAACAAGAAGTCAGACAGAGAGAAAGAGAGTGTGAAACTGAGGGCTCACAGTCCCCAGGTATAGTCTTGTGACCTAAGGGCATCCCACTTTCCTATTAAATGTTGCACTATCTCCAATATTTGGCTGGTTTTATGTCAGCTTGACATAATTTACAGTCATCTGAGAGAAAGGAATCTCAATTGAGAAAATGTCTCTATAATGTACTCGGAGACTGTTCGTGCATTTCCTGGCTGCCCAGACCTGAAATAATTACACAGAAACTGTGTTAATTAAATCACTACTTGGCCTATTAGCTTAGGCTTCTTATTAACTAACTTACATCTTAAATTAACCCATATCTATTATTCTGTGTTTCACCACAGGCTGTGGCTTACCAGGTAAAGTTTCAGTGTCTGTCTCCTTCAGCAGCTACATGGTGTCTCCCTGATTCTGCCTTCTTTTCTCTTCTCTCTCTCTGCTTGGAATTCCCACCTTGCTCTGTTCTGCACTGCAATAGGCCCAAAGTAGACTCTTTATGGTAATAAAACACATTCACAGCATACAGAGGGTAATCCCATATCACTATAAGATCAGGCACTAAGCAGATGAACTTTCAGGGCATTGTCTTAATGCTTGACATAGGAGGGCTCACCCCATTGTGGGTGGTGCCATCTCTGAGCTGGTGGTTCTGGGTTTTATGAAAGCGGGCTGAACAAACCAGGGGAAGCAAGCCAGTAAGTTGCACCCCTCCAGGGATCCTGCCCTGTTTGAGTTTTCATACTGACTTCCTTCAGTGATGAACAGCAATGGCAAAGTGTAAACCAAATAAATCTTTTCCTCCCACAACTCACGTTTGTTCATGTCATCTCACCATAGCAATAGGAACTCAAACTAGGGCAGTGCCTGAAGACCAAATACTGCACCCAAAGCATCACTGAGAACCAAGTCTTTCTCCACAATTAAGAACACAATTAAGCATACCCAAACCAAATCAAAGACAGCCTGTTGGTTAGCCAAAACTAAGCCTATGGTTTGCTGCTGTAAAGGAAATAGTCACATAGTTGGAGCTGAAGTCATGGTTAGATGCGACAGAAGAGGAGTGGACAACAGGTCAGGGGTTGCGTAGAATTCCAAGAGTGGTTTAAAGCAGAAAGGAAGGGGTTAATTATGACCAAGGATTAAAAGGTAGATCCAGGATTGGTGGAAATACCACAGAGAGGATTTGAGGCAAGAGATGAAAATGATCTTAGATGCAAGCTTTCTTTGGATCTTTTCCCCTCAAGAGTTGAGTCTTCTTTGCTTTCCTATTGCTGTAATAGCACACGACAAACTACGATTTAAACTTAAAAAGAAACAAAACATATCATCAAACAAAATAGGAGAACAAAAACAAAAATATCAGAATTCTTTTTTAAAAAGTTTTTCTTTCTTTTCATTTATTATTATTATTATTATTAAAAATTTCTGCCTCCTCCCCGCCTCCCATTTCTCTTCCCCTTCCCCTACTCCCCTCCCCCTCCCTCTCCAGTCCGAAGAACAGTCAGGGTTCCCTGCCCTGTGGGAAGTCCAAGGTCCTCCCCTCTCCATTCAGGTCTAGTATCAGAATTCGTAATGGCAAGAAAATTTCATTCAAGTAGAATTTCATTGCTTTGGCGGCTCTTGGGAAGATGCCATTTCTTTGTGTTTCTGAGCTTCTAGAGGTGGTCTGTATCCCAGGTTTTTAGCCACTTCCTACTCCTAACTCATTTTACTTGCTCAAGGGTTCCTGCTTTCCTTTACACCTACAGAAAGATTTGCTTAGGGCCCACACACTCAATCCAAGCTAGTCTCTCCATTTCAAGATCCTTAACTCAATGATACCTAACAAAGTTCCTCTTGCTGTGAAAGCCTGTGTGCTCTCTGTGTGAAGGAGTACAGTGGACTGTGCCTACACATGGCACTTTTGCAGGAGGTTTAGCTTTAGCTGAAGGCCAAACTAGAAAGGGTAGGAGAGAGCTCTCTGCCCCACCTCTCTGCCTCACAAAGGATTATAAATTTCTCTTTTCAAGGTGTCCTATATGTACACACACTCTTATATGAGGAAAGGGATATGATGCTACACCCGAAGATGACACAGAGGTCATGGAGGGTAAACTAGGCAAAATAGAAAGGCAGGGGAAATCCAGGAATCTTGAGAAGGAAAAGGAGCCATGTGCTCAAGATCTGCTTGAAGGCTCTCACCTACTGAATAAAAATTCCAGTAGGCCTAAGGACTGCCTGAGGCCTCTCTCCATCCACAGCTGCAAACCTGCAGATTCCAGGAAGCTCACTCCAATCTCCATTCACACGACAGGCCATAGGCTAACCCCTCAAGCAACTGGGCTGCCTCTGGCTTTCTTTCTTTCTTTATCAGATTGCACTTCCCTCTGAATCATCTCCAGAGCCCCCAACCCCTCACCCGTCTTTCTCACAAAGAGATAAAGGAGAGAGGGGCAGGTTTCACAGTCACTTCTTGAAATGTAACTGGAGAGTCTCCAAAATGGTGTATATAGCCAATGCTAAGACAATGAGTTCTTGCTCTTCCTCGAGGAACCCATACCCACACTGGCTATGTCTTCCTCTTTGTGACTTTGAGAAGCTGGCACTCACACTTGATGATGTGTCTTATTTCCTTCTCAGTGCCTTTCTCCCAAACATCCTGCTTAGTCTGATATTAAATACCTTTAATAAAATGTCCAGCTCTACTTCTCTGTACCCGCTAGTCCTAAAGTGATGTCCACTGTTGAAGACATGATTTCTGGTTTGATGTGGGTCAAAGCCCCACAAAGGCTAGGGAACCCTTCAGGTTGACCAGAGTGGCAGTGTGACTCTATATCTCTGTCCCAGCACTAGCGACAAAACCTAGACGCCTGTCTTAAGGTTTCCCAATTATTTAACCTTTCCAGACACTGTCATCTTTGGAAGACTAGCGTCCTTTCTGGCATCTCGCCTTTCGACGGTGAACAAGAACTCCGTGAAGGAAGCTGTGTCTGCAGAGACTGACTCATTAGAACGGCAGTCCTGTGGGGAGACTGCAAGGTTACTGGCTCAATGGCTACTTAATTTATCTTAGGCTAATCTTAAAACCTCACTTGCATTCCTTGCCCACCTCTCTTGTGACTAATGGATAAAAAACTTTGGAATGTATTGACTTAGTAAGCCCCTAGCTTTCACCAACTCAAAGGCTAAGGAAATCATCAGAAAGTATCCTACAAAGCAGACGACCCCAGTCTTGCTGTAGCCACCTCTCTAAAGCACCCACCACCAGGGATTTTAAACTTGCCCTGATTTATGACTGACTTGTTCTGTAAAACTTAACATTTTTATGAAACTGCTTTCATGTTGAAACATGGAATTTGGGGTGACCTAAATCTGTGTTCCTAGGCTTTGGTCACTCAAAATGGCTCTAGAGTAAACTCTCTTATTTCCTTTAAAATGAAAGCTGTGATTTTTGTGTCAACAGGTACCATGTCACAACCTAGAGTTCTGAGAATAAACCATTTCTCACTCGAGGAGTTACCCAAATAGAGGCCAGAAATCTGCAATGGACCCACTGAGTCCAGGCCAGTTAGGTGTCACTCTCTCTGGTGGATTGTGGGTGATTTCTTTTCTTTGTTTGGTTGAGAGTATATTTTCCTGAAACTAGAAATTATAAATTTAAGAAAAACTGAATCCTTATATTGTGTTATATAAACCCTTAAACCAATTTTCCCATCAAATTTTCCCTCCTTCAAGTGCCTTACAGTGACTGCGCGATAAAATCACTGGCCACCAGGTGGCAGTCACGGTTCAGTGACTGGCGAAGACTGGTGTTGATTACGGAGCTGCTCCGCCTTAAACAGAGTTGTCGTCTGACCCCGCAATTCTATCCTTGGATTTATATCTGGTAGAACTGAAAACATGTGTCTATACAAAAGCCTGTAAGTGAGTGTTTGTAACTATACTATTAATGGCAGTCAAAAAAGTGAAAAGAGCTTAGTGTTCAGACATTGACCAGCACTAAACAAAATATGGCATGCACATACAAGGGGGGGATGACTCAGCCACAGAAATGAAGAGTACAGACTCATGCCTCAGCACAGCAAACAATGAAAACATTGTACTAAGTAGGAGAAGCCAGACACAGGACGCTCAGGTTGTGTTATTCCAGTTATATGAACTCTGTAGGGAAACTAACTCCAGGGACAAGCTGAGCAAGAGTGTAGGAAGTGACTTTCCTCTTAGGGTGATGAAAAACGTCTCAAAGTTAGTCGTGGTGATATTTTGTTCGTGATCTAAAAAATAAAGCTTGCCTGAAGATCTGGGTGCAAACCTAGCCACACTAGTCAACTGTACAGGCCAGGCAGTGGTGGTACATCCCAGCACTAGAGAGGAGTATAAGGTGGGATGAGACAGGAACTCGCTCTCTTTTCAGTCTGAAGATTCTGTATAGATAAGGGCTCTCTAGTGGTTGGCTGCTTTGCTTTTTCTGATCTTCAGCTTGAACCCCAATATCTGTATCTAGATTTTTATTAGTCTTGCTACATCTGGCGCCAATGTGATTGCTAATGATGGCACAGCTTTGGGAAGGTGCCAAACACTATTACACCATATGGTTTAAACAGCAAATATCACTGCAAAGTAGGTCACAAGAAACATGGGACTTAACAAAATAGTCATAAAGCCACTGTTAAAATCATTAAGATTCAGGGAATGTTACTGTCAATGTGTCTATAAATCAGCAGCACCCGATGTGTGCGGAACACTGGTAAGGTCACTGTGCGACATAGACACATAATGACCAAAGGCTGCAAATATTACACAAGGAGACAGGCTTCTCCAGCAGGGCTCAGTAAAAGGCAGTCTGTGAGTCAAACCACACAATTACCTAGAAATTAAGAACTGATTTTATATTTTAAGGGTTGAGAGTAGCAAGAGAATGTATTAAAGTTAATGTTTATCATTGACAAAAAAAGTTTTATCGGAACATACCAATTCCCATTTTCTGTGAGAAAGACTGTTTCTCTGTTGCCATGGTAAAATACCAAAATAGCAGCATTCTTCCATGGTGAGGGAAGCTGAGGCAGGAACTTAAGGCAGACACCGTGGAAGAATACTACTTACTACCTTGTTTGCTGTGGCTTGCTCAGTTGCCTTCCTTATACAGCCCGGGTCCAGGAGTGGCATTTCACACAGCCCTCATAGATCAATTAGAATCAAGAAAATGTCCTACAGATGTGCGCACAAGCCAATCTGATGGAAGCAGTTCCTCAGCTGAGTGTGTCAAGTGAACAACTAAGATCAGTCATCACAAGTGAGCAATTAGCCAAGATCACATGATATACAACATACAGTTATTTGTAATAAATGGTGCTCTCCATATATCTAAAGCACTGGTTGTAATATTTATGAAGTCATGGAGGCTTCCAGAAAGATTTCAGGGGAAAGCCTAGGCAGCACGGCATCTCTGCAAATAGCTTCTGACAAAGCAATGCTTGGAGCTGGGAGGGGGGAAGCCAAAGGAAGGGAGAGATGCCAAGAGTGGGTAATCCATGCCAGGCAGAGAAGCAGGCAGAAAGCAAAACCTGTCCAAGAGAGCTGATGTGGCCTGCAGCAGCCAAGTTACAGGAGCGGGGCTGCCTAAGCTTGTTCCTAACGAGGAACACAGAGACTCAGGATTCAACGCTTGCCCTGTTGGGTTTGGTCTGGCATTGCTGCCACTTTCCCTTGGCACTTCCTTGTTCCTTCCTTCTGGGATGGGAATGTCTAACCTGAGCCACTGTATCTCAGATGCAAGAAACGTTTTTAGTGATTTTTTTTTCACAAGAGCTGAAAGCTAAGTTTGGCTAGAGCAGAGAATTTGGAGCTCAAACGTTGAGTGGCCATGACTGAAAGCATGCTGTGTTGTGAAGTGGGCATAAGCCTTTGGCAGTCAAGGGTAGAATGTTGCAGTTTGGATCTTCCACATCCCCACAAGTGTCCCTAAGTTAAAGTCTTGTTCCCAGCATGGAATTACTGGGAGGTGCTGAGAACTTTGTAAGGAAGTCTTTGTAGGAAGTTTTAAGCAAATGAAGGCATTCCATCAAATGTCACAGGACTTCATTCCTTCTCACCACTCTCTTTTCTATGCCATAATTTAGAAGACAGGTTTTAGTAGCCATGTAGTCCTACATGACACAATGTACCAGAGACACAAAGCAAACAGGCCAACCCCACATGGACTGAAATCTCTAAGAGTGTGAGTCAAAAAGCAAGCAAGCAAACAAGCAAACAAATAAACCATAACAACCCAAAATCCTTTCATCTTTTTGTGTCCAGCACATGCTACAGCTGTGCAGAGCTGGTTAACACACTTAAGTACTGTATAATAAGAGCACTCAGATCTGTGCGCCTGAGACGTGATAAGTACATAAAATAAATAGTTCGTGTACAGATGACACGAACGCAGACAGACGAGAATCTCCTCCTTAGATTCTAGGAGATCAAAGGAGATTAATTGAATGGGGAGTGGGGCTAAAAGGAAGAGTTGCAAGTGTGGGAGGGACATGTTCAAAGTACATTATGTACTTGTGTGTAAATATGGCTTATGTGACTGTGTGCAGTAATTTTGTAGAAGAATATTTAAAAGAATACTTGTGATAAAGACTAGTGCACCCCAGAGTATTTGCATCTTCCTACTTCCTGTGAAGACACAAGCTTAACCATTTGTACATGGTGACATTGCCCTTCCTGCTCAATTAAGATGATAATATTTCTCTGTTTCTTACTGATTTTAATAAGCATAGAGGCCTGGGTGGGTGTCCTTTCTGTTGCTTGTGCATATCTTTTCTTTCTCCTTCTCTTCCTCTGTCGACTGAGATTTCTGTCCTGCCCAGTTCCCGCAGTCATTAAGTCATTAAGCCATGTGGCTAACACAGACAAGAATTATTGGCTAATATAAGTTATAATAGTTAATAAGGAGCCTGAGCTACTAGGCCAACCAGTTTATGATTAATGTAGATCTGTGTTAGCCACATGGCTTGGTACCTTTCTCGGCAAGGCAGTCACATCTTGCTTGCTCTGTGTCTGGCTTCCTCCCTGTCTAGGTGACGACTGCAGACTAAAACTTCCCTCTTTCCAGAATTCTCATCGCCCTGCCTCTACTTCCTGTCTGGTCACCCTGCCTATACTTCCTGCCTGGCTCCTGGCCAATCAGCATTTATTTAAAATACAAGTGACAGGGTACAGACCACTGTCCCACAGCATTTATCCTTTTCTTCCTCTTCCTCCTTTTCTTCCTCCTCCTTTTTCTCCTTTTCCTTTTACTCCTCCTTCTGTTGTGTTCAAGACAGGGCCTCACTATGATACTCTGGCTGTCATGGAACTCACTATGTAGACTAGTCTGGCCTCTAACTCACAGGCATCCTCCAACCTCTGCCTCTCAAGTGCTATGATCAAAGGTATGTGGCATTATATCCAGCTATATATTTTTTAAGCCTGGGGTAGCAGGCATTATTCATTCATCCCTTCCATATCCTTCAGACCTTTGAGTGTGTCAAGGTCTGATCCTGAGCCATGTTTCCTAAAATCCTCAGATATGCTGTGTCTGCGTCTCAACCCCTAATCTAAACTAAAACATCAAAGCTAAAGTCACAACCCCTGTAGACATTAGAGTTTAATTAGCTAGTATGAAATGTATTTATAGTAACATATGGAATCTCCAGAAATGCCAGTTCTCTCAGCAGGCATCTAGATGAACAATTGTAGCTGCTCCTAGGCCACTCAAGAGAGGTCAAGAAGAAATGCCTGCAATGGAATTCAACTGTCTCATAATCTGTTTCCTTTAGGGTCATGGCTTTTTGCTAACTGAAGTTCTTATTCTATTGCATAAGATTTAGGCCCACTTATACAGAAGCTTATTGGATATTGTCTACATGCATGTGACACTTTAATGTTTACATACACTCTAAATGTATTATTGGGCAGATTTGTACATATAAAACAAACATGCTTATAGAAAACCCCACTCACTGTTATCTTTATCCCTCCCTATTCCTACTCCCTCCTCCACAAAGAAATTAGTCACAAAAGTGCTGAATCCTCTGAAATTCCTTATTTTGTTCATTGGCTCAATGTCTAGTGTGTTTTCCAAGTATGGAAATATGCATGGCCATGTTGTTTCTGGCATTCCTCCACATATAGCAGGGGCATCTGTACCACTGTGGCTCCTCTATGACTGCATTGTTTGCCTCCTATCTGTCCCTCTGCTATGACATCATCATTTGCCTCCTATCTGGTCCTCTGCTGTGACATCATCATTTGCCTCCTACCTGGTCCTCTGCTATGACATCATCATTTGTCTCCTATGTGGTTCTCTGCTATGATGGCATCGTTTTCCGCCTATCTGATTCTCTGTTACTGGGCTTTCCCTACACTGGGCTCTCCACACTGCCATCTTCAAGCAAATTCAATTATCGAATTTTGTCTCTTTGCTGTGAAACCTCTACAGACTTCACCTACAGAATAAATCTCAGTCTTCTTGGAATTAAACTCTTAAGCTCTTCACTATTGATCTTGCCTTCTTTACAGTTAGCTATTTCTCACACAAGAGAGAACGTTTTTCAGACACATATCCATCTGTTGTGATAAAGAAAACATAAGCTCATTTCAAAGCTTCACTACATCATACTGACTTGATCGAAATATTTCCAATCATTGAAATACACATAAAAGCATAGCTATTATCACGTGGACTGGAATTTCTTGGTGTTAAAAGATATTCTCATGCTTTAAAATGTGACATTGTATTTTTATTGTGGTAAAAATAGTTAATGAGATCTATCTTCAAAACAGGCTTTAATAAAAGAATGGACAGATCAACTTTATGTTGTTTGTGGAAAGGAGAATCTCACCAATTGTGGCATAGGTTAACAAAGGAGAGGGCAAAGCGTAATTGGCTTAGTGTGGACTTCCACAATTGGAAAGACTGGGAGGTGATTCAGTTGACCGTTTCTCTGAGATGATGGGTCACATGGGTGGTGATAAGGACAAAGATTTACCACAAGTAAATGGAACAGATGATAATTCACAAGACAGAGATGATGGAAAAATGCCAGATCTAAAGTAAGAAATCTCATTGCCTGGATTTTGAGAAAGAAAAATAACTTCTGCATTGAGAAAAATCCTGAATTGATAGTTCTAAAGGCAGATGCTATATTTGCCTACTTTAACACATCTTTCAACCTGGTTTTTAAAAAATTTAAATTTTTTTTAAAGGCTTCACTAAGAGTGGATAATGTATCATTGCATGGGACAATTTCAGTCAGCTAAGGCAATATTCTTGTGCATGAAGATTTCCCAGGATTCAATGAAGCAGTTGAGATCCTAGGTTATAAAGCAGCTCTGATGAATACACACATTTCACCCAAGTCTTCTTTCTTTTTTTTTATTTTTTTTTATTTTTATTTTTTTTATATATATATTTAAAAATTTCCATCTACTTCCCTCCTCCTCCCCCCTCCCTCCCCTCCTTCTCCCCCTACCCTCCCCTCCTTCTCCCCCTTCCCTCCCCTCTCCTTCACCCATACCTCCCCTCCCTCCCTCTCAAGGCCAAGGAGCCATCAGGGTTCCCCATTCTATGCTAAGACCAGGGTCCTCCCAACTCCCCCCTGGTCCAGGAAGGTGATCAACCAAGCTGAGAAGGCTCCCACAGAGCCCGTCCATGCAGAAGAATCAGAGCCCAGAGCCATTGTCCTTTGCTTCTCAGTCAGCCCCCGCTGTTGGCCACATTCAGAGAGACGGGTTTGGTCGCATGATCCATCAGTCCCATTCCAACTGGAGTTGGAGATCTCCCATTAGTTCTGTCCCACCGTCTCCATGAGTGAACGCACCCCTCTCGTTCCTGACTTTCTCCCTCATGTTCTCGCTCCTTCTGCTCCTCATCAGGACCTTGGGAGCTCAGTCCAGTGCTCCAATGTGGGGCTCAGTCACCTTCCCCATCTGTCGCCAGCTGGAGGTTCCCTCACGGTCCTGACTTTCTTTCTCATGTTCTCTCTCCTTCTGCTCCTCATCAGGACCTTGGGAGCTCAGTCCGGTGCTCCAATGTGGGGCTCTGTCATTTTCTTCATCTATCGTCAGGTGGAGGTTCTATGGTGATATGCAAGAAATTCATCAGTATGGCTATAGGAACTGGCCTTTTCAGGCTCCCTCTCCTCAGCTGCCCAAGGGACTAACTGGGGGCATCTCCCTGGAAACCTGGGAACCCCTCTAGGGTCAAGTCTCTTGAAAACCCTCAGGTAGCTCTTTAAATTAAGATATATGCTTCCCTGCTCCCATATCCACCCTTCCTATATCCCAAGCACCCCATTCCTCCGAGCTCCCCCCGTTCTTCCCTACACACTTTTCTCTCCCCATCTTCCCTTGGCCCAGTCTTGCCCAACCCTCAAGTTCCCAATTTTGCCTGGCGATCGTGTCTACTTCCAATATCCAGGAGGATTACTATATCTTTTTTTGGGAGTTCACCTTCTTATTATCTTCTCAAGGATCCCAAATTTATAGGCTCGATGTCCTTTAATTATGGCTAGAAACCGATTATGAGTGAGTACATCCCATGTTCATCTTTTTGGGTCTGGGTTACCTCACTCAGAATAGTGTTTTCTATTTCCATCCATTTGCCTGCAAAATTCAAGATGTCATTGTTTTTTACCGCTGAGTAGTATTCTAGCATGTATATATTCCACAGTTTCTTCATCCATTCTTCCACTGAAGGGCATCTAGGTTGTTTCCAGGATCTGGCTATTACAAATAATGCTGCTATGAACATAGATGAGCATATGCTTTTGTTGTATGATTGGGCATCTCTTGGGTAGATTCCCAATAGTGGAATTGCTGGGTCCTGGGGTAGGTTGATCCCGAATTTCCTGAGAAACCGCCACACTGCTTTCCAAAGTGGTTGCACAAGTGTGCATTCCCACCAGCAATGGATGAGAGTACCCCTTACCCCACAGCCTCTCCAGCAAAGGTTATTATTGGTGTTTTGGATTTTAGCCAATCTGACAGGTGTAAGATGATATCTCAAAGTTGTTTTGATTTGCATTTCCCTGATAGCTAGGGAGGTTGAGCATGACCTTAAGTGTCTTTTGGCCATTCGAACTTCTTCTGTTGAGAATTCTCTGTTCAGTTCAGTGCCCCATTTTTTAATTGGGTTAATTGGCATTTTACCGTCTAGTCTCTTGAGTTCCTTATATATTTTAGAGATCAGACCTTTGTCAGTTGCAGGGTTGGTGAAAATCTTTTCCCAGTCAGTAGGCTGCCTTTGTGTCTTAGTGACAATGTCCTTTGCTTTACAGAAGCTGCTCAACTTCAGGAGGTCCCATTTATTCAATGTTGTCCTTAAAGTCTGTGCAGCTGGGGTTATGCGTAGGAAACAGTTCCCTGTGCCCATTTGTTGTAGAGTACTTCCCACTTTCTCCTCTATCAAGCTCAATGTGTTCAAATTAATATTGAGGTCTTTAATCCATTTGGACTTGAGTTTTGTGCATGGTGATAGATATGGATCTACTTTCATTCTTCTACAGGTTGACATCCAGTTATGCCAGCACCATTTGTTGAAGATGCCCTCTTTCTTCCATTGTGTACTTTTGGCTCCTTTATCAAAAATCAGGTGTTCTTAGGTTTGTGGTTTAAGATCCGGGTCTTCTATATGATTCCATTGGTCAACTTCTCTGTTTTTATGCCAATACCAAGCTGTTTTCAATACTGTAGCTTTGTAATAGAGTTTGAAGTCAGGGATGGTAATGCCTCCAGAAGTACCTTTATTGTATAAGATTTTTTTGGCTATCCTGGGTTTCTTGTTTTTCCATATAAAGTTGATTATTGTCCTCTCAATCTCTGTGAAGAATTTTAATGGGACCTTGATTGGGATTGCATTGAATCTATAGATTGCTTTTGGTAGAATTGCCATTTTTACTATGTTGATCCTCCCAATCCACGAGCAGGGGAGATCCTTCCATTTTCTGGTATCCTCTTCAATTTCTTTCTTCAAAGACTTAAAGTTCTTGTCAAATAAATCCTTCACTTCCTTGGTTAGAGATACTCCCAGATATCTTATGCTATTTGTGGCTATTGTGAAAGGTGATACTTCTCTGATTTCCCTCTCTGCTTCCTTATCCTTTGTGTATAGGAGGGCGACTGATTTTTTGGAGTTGATCTTGTAACCTGCCACGTTACTGAAGGAGTTTATCAGCTGTAGGAGTTCTTTGGTGGAGTTTTTGGGGTCGCTTATGTATACTATCATATCATCTGCCAATAATGAAAGTTTAACTTCTTCCTTTCCAAATTGAATCCCCTTGATTCCCTTATGTTGTCTTATTGCTATTGCTAGAACTTCAAGCACTATATTGAAGAGATAAGGAGAGAGTGGACAGCCTTGTCGTGTTCCTGAATTTAGTGGGATAGCCTTGAGTTTCTCTCCGTTTAGTTTGATGTTAGCTGTCGGCTTGCTGTAAATACCTTTTATTATATTTAGGAATGACCCTTGTATCCCTAATCTCTCCAAGACCTTTATTATAAAAGGGTGCTGAATTTTGTCAAATGCTTTTTCAGCATCTAATGAGATGACCATATGATTTTTTTCCTTCAGTTTATTTATATGATGGATTACATTGATAGATTTTCGTATGTTGAACCAGCCCTGCATCTCTGGGATGAAGCCTACTTGATCATAGTGGATAATTTTTCTAATGTGTTCTTGGATTCGGTTTGCCAGTATTTTATTGAGAATTTTTTGCGTCAATGTTCATGAGTGAGATTGGCCTGTAATTCTCTTTCTTGGTTGAGTCTTTGTGTGGTTTAGGTATCAGGGTAACTGTAGCTTCATAGAAGGAATTTGGCAGTGACTCTTGTGTTTCTATATTATGAAATACCTTAAGGAGTGTAGGTATTAGGTCTTCTTGGAAGTTCTGGTAGAATTCCGCATTGAAACCATCTGGTCCTGGGCTCTTTTTGGTAGGGAGGTTTCTGATAACAGTTTCTAATTCTTCGCGACTAACAGGACTATTTAGAGCATTTATCTGGTCCTGGTTTAACTTTGGAATATGGTATTTATCTAAAAAACTGTCCATTTCTTTTACATTTTCCAATTTTGTGGCATACAGGCTTTTGTAGTAAGATCTAATGATTCTCTGAATTTCCTCTGTGTCTGTGGTTATGTCCCCCTTTTCATTTCTGATCTTATTAATTTGCGTGTTCTCCCTCTGCCGTTTGATTAGTTTGGCTAAGGGTTTGTCAATCTTGTTGATTTTCTCCAAGAACCAGCTTCTTGTTTCATTGATTCTTTGGATTGTTTTCTGTGTTTCTATTTTGTTGATTTCTGCCCTGAGTTTGATTATTTCCAGTCTTCTACTTCTCCTAGGTGAGTCTGCTTCTTTTTTTTCCAGAGCTTTCAGGTGTGCTGTTAAGTCACCAATGAGTGCTTTCTCCGTTTTCTTTAAGTGGGCACTTAGTGCTATGAACTTTCCTCTTAGCACTGCTTTCATTGTGTCCCATAGGTTTGAGTATGTTGTGTCTTTGTTTTCATTAAATTCAAGAAAGACTTTAATTTCTTTCTTTATTTCTTCCTTGACCCAGGTGTGGGTCAGTAGTTGACTGTTCAGTTTCCATGAGTTTGTGGGCTTTCTGGGGGTAGCATTGTTGTTGAATTCTAATTTTAATCCATGGTGATCCGATAAGACACAGGTGGTTACTAATATTTTTTTGTAACTGTGGAAGTTTGCTTTGTTACCAAGTATATGGTCAATTTTCGAAAAGGTTCCATGAGCCGCAGAGAAGAAGGTATATTCTTTCCTATTTGGGTGGAATGTTCTATAGATGTCTGTTAAGTCCATTTGGTTCATTACCTCCATTAAGTCTTTCAATTCTCTGTTAGGTTTCTGTCTGATTGACCTGTCCATTGGTGAGAGAGGAGTGTTGAAGTCTCCAACTATTAGTGTGTGTGGTTTGATGGCTGCCTTGAGTTCTAGAAGTGTTTCTTTTACATAAGTGGGAGCTTTTATATTAGGGGCATAGATATTCAGGATTGAGACTTCATTCTGATGGATTTTTCCTGTTATGAGTATAAAGTGTCCCTTTCCATCTCTTCTAATTGATTTTAGTTTAAAGTCAATTTTGTTGGAAATTAGTATGGCCACACCCGCTTGTTTCTTAGGGCCATTTGCTTGATAAACCTTTTCCCAACCCTTTACTCTGAGTAGGTGTCTGTCTTTGTGGTTGAGGTGTGTTTCTTGTAAACAGCAGAATGTTGGATTCTGTTTTCGTATCCAGTCTCTTAGCCTGTGCCTTTTTATAGGTGAATTGAGTCCATTGATATTAAGTGATATTAATGACCAGTGGTTGTTAACTTCAGTCATTTTTAGTAGTAGAGTTTGTGTGTTTCCCTTCTTCTAGTTGTGCTGGTGAAGGGTCGCTAGATGCCTGAGTTATTGTGGGCGTTGTTGGACTCCTTGGTTTGTGATTTTCCTTCTATTACTTTCTGCAAGGCTGGATTTGTGGCTGCGTATTGTTTAAATCTGTTTTTGTCCTGGAATATCTTGTTTTCTCCATCAATGGTGAATGCAAGCTTTGCTGGGTATAATAGTCTAGGCTTGCATCCATGTTCCCTTAGTGTCTGTAGCACATCTATCCAAGCTCTTCTGGCTTTCATGGTTTCCATTGAGAAATCAGGTGTAATTCTGATAGGTTTCCCTTTATATGTTACTTGACCTTTTTCCTTTGCAGCTCTTAATATCTGTTCTTTATTCTGTATGTTTTGTGTTTTGATTATTATATGGCGTGGGGATGCTTTCTTTTGATCCAGTCTATTTGGTGTTCTGTAGGCTTCTTGTACCTTCATAGGAACATCCTTCTTTAGGTTGGGGAAGTTTTCTTCTATAATTTTGTTGAATATGTTTTCTGGGCCTTTGAGTTGTAATTCTTCTCCTTCTTCTACCCCAATTATTCTTAGGTTTGGTCTTTTCATGGTGTCCCATATTTCCTGAATGTTTTGTGTTAAGAATTTGTTAGATTTGTTTAGTTCTTTAATCTGTGAGTTTATTTCCTCTATTGTATCTTCAGAGTCCGAGATTCTTTCTTCCATCTCTTGTATTCGGTTGGAAATACTTGTCTCTGAAGTTTCTGTTCGTTTACTCAGAGTTTCCATTTCCAGTCGTCCCTCAGATTGTGTTTTCTTCAATACCTCCATTTCATTTATCAGGTCTTGTACTGTTTCCCTTACCTGTTTGATTGCTTTTTCTTGTCTTTCTTGTTTTTCTTGGGTATCTTTGAGAGATTTATTTATTTCCTCTACCTTTTTGTTTGTCATCTCCATTTCTTTATGGCAGTTTTTTACCTCCTGTTTAAGGTCCTCTATTATTTTCATAAAGTACTGTTTAAGGTCGGTTTCTTCTATATCTTCTGGGGTAGGGTATTCAATTCTTGTTGTTTCGGGATGTCTGGCTTGTGGTGATGTCATGTTGCCTTTCATGTTGTTGGAGGAGCTCCTGCATTGGCGCCTGCCCATCTCTTCCTTCAAAAGGAGCCCGGAGGCGTTTGGTGTCCTAGACCAATCTTTGCTGTGACTGAAACTGGTTGGATCTCCCCAGTGCCAGAGGAGGACCTATTCCTTGTGTCACAATCTGAAGAAGCCCGCACTCCCTTGCAGGAATCCTCAGACCTGCCTGGAGGCCAGAGTCTGATCCCTTTGGGTGGATGGCCTTAGAACAGGAGCAGGACACCTGAGAACACTAGGGAAAGCTTGGGAGACACAAGCCTGCAGAGGGAAGTGGGGGTAGGGGGTCTGTGCTCTCTTCCAGGGCAGGTTGCCCCAAGGTCCGCATTCACTCACCAGTTCAGATGGAATGTCAGTGCACAGGATCAGGGATTCCAGGCAGCCCAGGGTCGCAGCCCAGACAAAAGGGCCAAGGTGGGGGCAGGGCGGGATGGAATACCACACAGCGAACCTGGCAGCACAATCTGAAGGAGCCCGCACCCCTCCGCAGGAATCCTCAGACCTGCCTGGAGGCCAGAGTCTGACCCCTTTGGGTGGATGGCCTTAGAACAGGAGCAGGATACCTGAGAACACTAGGGAAAGCTTGGGAGACACAAGCCTGCAGAGGGAAGTGGGGGTAGGGGGTCTGTGCTCTCTTCCAGGGCAGGTTGCCCCAGGGTCCGCATTCACTCACCAGTTCAGATGGAATGTCAGGGCACAGGATCAGGGATTCCAGGCAGCCCAGGGTCGCAGCCCAGACAAAAGGGCCAAGGTGGGGGCAGGGCGGGATGGAATACCACACAGCGAACCTGGCAGCACAATCTGAAGGAGCCCGCACCCCTCCGCAGGAATCCTCAGACCTGCCTGGAGGCCAGAGTCTGACCCCTTTGGGTGGATGGCCTTAGAACAGGAGCAGGACACCTGAGAACACTAGGGAAAGCTTGGGAGACACAAGCCTGCAGAGGGAAGTGGGGGGTAGGGGGTCTGTGCTCTCTTCCAGGGCAGGTTGCCCCAAGGTCCGCATTCACTCACCAGTTCAGATGGAATGTCAGGGCACAGGATCAGGGATTCCAGGCAGCCCAGGGTCGCAGCCCAGACAAAAGGGCCAAGGTGGGGGCAGGGCGGGATGGAATACCACACAGCGAACCTGGCAGCACAATCAGTTCAGATGGAATGTCAGGGCACAGGATCAGGGATTCCAGGCAGCCCAGGGTCGCAGCCCAGACAAAAGGGCCAAGGTGGGAGCAGGGCGGGATGGAATACCACACAGCGAACCTGGGAGCACAATCTGAAGGAGCCCGCACCCCTCCTCAGGAATCCTCAGACCTCCCAAGTCTTCTTTCTTCATAACACATTGTATACATGTTAGGAAGTTCTCAGTTTAGAACAAGGTAACCAGTTTAGAGCCGAGTCCATGGGCTTGAAAGGGACTGAGACAAATTTGCTGACATCTTAAACTGATACCCTGCTGCTCTTCCAGTGTAACCTTCAAAATTATTTCACTGAAGCTTATTTTTTTAAAAAAAAAATATACTTCACACTATTGTATGTGACCACTTGTTAGTGTTCAGGTGTATTTTAGCTAAAACTAGTGATACCCTAACTTAGATGGCTTTTGAAGCTTGGCCCTTGAGTTCTTACATCTCATAGCATGGGGGATGAAGAAACTGTATATTGTTGCTTGAGAGTCTGTGCAGTTTAGACCAGATTTGCCCTGACCCTTTATGTTTGCCCATTTGAGAAGTTAGGAGTTAAAGAGTTCATAGATGCTAGCCAAAACTTTCAGTCTCATAATGAAAAGCCCTGGAATGCATAGACACAGATGAATCCTGAGGCTTCCTGAAGATGACAAACTCATCCATTTCTTGTTTGTTCGTCTCAGCATTTCTAATATCGAATGCCATTTGGTGAGGGTGTCACCTGGTCTCACAGCATCCGCCATCCCTACTCTTCTTTAGACCTTGAATCAGCCCACCCTTACACCATATGCCACCAGTACTATGCATGTCTATTTACCAAGGCAAGTTTAGCTACCAAAGAAGCCCCTATTCTTTCCACTCCCTGCTTTTAGGAGAGAGTGATCCATATACTCTGTTTATTCAGAATATCTTGTGAGCAGAGGATTGGCTGTACCAAACTATCTTTCAAGAGTGGTTTTACGGCAACAGTCTTATACGAGAGTGTTTTCCTATACCAAAGTGAGACTTCACTCACTGATCATGACAGAAGATGCAGGTTCTTGAGGTCCAGGGTTCTTCTCTGCAGTCTCCTACATTTATGGCACGAGTGCACAACATCTAGAATTTTCCAATTGCCCTCTGGTCTCAAAATCATTTTGAAAATATACCCTGGCTACTGCTATTACTGTAATTAAACTCTCTGACTCTGACTGAAGAGTTCATGGCTTCTGCCAACAACCATAAAACTGTCAAGCTAACTTGTTAGTTCCCAAGTAGGAGGAGAATATCAGACCCTTCAGAGTTCCTGATCTGACATTTGGAATGTGTGATTAGTAATAAAGATTGCTTTTTATAATGTTGAAGCAGATATTTTATTTTTTTTATATTCAATTCTTTTTAACTCCCTAGGAATTGTTTTTTTTTCTCATGGTTTATTTTTTTTATATTTAAAAATTTCCATCTCCTTCCCTCCTCCTCCCGCCTCCCTCCCCTCCTCCTCCCCCTTCCCTCCCCTCCTTCTCCCCCTTCTTTCCCCTTCCCTCCACCCATACCTCCCCTCCCTCCCTCTCAAGGCCAAGGAGCCATCAGGGTTCCCCACTCTATGCTAAGTCCAAGGTCCTCCCAACTCCCCCCAGGTCCAGGAAGGTGATCGACCAAGCTGAGAAGGCTCCCACAGAGCCCGTCCATGCAGAAGAATCAGAGCCCAGCGCCATTGTCCTTTGCTTCTCAGTCAGCCCCCGCTGTTGGCCACATTCAGAGAGACGGGTTTGGTCGCATGATCCATCAGTCCCATTCCAACTGGAGTTGGTGATCTCCCTTTAGTTCTGTCCCACCGTCTCCATGAGTGAACGCACCCCTCACGTTCCTGACTTTCTCCCTCATGTTCTCACTCCTTCTGCTCCTCATCAGGACCTTGGGAGCTCAGTCCAGTGCTCCAATGTGGGGCTCAGTCACCTTCCCCATCTGTCGCCAGCTGGAGGTTCCCTCACAGTCCTGACTTTCTTTCTCACGTTCTCTCTCCTTCTGCTCCTCATCAGGACCTTGGGAGCTCAGTCCAGTGCTCCAATGTGGGGCTCAGTCACCTTCCCCATCTGTCGCCAACTGGAGGTTCCCTCACGGTCCTGACTTTCTTTCTCATGTTCTCTCTCCTTCTGCTCCTCATCAGGACCTTGGGAGCTCAGTCCGGTGCTCCAATGTGGGGCTCTGTCATTTTCTTCATCTATCGTCAGGTGGAGGTTCTATGGTGTTATGCAAGAAATTCATCAGTATGGCTATAGGAACTGGCCTTTTCAGGCTCCCTCTCCTCAGCTGCCCAAGGAACTAACTGGGGGCGTCTCCCTGGAAACCTGGGAACCCCTCTAGGGTCAAGTCTCTTGACAACCCTCAGGTAGCTCCTTAAATTAAGATATATGCTTCCCTGCTCCCATATCCACCCTTCCTATATCCCAAGCACCCCATTCCTCTGAGCTCCCCCCATTCTCCCCTTCACACTTTTCTCTCCCCATCTTCCCTTGGCCCAGTCTTGCCCAACCCTCAAGTTCCCAATTTTGCCTGGCGATCGTGTCTACTTCCAATATCCAGGAGGATTACTATATCTTTTTTTGGGAGTTCACCTTCTTATTATCTTCTCAAGGATCCCAAATTTATAGGCTCGATGTCTTTTAATTATGGCTAGAAACCGATTATGAGTGAGTACATCCCATGTTCATCTTTTTGGGTCTGGGTTACCTCACTCAGAATAGTGTTTTCTATTTCCATCCATTTGCCTGCAAAATTCAAGATGTCATTGTTTTTTACCGCTGAGTAGTATTCTAGCATGTATATATTCCACAGTTTCTTCATCCATTCTTCCACTGAAGGGCATCTAGGTTGTTTCCAGGATCTGGCTATTACAAATAATGCTGCTATGAACATAGATGAGCATATGCTTTTGTTGTATGATTGGGCATCTCTTGGGTAGATTCCCAATAGTGGAATTGCTGGGTCCTGGGGTAGGTTGATCCCGAATTTCCTGAGAAACCGCCACACTGCTTTCCAAAGTGGTTGCACAAGTGTGCATTCCCACCAGCAATGGATGAGAGTACCCCTTACCCCACAACCTCTCCAGCAAAGGTTATTATTGGTGTTTTGGATTTTAGCCAATCTGACAGGTGTAAGATGATATCTCAAAGTTGTTTTGATTTGCATTTCCCTGATAGCTAGGGAGGTTGAGCATGACCTTAAGTGTCTTTTGGCCATTCGAACTTCTTCTGTTGAGAATTCTCTGTTCAGTTCAGTGCCCCATTTTTTAATTGGGTTAATTGGCATTTTACCGTCTAGTCTCTTGAGTTCCTTATATATTTTAGAGATCAGACCTTTGTCAGTTGCAGGGTTGGTGAAGATCTTTTCCCAGTCAGTAGGCTGCCTTTGTGTCTTAGTGACAATGTCCTTTGCTTTACAGAAGCTGCTCAACTTCAGGAGGTCCCATTTATTCAATGTTGCCCTTAATGTCTGTGCAGCTGGGGTTATGCGCAGGAAACGGTTCCCTGTGCCCATTTGTTGTAGAGTACTTCCCACTTTCTCCTCTATCAAGCTCAATGTGTTCAGATTAATATTGAGGTCTTTAATCCATTTGGACTTGAGTTTTGTGCATGGTGATAGATATGGATCTACTTTCATTCTTCTACAGGTTGACATCCAGTTATGCCAGCACCATTTGTTGAAGATGCCCTCTTTCTTCCATTGTGTACTTTTGGCTCCTTTATCAAAAATCAGGTGTTCTTAGGTTTGTGGTTTAAGATCCGGGTCTTCTATATGATTCCATTGGTCAACTTCTCTGTTTTTATGCCAATACCAAGCTGTTTTCAATACTGTAGCTTTGTAATAGAGTTTGAAGTCAGGGATGGTAATGCCTCCAGAAGTACCTTTATTGTATAAGATTTTTTTGGCTATCCTGGGTTTCTTGTTTTTCCATATAAAGTTGATTATTGTCCTCTCAATCTCTGTGAAGAATTTTAATGGGACCTTGATTGGGATTGCATTGAATCTATAGATTGCTTTTGGTAGAATTGCCATTTTTACTATGTTGATCCTCCCAATCCACGAGCAGGGGAGATCCTTCCATTTTCTGGTATCCTCTTCAATTTCTTTCTTCAAAGACTTAAAGTTCTTGTCAAATAAATCCTTCACTTCCTTGGTTAGAGATACTCCCAGATATCTTATGCTATTTGTGGCTATTGTGAAAGGTGATACTTCTCTGATTTCCCTCTCTGCTTCCTTATCCTTTGTGTATAGGAGGGCGACTGATTTTTTGGAGTTGATCTTGTAACCTGCCACGTTACTGAAGGAGTTTATCAGCTGTAGGAGTTCTTTGGTGGAGTTTTTGGGGTCGCTTATGTATACTATCATATCATCTGCAAATAATGAAAGTTTAACTTCTTCCTTTCCAAATTGAATCCCCTTGATTCCCTTATGTTGTCTTATTGCTATTGCTAGAACTTCAAGCACTATATTGAAGAGATAAGGAGAGAGTGGACAGCCTTGTCGTGTTCCTGAATTTAGTGGGATAGCCTTGAGTTTCTCTCCGTTTAATTTGATGTTAGCTGTCGGTTTGCTGTAAATAGCTTTTATTACATTTAGGAATGACCCTTGTATCCCTAATCTCTCCAAAACTTTTATCATAAAAGGGTGCTGAATTTTGTCAAATGCTTTTTCAGCATCTAATGAGATGACCATATGGTTTTTTTCCTTCAGTTTATTTATATGATGGATTACATTGATAGATTTCCGTATGTTGAACCAGCCCTGCATCTCTGGGATGAAGCCTACTTGATCATAGTGGATAATTTTTCTAATGTGTTCTTGGATTCGGTTTGCCAGTATTTTATTGAGAATTTTTGCGTCAATGTTCATGAGTGAGATTGGCCTGTAATTCTCTTTCTTGGTTGAGTCTTTGTGTGGTTTAGGTATCAGGGTAACTGTAGCTTCATAGAAGGAATTTGGCAGTGCCTCTTGTGTTTCTATATTATGAAATACCTTAAGGAGTATAGGTATTAGGTGTTCTTGGAAGTTCTGGTAGAATTCTGCATTGAAACCATCTGGTCCTGGGCTCTTTTTGGTAGGGAGGTTTCTGATAACAGTTTCTAATTCTTCGCGACTAACAGGACGATTTAGAGCATTTACCTGGTCCTGATTTAACTTTGGTATATGGTATTTATCTAAAAAACTGTCCATTTCTTTTACATTTTCCAATTTTGTGGCATACAGGCTTTTGTAGTAAGATCTAATGATTTTCTGAATTTCCTCTGTGTCTGTGGTTATGTCCCCCTTTTCATTTCTGATCTTATTAATTTGCGTGTTCTCCCTCTGCCGTTTGATTAGTTTGGCTAAGGGTTTGTCAATCTTGTTGATTTTCTCCAAGAACCAGCTTCTTGTTTCATTGATTCTTTGGATTGTTTTCTGTGTTTCTATTTTGTTGATTTCTGCCCTGAGTTTGATTATTTCCAGTCTTCTACTTCTCCTAGGTGAGTCTGCTTCTTTTTTTTCCAGAGCTTTCAGGTGTGCTGTTAAGTCACCAATGAGCGCTTTCTCTGTTTTCTTTAAGTGGGCACCTAGCGCTATGAACTTTCCTCTTAGCACTGCTTTCATTGTGTCCCATAGGTTTGAGTATGTTGTGTCTTTGTTTTCATTAAATTCAAGAAAGACTTTAATTTCTTTCTTTATTTCTTCCTTGACCCAGGTGTGGGTCAGTAGTTGACTGTTCAGTGTCCATGAGTTTGTGGGCTTTCTGGGGGTAGCATTGTTGTTGAATTCTAATTTTAATCCATGGTGATCCGATAAGACACAGGTGGTTACTAATATTTTTTTGTAACTGTGGAAGTTTGCTTTGTTACCAAGTATATGGTCAATTTTCGAAAAGGTTCCATGAGCCGCAGAGAAGAAGGTATATTCTTTCCTATTTGGGTGGAATGTTCTATAGATGTCTGTTAAGTCCATTTGGTTCATTACCTCCATTAAGTCTTTCAATTCTCTGTTAGGTTTCTGTCTGATTGACCTGTCCATTGGTGAGAGAGGAGTGTTGAAGTCTCCAACTATTAGTGTGTGTGGTTTGATGGCTGCCTTGAGTTCTAGAAGTGTTTCTTTTACATAAGTGGGAGCTTTTATATTAGGGGCATAGATATTCAGGATTGAGACTTCATTCTGATGGATTTTTCCTGTTATGAGTATAAAGTGTCCCTTTCCATCTCTTCTGATTGATTTTAGTTTGAAGTCAACTTTGTTGGAAATTAGTATGGCCACACCCGCTTGTTTCTTAGGGCCATTTGCTTGATAAACCTTTTCCCAACCCTTTACTCTGAGTAGGTGTCTGTCTTTGTGGTTGAGGTGTGTTTCTTGTAAACAGCAAAATGTTGGATTCTGTTTTCGTATCCAGTCTCTTAGCCTGTGCCTTTTTCTAGGTGAATTGAGTCCATTGATATTAAGTGATATTAATGACCATTGGTTGTTAACTTCAGTCATTTTTAGTAGTAGAGTTTGTGTGTTTCCCTTCTTCTAGTTGTGCTGGTGAAGGGTCGCTAGATGCCTGAGTTATTGTGGGCGTTTTTGGACTCCTTGGTTTGTGATTTTCCTTCTATTACTTTCTGCAAGGCTGGATTTGTGGCTGCGTATTGTTTAAATCTGTTTTTGTCCTGGAATATCTTGTTTTCTCCATCAATGGTGAATGCAAGCTTTGCTGGGTCTAGTAGTCTAGGCTTGCATCCATGTTCCCTTAGTGTCTGTAGCACATCTATCCAAGCTCTTCTGGCTTTCATGGTTTCCATTGAGAAATCAGGTGTAATTCTGATAGGTTTCCCTTTATATTTACTTGACCTTTTTCCTTTGCAGCTCTTAATATCTGTTCTTTATTCTGTATGTTTTGTGTTTTGATTATTATATGGTGTGGGGATGCTTTCTTTTGATCCAGTCTATTTGGTGTTCTGTAGGCTTCTTTTACCTTCATAGGAACATCTTTCTTTAGGTTGGGGAAGTTTTCTTCTATAATTTTGTTGAATATGTTTTCTGGGCCTTTGAGTTGTAATTCTTCTCCTTCTTCTACCCCAATTATTCTTAGGTTTGGTCTTTTCATGGTGTCCCAGATTTCCTGAATGTTTTGTGTTAAGAATTTGTTAGATTTGTTTAGTTCTTTAATCTGTGAGTTTATTTCCTCTATAGTATCTTCAGAGTCCGAGATTCTTTCTTCCATCTCTTGTATTCGGTTGGAAATACTTGTCTCTGAAGTTTCTGTTCGTTTATTCAGAGTTTCCATTTCCAGTCGTCCCTCAGATTGTGTTTTCTTCAATACCTCCATTTCATTTATCAGGTCTTGTACTGTTTCCCTTACCTGTTTGATTGCTTTTTCTTGTTTTTCTTGTTTTTCTTGGGTATCTTTGAGAGATTTATTTATTTCGTCTACCTTTTTGTTTGTCATCTCCATTTCTTTATGGCAGTTTTTTACCTCCTGTTTAAGGTCCTCTATTATTTTCATAAAGTACTGTTTAAGGTCGGATTCTTCTATATCTTCTGGGGTAGGGTGTTCAATTCTTGTTGTTTCGGGAATGTCTGGATTGTGGTGATGTCATGTTGCCTTTCATGTTGTTGGAGGAGCTCCTGCATTGGCGCCTGCCCATCTCTTCCTTCAAAAGGAGCCCGGAGGCATTTGGTGTCCTAGACCAATCTTTGCTGTGACTGAAACTGGTTGGATCTTCCCAGTGCCAGAGGAGGACCTATTCCTTGCGTCACAATCTGAAGAAGCCTGCACTCCCTTGCAGGAATCCTCAGACCTGCCTGGAGGCCAGAGTCTGACTCCTCTGGGTGGATGGCCTTAGAACAGGAGCAGGACACCAATTCAGGTGGAACTGAACTGGTGGAATACCACACAGCGAACCTGGCAGCACAATCTGAAGGAGCCCGCACCCCTCCGCAGGAATCCTCAGACCTGCCTGGAGGCCAGAGTCTGACCCCTTTGGGTGGATGGCCTTAGAACAGGAGCAGGACACCTGAGAACACTAGGGAAAGCTTGGGAGACACAGAGACGGGAGAAACAGACACAATCCTGCAGAGGGAAGTGGGAGTAGGGGGTCTGTGCTCTCTTCCAGGGCAGGTTGCCCCAGGGTCCGCATTCACTCACCAGTTCAGATGGAATGTCAGTGCACAGGATCAGGGATTCCAGGCGGCCCAGGGTTGCAGCCCAGACAAAAGGCCAGATATTTTATATAATGGGTTTCCCTAATGTCTTCATTCTGAGCTATAGCAATGAAGATGGACCTAGAAATAGCAATAATAACCACTTAGGTATTAGATGAAAACGCTTGATGCTCCATTAAAATCCCCCTGGGATGCCTTTCAGCAGCTTTGGGCATGAATTCTCAAGGGTCTGAGAGCCTGCTGATCATTGTTCAACCTGTGAGCTTCCTTAGTTCATTGGCCTTGGACCCTGGGGAGTCCTGGAGGTAGCCGGAAGCTCACATTCCTCCTAATAACTGATTGATGTTGAAGCAGGAGTGCTCTACTCCATGTGCTCTACTCTGTTCCTTAAAGGCAGACAAAGCTGGGTTAAATTATGCCCCAGAATTCCCTGTGAGTCCAGCCAAGGCTGAGACTCCTCCACACTGCTATCCCTGCTACAGCGTCTTTCCTTTGGATCCTGTACTTTATCAACAACTGGCAACTGTTTGACCAGGGCCTGCTTCTAGAAGAAGATGGCCTGTGATCTCCCCAGTCCTGATTATATAATAGCATCAAACGGGAAAACTTAAAAACTTTATGACAGTACCCTACCCTCAGGCAATTAAAGAGACTCTCACCAGTGGCTAGAAGTAAACACATTGACTAAAGCTCCCAGATCAGTCTAATCCCCAGTACTGACTTAAGCCATTTGGTGCTCCCATTAGCTCTGTTCCCAGCATCCAAGCAGGCTTTAGTAAAAATCCTATTAGGAAATTGCTTAGACTAGAAAATTTTTCATTTGGAAGAGTTGGAAGGAACAGGGACCAATTCAGACAGCAAAGAACACCTCCCTTTGCAATCCTGATGGAGAGCTTTGGTATCTGGGGACTGTCCTAGGCAAGAAGAGAGCCTGGGGACATTCTCTAGGGAAAGCCTTGCACAGCTGGAAAGCAAAAGTCAGCCACTAGATACCTCTTCACTACTGTGATAAACCACTGATACTCATGCATGCTCCAAATACAGTTACAGAGATATGTGGTGACACCCTCTCTGATGTGTCCCTTTTCTGCAGCACCTGTTGACCTATGTTTCCAGGTAATAAAGGCTTTGTGATATTCACATTTTATGCTAGTGTGGCTCAAATATGGCGCTGGCCAAACACTAGATCTTACTGTGAAGGTAATTTTAAAATGAAGTTGATAATGACAACCACTTGGTTATAAGTAAAGCAGACTATCCTTAATGTGTGTAAATCTCCCCCAGTCATCCAGGTTCCTGAGGAGGAAAAGGGGGTTATGGAAGGAAAAAACAAACCGGAAAATACGGCTAAGCCTTAGTTTTAGTCAAGTCTTATGCCACATTCCACCTAGTTGAATTCACCCTTACCTGTTTCCTAGCAACCTGCTCCCAGTTGCCTTGTGAACCCTGCAGTTAGTCGTCTGCCAAGTTACCAGATGAAGCTGGGTGTTCTTCCATATTTTTAAGACAGGTAGTGACCGTAAGCCTTGACTGCTCTTCCACTCCCAATGGAAGATGCCCGGAGCTAATTGACAACTTCCTCCATACTTTCCAAACCATATTTTCTCCCATTGTTATGGGCCTACAGCTCTAACCCAAAGCTCAGGAAACTTCCTAGAAAATGAAGTTTCCCAGGACAAATATAACGAAGACAAGTTGGACATTTAGCAAGCTCAAGAGAGCAAAAAATATTTGTGGGAAGTCTTCAGGTGGACCAAGTGGTAGACCAGTTGTACCTCAGTGGAATAGAGCTTCTACTAAGGCCTGACTTGGAGTCAGCTTCCACCTGACCCCAAACAAGAACACTTGCTTGGAACATGGATCAGGCTCCTCTGCAGACACTGTCGGCTATGACAGAGGGGCCTCCAATGTTAGCAACTGCAGAGTTACATACAGCTGCCTCCTGTCTCAGCAACTTCCTGTCAACCTCATTTCCCCTCGTCCAGCCTCGTCAATGTTATCTACTTCTTTTATCCATACATATGCCCAAACATCCTAGCTTTAAGTTCATTTGGCTATTCTCTCCATCCTGTTTCATGCTATCACAAACTCTCAAGTTGCTCATGCCTACCATAGAGATATTTACACCACCATGTTTATTGCTACTTTTTAAATTCACTGTAGAATTGAAATCAACCTAGTTGTCCATCAACAGATAATGGATAGTGAAAATTTGGTATATATGAACATACTCAAGCATATATGTATGTAAGTGTTTATGTGTGGATGTATTAAAACTCTTCAGCTCTAAAGAAAAATTCAATAACAAAATTTGCAGGAAAATGGATGGACTTAGAATGTATAATACTAAGTGCTGTCACACAATCACAAAGAAAAAACAAGCAAGTGGGTACAGTAGAACGTGTAGAAAAGAGGATAAGGAAAGCTAAATATTGGGGGATGTGGAGGGACCGAGAGCAAGTAACTCAAGGAACATGAGTTATAAAAGAGGATATGATGGTAATTATATCTTAGCTTTCCTCTGTCATGAATTTTTCATTTTGTAGTGGATAAGTGAATTAAAATGCATTTGTTAGTGAGAGTATAAGACTCTGAGTAAAACTTCACAGCTTCTGGTTTGAATGGGTATTCTAAACATATGGAAGTTCATTGAGTTGTACAATCTTTGGACATGGTTAATTTCAGTATGTGATGCTTTTTTATTCACAGATTTTTATGTTTTAAAGTCTAAAATTAAAAAAATAATCAAGTATTGAGTTGAGCATTTGGACATTGGAACCATAGAAGTACATTTTCAAATTGCAGATTTATCACTTAAAAGTTAGGTGACATTGTTAGTCCTACCTGCCAAATGGAAGCCAGGTAGCCACCTTCTAGGACTGTTGTAGGCTTTTATGCTAACCATGAGACTATTGGCTGTTACAGACCAGATGCTTTTGCAACATCCCTTCAGCGATTCAGTATCAGAAGCTTACGTCATCACCTACCAAGGTAAGGCAAGGTGCAGCACATTCCAGCTGTCTCCAGAGGTTGTCTGTTTTCACTATGCTACAAGCTCACCCTTGAAAAGGCCCTACCATCCCAAACTGCTTTTCTCTCTCTCTCTCTCTCTCTATATATATATATATATATATATATATATATATACACACACACATATATGTATATATATAAATATACACACACACATATATGTGTATATATATATATATATATATATATATATATATATATATATATTAACAGTGGTTGCTAGAAGAGCCTCTGGCACACAGCAAGAATTTTAATGTGCCTCTTCCAGTACTAATAGGCACTCCCACTACTGAACTTAAGCTAAAATTTTATTTCTAGACCCGACCATGTCTTACACCTAGATACCCACAGAAGACCCTGTTCTACAGTTCTAGACCTGAAAACCTGCACAATAATTCTATTTTTTAATAAATCTCCAACAAACATAATGGAGAGAAATAAGGAAAAAAGTATTTGAAAATATTTGGTGTTTGATGACATTGGATCCTTGGACATTTTTCTTGAAGCTTAACTCTTTGATATGTAAAAGGAGCTAGCTTGCCAGATTCTGTGGCAGTGGCTCATAAAATTACTTTGTAGCAGAAACTTTACAAATTTGAATTGACTCCTGTGGTTCTCAGCTCTGCCTGCACACCAGAGGAACAAGCTTCTAGCATTGTAAAACACTGCCAGACTTGGCCTCCAACCAAGAGTTCTCTGTCTAGCAGATGACGCATTTATAAGCTCCCTTGAAGACTCCGATAGAAAACAGCAGCTGAGCACTCTGACCTGATACAAAGAGCTCCGGGTTGTCGAGCGGAGGTGACAGGGGACCAGCAGCCTCTCTCAGGGGTTCTCAACCTGTGCTCAGCCTCCTGCAACCTCCTATGTTGTTCTGCTTGTCTGGGTAATTGGGGCCCAAGGCAGCTTCCTGGTTCTACTGGGACTCAGAGCACTTCAGAGGCCCAGAGGCCTGCAGGGGATGGGGAAGATGATGAAGAGAGGAAGAAGTGAAATAAAGGGCAGAGACATACAGAGAGGTGTGAGCAAAGCCGTTGGCACTTGTCTGGCTGCCAGAAAGCAGTGTGAATGAGTAACAGAGGATTTAGAGAGAATAATGAGACCCAGCCAGCTGTTCTGAGGCCTCCTGTTCGCTGCAGCCCAAATGAAACTGTTTTTGTTTTTGTTTATGTATCTTTTAGAGAAAATGACTGCCTAGAATTGTTGTAATTTCCATGCATGGTCTTCCTGTAGTGGCAGCGAGCAGGCCTGCTTTTCATCCTGCCCGGATGCCGCACGGCTAGCTTTACACCTGAAATAACAACACACAAACTGTATTCATTTAAACACTGCCTGGCCCATTATATCTAGCCTCTTCTTGGCTAACTCTCATATTTTTCTTAACCCATTTCTAATAATGTGTGTAGCTCCACAATGTGGTGTCTTACCGGGAAGGATTCAGCATGTCTGACCTGGTGGCTGGCTTCATGGCGACTATCTCAGGTCAGAGAATCGTGGCAACTGCCCAGAGAGGAGAGGCATGATGATTACCCGAGACATCTGCCTCACTCCCGGCATCCTGTTCTGTCTACTCCACCCACCTATGTTCTAACCTATCAGGCCAAGCAGTTTCTTTATTAATTAACCAATGAAACAGCAGATAGATAGAAACACTCCTACATCAGTCTTCTCTCTTTGCACATCATTCCTTGTTATCCCTTCTCCTGTTCTCAGAGACACCTGGTAGAGATTTGCTGTTTCACAGATTGGTATTAAATTCACCAGGTGAGACAGACAACCCTTGACAGACTTTTGAAGTCCTATTCCATCCCCATGCTGTAGTGGCATTTTGATTGTATTTTAATAAATAAAGACTTCCTGAAGATCTGAGAGTAAATCAGTCTCACTGGTCAGCCTTACAAGCTGGGTTATGGTAACACACACCTTTAATCCTAGTAGCTGCACTAGTTACCATGGAATTCGGGTGGTGCATGTTATTCTTTTGGCTCTTTAAGGGGCAAGCCACGCCCACTCCTGGCAATCGCCCCCTGCTCGGCCATCTTGAATCTCTCTTACTGTCCCTTCTTGGCATGTATCTCTCTCTCTCTCTCTCTCTCTCTCTCTCTCTCTCTCTCTCTCTCTCTCTCTCTTTCTGCCTCCCTTCTCCCTTTCCCCTCCATAACTCCCTGAATAAATATTCAACATGTTGTGTCTGTCCACGTCTCTGTCTCCTGTCTGCCAGCTAACATTTCCCACCGCTAGCTGCTCCCGATCCACCCTCCTCGCAGCTGCTCTGTGGGAGACCCGCTAACATTTTTAAAATCATAAAATTGGAGCCGTAAGACTCGGATATCCTGAACCAGGTTCTTTTTCCACTCCCACCACCGGCTTCCCAGATGGCTTCAATCGGTGAGTCCCGCCATTCTGCTAAGGTTGTTTTCCTTTACTGGAATCATGTTTGGACCCATCCTGGGGATTAGTCTGCCTGTGCAATAACACTGCACACTTCCCGTGCAGTGCATTCGACTGGGGACCTGGGTTCCCTCAGTTTATCTTTTTTTTTTTCCATTTCTTCTCTATCCTTTTTCTCTTCTCTCATCGTAATTGCCACTAGGAGTCCCCCTCCCCCAAACCCCCCTGGTTTCTGGGTTATCCGACCAGACCCAGCTTGGCCATAACATCCCACTTGCAGTTCGAGGATGCTCGTCCATGAGTCCTGGGTGTTCGTGCTGTTTCGTGGGTTTTCATGATTTTGTCTTTGGATAGCAACTGGCTCCCCGGCTTTTAAAATTCCAGCCAGCTTTTCAATTCCAGCTGTGGCATGGTGCAGTTTTTTCAGTTCCAGCCTTTTGCCCCCCCCCCCCTGCAGCTTGTGTTATGGCATGGCGGATCAGCAACAGAGCAGATTACACCTTTAGATCCCTCTCATTAAGCTTAAAATCCTTACAGCTCAAAAATTGTGACTTTTTTCATGCAACACGTGGTCACCACCATGTTCACTGGGGTCAGATGACTTTTTCGCCATCTTGGCTGAGAGCCAGGTCACGTGACCAAGCTCTCCCAGTTTTACTTATGTACACCCTGCCTTTTCCCCCGGTTTTCACTAAAATCCTCTTGTTAACTCTGTTGCATGTGTTTTGCACAGTGGCATGCCTTTGATAGGGCCCATCAAACACATCCACATTGCCCAATTCCTGTTCACTCTTTCTGTATATAATAATTGTTCATTACATCTCATTTCAGACTACAAAATCATAAGTCTCATATTTAAACTGGTATGTACTTTTAAGTCTCTTAAAAATATATTAAGCTGTTCTCTACCATTGTCAGTTCTGTCATTGACCTTCTATTGCAAGCAGTTCCTTCTTTCTGCCTTTTTAAGAGTGTAAATCTTACCTGTTAAGAGCCAGAACAGTCAAGCTCAGACCCAACCTTCCAGGCAGATTCTATACTGCAGCTATACCTAATAAACAGCCTCAACTGCTCAGAGATCTGGGGAATGTGATATTTAAGTATAAAACTTTTAATAACAAAAAGAGACAGGCTGGCTCCTAGCAGCACCTCTCTGCTTCCTCCAAAGAAGGACAAAAGACAAACGGGCATAGAACAACATCCTTCTACAGTTCGTGTTGACTGCCGAGCACTGAACATTGGGGAAAACTGCCTTTCATCTAAACTAGAGACCTCCAGACGTGGATGGAATCACTGGAATCAACAGCCTAGCTGCTCAGGTCAAGGTAGGCCTGTCTTCTTACAGATTTCTTAGCCCACAGGGTCTTCTGGAGCCTATCAGGCCCTGCACTAAACAACAAAGGTCAAGTGCAACATTCAGTAACCATGGAGGACCCAAAAAAAGAGTAGCTCTAGGTGCCAACCAAGTAAGTTCTCTGTCATTTTTTAAATCAGTAACTCAAGTAAAATCTTATCCTTCTCAAAGATCTCTGACAGTTTGATAGCTGAGCAGTTTTGCCAGGTTACCTCACCAAATAAATTTCAAATCAAATTTATCTCTTATGCTGCCTTCCATAGTCTTAAAAAATACTTTTCATTGTAAAAAAATATGCTACAGTTATTATGTGTCTAAAACTTCTGTTTTCACAAACCCAAGGAGTTCTTGTGAGTTCCAAGGAGCTGCATTAAAAAAACTCTACCTTAAACAGGTCAGATACATCCCCCTCAATTCCCTGATCTTAATTTTTTCCCCTTAATTTAACTTTGCTCTTTGTTCTGACAATACAGATACAATACAGGATACATTTCCATGCCACATACACCTGGTCAGGAGCAAAGAGACCAGCTATGCCAAGATGTGGCCAACTCCCAGCCTTCTCTCAGGTTCTCCTCCATAAAGACAATGCCCACAAATCAGCCAGAAGCAGTTTTGAGAATCCGACACCCCAATTCCTTCAAACTGTGGTGTCTAATCTTCTGCTTTTTATTATAAAAAGGATCCGGGAATGTTATTCTTTTGGCCCTTTAAGGGGCAAGCCACGCCCACTCCCGGCGACCCCACCCCCACCCCTGCCTTGCCTTCTTGAATCTCTTTTACTGTCCCTTCTTGGTGTGTGTGCGCATGTCTCTCTGTCTCCCTTCCATAACCCCCTGAATAAATATTCAACATGTTGTGTCTGTCCATGTCTCTGTCTCCTGTCCACCTGCCCCCACCGCTCCATGTTCCACTAACACCGGGACCCACTAACATTTCCCACCACTAGCTGTTCCAGACCCACCTGCCTTGCGGCTGCTCTGTGGGGAACCCACTAGCATTTTTAAAATCATAAAAGTGCATGCCTTTAATCCCTGCCCTAGAGAGGAATATAAGACGGGGGGATGGGGAGACAGCTGTCACACACGCAGTCTCATTTTGAGATTCAGGGAGTCAGGATCACCATTTCAGACTGAGGTTGATGTAAGAGTCAGTGGCTGGCTCTTTTGTTTTTTTAGATCTTTGGGCTGAACCCCAATTTCTGACCCTAAGTTTTTATTAATTATGCTTCACCAGGTAGGGTGCATCTCTCCATTTATCCTCTGGTCTGAAATATTTGGAACTCTGTTTCCACTTTTTTAGACTAACCTGCCCCTAGACCTTGAAATAAGTCAACATCTCTCATCAGGCCGAAGCATTTCAAATAAAGAATATGCTTTATCTGAAGCTCTCGGCACACCCCTGGCATTAAGTAGGCATCTAAATATTTATTATATCTAAACCATTTTTTATCTTGGTATTACTTGCTGTGTGTCTGATTTCTTCACTGATAGAAAATGAAATCCATTCTGGGAAGGAAGAAAAGCATTACATGAGGTACTGGCCTTAGGTCCTTTTTAATATTGATGAGCCAGCCTGCCTCCATCTTGGGCTTAAAGGCCACCTTATAGTCAAGACAAACTAGATTTGCTCCTGTTTATGATTAATCCTGTTTCTCAAGGATTGGGCTATGTCCCACCTGTAATTTTAACAGCAAATAGCTCTGCACTGATTGCTACAAGAAATGGCAACCATGACTTTGTTTCAAAAGGTTATTATAGTCACCTATTGCTTCTATGACTATGGATTATACTTCCAGCTATAATTTATCCTTCTCAGGTCTCTGATGGTGATGACAGCTAAGGGTAGCTTTATCAATTTAGCAGCAGCTGCCTTGTCAATGCATTTCACATATAAAGCCAGGACTTACTTTTCTAGAGCTAATAGGTCCCCTGATACAAAAGGCAAACTCACAGACACAACCTCAGTAACAGTTTCATATTAAAGAATACACAGATTTTAGATTTAACTTTTTCTATTAAAAAAACTTACTTTGCAAAGACTGCTCTTAATCAACCACTTATGTATGTATAATGTTAAATAATGGACACAAAATATTTAAGGTTTACATAAATTATGAAGGTCTTACAAAATTATTATGATGTGTGTGTGTGTATGTTACTCTATGTTACTGCTATATTAAGATTTCACAAATTCAAAGTTTTAACATTAATTAAGTTCTGATCAGCTAGTAAAGCCCTGGGTACTATTATCAGTTCCAAGTTCAAGATTTTGTATTTTCCTTGTTTGTCTTCTAAGTATAGACTTAAAGATGCTTCTCAACATGTTAAAATCATTTCTATCCAATATATATCCAGCTTTCTAGAAAAAAATTGTTCATGCCTTTTAACCTAAAGCCATAGTTTTTGCAATGACTCAGAGGCATGAGTCTACTTCAGGTGTTTTACAGACACCTGTGGGGTGCTTATTCTACAATATGGATTTCAATGCAGACTACAAACAATGGTAATATAAGATCCAGGGAGTCAAGCCAGGGACCTCCAAAAGGAGCAGGCCAGAGCCAGGAACATCCAGAGGAACAGCCCCAAGCCAGCAGCCTCCACAGGACTGGGCCCGAGCCAGCTACATCCATGGGACCAGGCCCACACTAGTGACCTCTGTGAGAGCAGCCCAAGCCAGAGACCTCTACAGGACTGGGCTTGAGCCAGTGACCTCCATGGGAGCAGAACTGAATGACCACCAGGACTGCAGAGCGACCCCTAGGTGTATCAAGCAACCTTTGGGAATGTGAAGTGGACTCTGGGGTGACTGAAACCACAAGGAGCAACCATTTGACCCTTGGATTCATTGGCACCTGGAAGCTTGATCACCAGAAATAAAGTCTCAACTACCCCAATCAGAGGAAAAAAATGGATAGACAAGGTAAGAATACACTCAACACCACAAAGAGTAACACAACACAAATAAAAACCAGTGGCTCTAAAACAGCAAGACTTGAACAAACCATTATAAATAAAGCAGAAAAAAATGACCAAAAAATACCTTTAAGACAAGGTTTGAAACCCTTAAAGAGGAAATGAAAAATTCTCTCAAAGAAATAGAGAAAAAGACAAACAAAAAAAATGGGAAGAAATCAACAAATCCCTTAAAGAAAACCAAAACGAAGAAAAACCAACAAAACAGATGAAAGACTTGAAAACTGAAATATAGACAATAAAGAAATCAGAAATTGAAGGAATTCTGGAAATTGAAAATACAGGAAAATAATCAGGAACCACAAATGCAAGAATAAACAGCAGAATACAAGAAGAGAGAATCTCAAGCGCTGAAGATACAATAGAGGAAATAGACTCATCAATCAAAGAAAACATTAAATCTAACAAAAATCTTAACACAAAAAAAAATCCAGGAAATATGGGACACCATGAAAAGATCAAACCTAAGAATAATAAGGATAGAAGAAGTCCAACTCAAAAGCACAGAAAATATATTCAACAAAATTCATAGAAGAAAACTTACCCAACCTAAAGAAAGATATGTATTTGAAGACACAAGAAGCTTACAGAACACCAAATAGACTAGACCAAAGAAAGTCTCCTCTCCATATAATAATCAAAGCACTAAACATCCATGATAAAGAAAGAATATTAAAAGCTACAAAGGAAAAGACCAAGTAACATATAAAGACAGACCTATCAGAATTACACCTGACTTATCAGAGGAAACAATGAGCCAGAAGGTCCCGGTAAAATGTTATGCAGACATTAAGAGACCATGGATACCAGCCCAGACTACTATACCCAACAGAACTTTCAATCACCATAGATGGACAAAACAAGATATTCTATGACAGAGTGAAATTTAACCAATACCTAGCCACAAGCCCAGCCCTACAACAAGGAAAACTCGAACCCAAGGAAGTTAGCTACATCCACAGAAACACAGAAATAGATGATCCCACAGCAGCAAATCCCAAAGAAGGTAAAAAAACACAAAACAAAATCACCAAACTAAAAAACAGGAGCTAGCAATCACTGATCATTAATATCCCTTAATATAAGCGAACTCAACTCACCTTTAAAAAGACACAGGCTAACAGATTGGATATGAAAACAGACCAGAAGCCATCCTTCTGCTGCATACAAGAAACACACCGGAATCTTAAAGACAGATATCACCTCAAAGTAAAAGGGTTGGGGAAATTTTTTCCAATTAAATGGACCTAAGAAACAAGCAAGTGTAACTATCCTAATATTTAAGAAAAAAGACTTCAATCTAAGATTAATCAAAAGAGACAAAGAAGGACATTTTCTGCTAGTCACAGGAAAAAAATCTGTCAAGAGGAAATCTCAATACTGATGTCTATGCCCCAAATACAAGGGCACCCTCATATGTAAAGAAACACTACTAAAGCTTAAATAATACATTAAATACCTCACACTAGTAGTGGAAGACTTCAATACCCCACTCTCACTGCTTGTCTGCCAGAAAGAAACTTAACAGAGAAATAAGGGAACTAACAGATGTTATGACTCAAATGGACTTAACAGACATCTATAGAATATTCCATCCAAACAGAAAAAAATATACCTTCTTCTCAGCACCTCATAGAACCTTCTCAAAAATTGACCATATACTATGTAACAAAGCAAACCTCAACAGATACAAAAAAATTGGAATAACCCATGTATCTTATCAAATCACCATGGCTTAAAACTAGAATTTAACAGCAACACTAATTCCAGAAAACCCACAAAGATACAGAAATTAAAAAATGCTCACTAGAGTCACCAATGGGTCAAGGAAGAAATAAAGGGAGAAATTAAAGACTTCCTAAAATTTAATGTAAATAACCGCACAACATACCCAAATTTATTCAAGTTCAAGGACAGCATGGTCTATAGAGTGAGTTCCGGAACAGTCAAGCTTAAGCATCAAAGGAAACCATCAAAAACAGAAAGCTGGTGAAGATGTAATTGAACAAAGGGGCCATGTTCCAGCCCCAGCAAACAGCAGAACTTGGTAGCATCAGCAGTGTGGTTCTGGGTTTATACTCAAGGATAGAAGAAAAGGGTTATGGAATCTCCCTCCAAAGCTAGAGAAAGCTATTGAGGCCAGGCTTGAGTGTCAAGGATGTCCCTGAATGGAGGCCTATAGTCTGTTCCATGAAGTTGTGAAGGTGAAGCCTGGATTTTTTTTTAGATTTATTTATTTATTATAATAAATTTATAATTTTATAAATTTATAAATTTATTTATTTATTATAATAAATAAATGCCTCGATGTATGCCCACACGCCAGAGGAGGGCGCCAAATCTCAGTACAGATGGTTGTGAGCCACCATGTGGTTGCTGGGAATTGAACTCAGGACCTCCAGAAGAACAGCCAGTGCTCTTAACCTCTGAGCCATCTCTCCAGCCCAAGCCTGGATTTTCTTAAAGACTCCAAGATGTTGGAGATGCCAGGGCCAGGGACACCAGCCAAGCAGAGCTGCTAACAGGGAGTGGAACCAGCCCAAGGGAAAGATGTGCATTCCAATCAGCAAAGCTGGAAGGAGTTTGAGATCTGGAGTACTTTGACATCAGAAATGGAGATGCAGAGTCTGAAATTTGCTCAGCTGGTTTTCAGTCTTGCTATGGTCCAGTATTCTAAACTATGTTCCCTTTCAGAATGGTAATATATATCCCGTGCCATTATGTGTTGGAAGTATGTGATCTGAATTTTGATTTTGATTTTGGTTTTTACAGGGGGATTACAGGTAAAAGATTGTCATGCATCACATAAGAGACTTTGAACAAAGGATTTTAAATAAGTTTGAGAGTATTATAGACTATGGGAACTTTTGAAGTTAGACTAAATGTATTTTGCATTTGTTATAGTTATAAGTCTTTAGGGGTCAGTGAGTGGAATGTGGTGGTTTGAATAGGAATGGCCCCCATAGACTCATGTGTTTAAATGCTTGGCCCAAGGGGAGTGACACTACTAGGAGGTGTGGCTTTTGTGAAGTGGGTGTGAGTCTTTCTGGAGGAGGTGTGTTACTGTGGGGGCAAGTTTTGAGGTCTCAGAAGTTCATGCCAGCTCATTTTCTGCTGCTTGTGGATCAAGATGTAAAGCTCCCTCTTTAATGCCATGTCTGGCTTCACACTACCATGTTTTCCACCATGGTGATGATGGACTAAATCTCTGAAACTATAAGCCAGCCCCAATTAAATGTTTTTTTAATAAGTATTGCCATGGTCATGGTGTCTTGTCACAGCAATAGAAACTAAGACAGACTGAAAATGTTTGTGACTAAGAAGTCAAAGTGATGACTGCCAACTTTGGAAATAAGTTTCTCTTTCCTGAATCTAAATAGCATCTGTATCCATCTGAAAAATATAATTGGCATGCATATGTGTGAAAACTATCTGACTGCAAAACAGGCCAGGGCAATTGTCAGGAGCCTTGCTTGGCATATCACAAATATTAAAATTTATTCTGTGTTCAAAATGGAGCTAGGAAAGGTTTTAAATCAAGCTCATAGGAATGTATATATGGCATATGGATAGATATAGATATAGCAGATAACAGCAGTGTGGGAAGCCAAATGTGCTTTGGAAAGAAAAGTGGCAGGAGGTCAGAAGAAGATCAGAAATGGTGCCAGGAACCCCAGGGATGCAGAGACACCTTCAACCACACTTGTAGATGAGAGGGTAAACATCTAGATATGGACAGCATAGGACACAGTGCCCACAGGCATAGTGATAAGGCAATGGGCTGTGTTCCTGCCGCCCAGCTCCCGGCCGCCTGGCTTAAAACCCGAAATAACAACACAAAACTGTATTCATTTAAACACTACCTAGCCCATTAGTTCTAGCCTCTTATTGACTAATTCTCACATCTTGATTTAGCCCATATTTAGTAATTTGTGTAGCACCATGAGGGGTGGCTTACCAGGAGAGATCTTAACCTGCATCCGTCTCAGAGAGGAGAGGCATGGCAACTGCCTGAGGTGTCTGCCTGAGCCATCTGCCTCACTTCCTTCTTTCTAGCATTCTGTTCTGTCTACTCTACCTATCTAAATCCTGCCCTATCAAAAAGCCAAGGCAGTTTCTTTATTAACCAATGATGGTCCTCCATCATTTCCCCTTTTTATGTTTAAACAAAAAGGAAAGGCTTTAACTTTAACATAGCAAAATTACATATAACAAAAGTTATCAAGTAAGAATTACAGTTACAATATTTATATTTATTTTATCTTTTATCATAACAAAGGAAAACAAATATAACTATCTATTTATTCTTCAACTCCATCAAAGACTCCAGAAGGATATAATATTACCTAAATAAATGAGAAGTAAGAAACTTACAAAACTCTAGAAATGACAGAGACATCTCGCTGCCTGAACAGTCATCTAAAGTTCCTCTGTACCATTGGGGCATCCATCTTCGGCCTACAGGTCCATAGTTTCCAGCAGACATTTCCATGAAGCAGGAAATTTCAAAGGCAGTTCAGTCAGTATCTGCTGTGTCCTGAAGAATGTCTCGCAGACTCTTTCATGAATCAGGAACCCCGAAAGATCATCTCACCTTTAGGCAAGTTCAGCAGTCCTCTCTCTGAGAGTTCTCTGTGTCCAGTTTATGCGATAGTCCAGGAAAGAGCAGTTTCTTGCCCAAATGGCTATCAAACTCCATAAGGAGCCTCTTTGATGCCCATCTTCCTTTTGAAGTAGATTGGTACTGCCAGGAGCAGATGTGTCTCATTGTCATGAAAAGCCCTAGTTATTAAAACATTTAAATGCCATATTCTGTACACAGGCACCTTCTAGACCTAGAAACTTCTGAAGAATAAAAGATAAGAATGAAGTAAATAGAAGGTGGGTTTTGGAGGTAAATAGTTGGTGAGAATGATGTGACTCACATGGGTTGCATGAGTTAAGTTGGAAATGCCAGGAGAACATGCAGGTATGTCCTTGGACATGCCACTGAGTATGCAAGTCTGATAAGGAGGGGATAAGATGGATAAGCTAGCTATTAGTCAGCAGTAAACTTTGATTATTATGATAGTAGCTTCTAAATCAGGCATTCCCCAGTACAAATCCACTTACTAATGAGAGAAAAATTCTGAGCTTTACAGACAGGAACTTAGTTTTCTCATCTAAGAATTTGGATTGTTAATTAATACCCAACCAGTAATTTATTTCAAAGCATTTAAGATTTTTAAAGACTATTTATCAACACTATATATAGCATGTGGTAGTAGATCATCAAGTTCTGGGACTATTATCACTAGAGTGTGGATATCTTCCCTTGAAATACTATGTTATGACCAGTGCACAACAAAATAGAAAAAGAGAAGTCAGGGCCCTGGAATGTAGTGCTCAAAGAATGCAGAAGAGGCTAAGAAGGAAGAAAGAGGGTCAGGCAAATATAGGGACCTGGAATTTATGGGAAAAAAACGTTTCAGTAAGCAGGAAGCAAATCCATTTCCTGTGGCAGAGATAAAGTACTCTTGAAGTGGTAAGAGGACTCTGGAAAAATACTAGTGTAGGCTGCAGGCCTTGCAGAGAAAAAAAGGTTAATTACCAATATTATTTTAGATATCCAGAGAGAAGAAGGAGCTTAGAACATAATAGTGTTGTCACAACTAAAGAAAAAGTATTGATGCATCTATTTGACAAACCTGGAGTGGTTAAAGTCTGCTGCCAAATGTTAAAACTGACAGAAGAACAAAACATCCTCATGTCTGATTGTGGTACCCAAGACTGACACAAGAACAAAGCATCCTCCTGTCTGATTGTGGTACCCAAGACTGACACAAGAACAAAGCATCCTCCTGTCTGATTGTGGTGGCCAAGACTGACACAGACCGAAACATCCTCATGTCTGATTGTAGTGACCAAGACTGACACAAGAACAAAACATCCTCATGTCTGATTGTGGTGACCAAGACTGACACAAGAACAAAGCATCCTCATGTCTGACTATGGTGGCCAAGACTGAATGGGAGAAGGAAAAGAACTACAAAATAGAGAGAGGATAATTTCTGTAACTCAAATAATCTTGTCAATAGTGATCTGTTTTACTCCAAAGAAATTAATCCAAAGCTTAAGTTTATATATAAGTTTATAACAGAAGTGTATAAGTAACCTTTTCCTTTCTACTGGCTCCAGATTTCCAAAGGTGCCATAGTCTTCATTTCTAAAGTCAACTGCAATCCTGACCTCATCTGTGGTGGCTTCCCAGTGGATTAATTCAGCCGAAAGACAGTACTTTGCCCATAATTTTATTCTCTGTGTAGTTGTGGGTTAGGATTGGACTCCAGAGACATTTACACATGATTTTGGTCTTAGAAGTGAAGCTTTCTCAATTCATCTCTCCAGGTCAGTGCAGGGTGCCTGCTTAGCTCACTGTTGGTTGACTTGCTGGAGTGGAGCAGTTGCTGGACTGAGACTGCTCCATCACCCCTCCTCAGACCTTCTCTTCAGCCTCTCCATGTCCTAGACCAGTGCTGCACGACTTACAACACCCAGGCCTAGAAGAAAGGTGTTGATCTAGCTGGTCTGCACTTCCCCATACTTCACAGTCAGCTCTCTGCCTCAGCTCCTGGACCGAATGAGTTCAGTTATCTACCGTTCAGAGCTCTACCGTTAGATGCACAGTCAACAGCTTTCCACAGACCTCTTCATTTCCTACTAATATGTAATTTTTAAACCCTATAATAAATCCCGCATTTTGTATAACTGACAGTGGTTGTTTATTCAGCAGAATCCTAAGTGATACAGAAATTGATACTGTATAGAAGTAGTTTCTAAGGGAACAGGACCTTGAAAAGAAGTTCTCTAGATTTGGCCTATCTTTGCTGATATAATTGAGCTAATAGAAAGAGACACTTGTAACTCACAGGTTGGGGGTGGGGGACCCTTAAACTAATTACCTGTACATATTTTGCAGCCAAGAGTCTACAGAAGGCGAATGCTCGAGGAAATTGCTACCATTGAAGATTTCAGTCATAATAAAGTAGTATAAAGTTAGAGGTTTGCTTCTAAGCACACTGAAGAATGTAAGGGAAAAAGTGTTGAGCTTAAATATTTGTAGCTGCCCTACAAGTTAAGACTATTTTCTAACCACATTACAGGGCTGAGATATTTGAAAACCAAATGTAAAATTTAATCTTGTGGGTGGCTGAATTACAATCTAAATTGAGCCCCCAACTTCACAGAACCTTTTATGTTAAGAATAAGACAAAGGCTGGGGGAAAATTAGGCCCTAAAAACTGAAAAGAAAATATGGGAGCAGCTCCCAATAAAGTTGGAGCCTTGGTCACCTGTACGTGCAATAGAAGACACACCTTTATTCCTGCTTGAGGAGCTGGGTCTTCTCAAGTCTGAGAAAACCAAAATTGTCCCCTCAGTAGTTGTTTTCTTGGGGGCAGTTGACCTTTAACAGCTACATGACACCTTGCCTCACTGTTAGACTGGGATCAAGGCTCAATTCCTCTCAGGTCCCAGGAGGTAAGCTATTAAGTGTAACTCATAAGAAGGTTGATGTACACCAAAAGAATCATAATTATTTTTCAGTTTACAGACAGAACCTCAGTGACATGTAGGAGAATGGATCCTAAGATGTTGAAGCCATGAAGAAGCATGGAACTGAACCACTGGAACTGATTCAGGCACACCAGTGCCTCAGTATGGACTCAGTGTATAAGCTCAAGGGAACTGAGATTGGCTCCCAAAGTAGTTGCTTGTTACTGAGTTAAAATAACTTTGCATTAAATTTATTCAATTTTTAATAACCTTGACAGGTTCATACAGTGACCAAACTAGCCTTATAAGAAATACTCAGCTTTAATAAAAAGGAGAAAATGGGAGAAACTTACAGAGCCAGAGTTCCAGCGAAGAACAGGGAACCAAGTGAGCAAATCACCAAAACACGGATCTTTTAAAGGTATTTTGTGCCCCGGAGGGGTCACGCCCCTCAGACAAGGGATTGGTCAGCTACCCCATCAGGTAAAATGGATATCTGATGAACTAGATGTAGTAACTGAAGTTCTTGGTGGTGTCATAGCTATGGTTTGTTAAATGAGGGATTACTTGATAGTTTTAGCTTAAATAAAATTTTGTTTGTGAAGTGCAATATCTGCTTAGGTAACTTGTAACTCTCCAGAGTTGTCCAGAGAAGGGGCATCCTTTACTGTGGCACTGACAAACACTGGGAAAGGAAATTCAATACTCACAAAAGCTTTAAATAGATTATCTTCTAAGGGCTAAACGTGAAAGAAGAAAATGCTACCACATAACTGTGGTTCCTGACTTCCCTGCCTTCAACAAGCATCACCTTGGGGAGTATAATTTAACTTATGAATGGAGGCAGGGGACATAAACATTCTGTGCTCTGTACTCTTGGACATCTTTCTTGGTTTATGCAATCAGATGCTATACGTGAAACAGCACGATAAAGAGCTGTGCACTGTCAACTGATTCCCATTCTGAAGACCAGGCCAGAGCTGTGCTTGTCAAGCTTGAAAACATCTCACACACACACACACATACACACACACACACACGTCACACACACATCACACACACACACCACACACACATCACACACATCACACACACATCACATACACATCATACACACATCACACACACATTACACACACATCACACACACATCACACACATCACACACACATCACACACATCACACACATCATCCATACACACACATACACACATCACACACACATCACACACACCACACACACATCACACACACCACACACACATCACACACACATCACACATATCACATACACATCACACACATCACACACACATCACACACACATCATACATACACACACATACACACATCACACACACATATCACACACACCTCACACACCTCACACACACATACCACACACACATCACACACATATCACACACACATCATACATACACACATACACACACATCACACACACAACACACACAACACACACACATCACATACACATCACACATCACACACAGAAACACACACACGAGAGACTTATCAACTACTTTTTCACCTGGTTGGCCCACATGGTTCCTGAAAAGTTACATGCCCTCCAAGGTGTTGCATATGAAGCCCACCATATGGATAAGGGGGGATTAAAATGATTTAAAATTTCTTACTGCACTTGTAGCCGTGGTTTGCTTACTCTCTGTCTCAGCTAACTCTCCCTTATCTTGAGAAACAGCCTTGTAATTTCTTGCAGGTGTATCTCCCCTTTGTATTAAACCACCCAGCTCAGGACTGTCCAACAAGGACAGACTTGTGGCTAAAAAAATGACAACAAAGTTGGTTCCTACTGGGAACAAGTCTGGAAGAGTCTAAACAGAAACACCATTTGTCCCAATGGGCGGTAGACTTTCTTTCAGCTAAAATACATCAAGACTCATGCCTGCTATTCCCTTTTGGAGACCAAGTCTTCAAAGTGACATGCTAAAGCCTTATCTGAGCATGCTTCTCTCTCTGATGTCTCTCTAGAACAACCATTCCGAACTTTTTCATTACCAACCCCCTAAGGATTTTATAACCCTAACCATACCCACCATGAAGCATTAACACCACAGATAAGCAATGCATATATTTCTATTCTCCTTCCCCCTTTAGGCCAACAAACCAGCATAGCCCTAAGAATTGCTAGCAAGTCCTGTGTGGGTAATATCACTCTCACCAGGAATGCACGATCGATATCCATTTGCTCATCCAGACAGCCTGGAGTGCTGCCTTGACGACATGCTTGAACACATTTCTCCATCCTAATGTGCACAGACCAATGTGTAAGTAGAAATGGTGCCCTCTTTAGAATTAAACAAATCAGTTTAAAACAACCTCAACTTATAAATCACTAGACATTAAGTATCTTTATTATCCTTGCCCTAAATATCTCAACTGTAAAAAAGAAATTAAATGATTCATTCTCTCTCCCTCTGCCTTTCTTTCTCGTTCCCACTGAAACTACCCTTTCTCTCTATTGGTGCTGGAGATCCAACCAAGCAAGGCACCTCTAGTAGGAATTATCTGTTACACAGGAAACTTAGTGTGGAGGTTATGTAAGATGTCCTGTGCTAGTTAGGATTTGTCAACTTGGCACAAACTAGAGTCACTTAAGAAAAGGGAACCTCAGCTGTTGAATTGTCTTTATCATATTGGCCTGTGTGGATGTCCCTGGGACATTTTCTTAATTAATGATTGATGTGGGAGGACCCAGTCCATCGTAGGTGGTACCACTTCTGGGTAAGTGATTCTGGTTGAGTTTTTTTTTAAAAAGCAATCTGAACAAGCCTGGGGGCACAAATCACTAGGCAGTGTTCTTCAAGAGTCTCAGCTTCAGTTCTTCCCTCCAGGTTCCTGCTTGAGTTTCTGCCCCAACTTCTGCCAATGATGGTCTGGGACATGGAAGCCAAATCAACCCTCTCACCTTCAAGGCCCCAAGCTGCTTTAGGTCAGTGTTTTATCACAGCAGCTGAGAGGGAAACTGGACAGAAATCGGTACTCAGAACACGTACCATTTCTATGATAGACCTGACCATATTGTTTTGGTGGATTTTGGAAGCATTTGGAACTTTGAGCTGAAAATGTTCAGAGTTAAATGAGTTTTTGTTGTGGGAGCTTAGAAGATAAGAATATTGAGAGAAAGGGCAAACAGTGGGGTCCCGGCTTATGTATTTTCAGAGGGAAGCAAAGACTCCATCCAGGTCATTCCTGTGATATTTGAATTAAAAATCTTTGGACATGAAACTTGTGTCATTGAGATAATAGGCACTATTCATCTGTGGCTGAAGAAAACACTGTGATTTAGTAAGAGATGAGTATCATTAAGTCACAATCTTCAGAAAATTGTTTCTTCTGGGTCAGTGCAGAGAAGTTGTGGGCCACTGCAGGGCAAGGCTGCACATCGTGCCGGCAGGAGAATGTGGCAAATACTGTGTACGAGAATCCCGGGTGATGCTCATCTGAAGGTCATGGAGGTCAGCTGAGGCTTGGCATTGTGAGAGGCTAGGGAAGGATACTGGGGAAGGTGCGGTCTCCATGGCTACGGAGATTCCAGCATATTGGAGATGTCGGGATCATGGGCTGACCACCAAGGACAGCAACAGACGCAGAGTGACGTTAACTTGAGTTTACTGAAAAATCTGCTCATATTGTGGGTGGCAAACTGGAGAAATGGGATGGTCAAACTCCTTTGGAGTCAAGAAGATCATAACTGAGTCCCAGGCTTTGGAAGCTGAACTTTTCACATTGTTATATTGTGGCCTGCCTTGAGTAGATTATAATCGTGCCCTAGTTCTATACTCTTGGGATAAGAAAGCATGTGAATCATTTTGAATTTTAAAGGAGAACACAATTAAGATACTAGATTTTTCAAAAGAACTTGGACTTTTAAAGTGTTGAAAAATTTAAAGACTGGGGAACTTTTAAAATTATACTGTGCTTTATACCATGATAATGACACAAGAGCCTGGAAATAAACGAGAAGAAAAAGGTGATTTTAACAGTTTTGAGCACTGTTAAAGAGTTATTTTAACACTGTTTCAACAGTGATGGATTTGTGTGTCAAGGTGACAAGGGGTCAGCTGTGCTCATTGGTTTTTGTCAGCTTGAACCAAAGCAAAATCACTTTAGAAGAGGGAACATCAGTTAAGGAGTTGCCTCCATCAGACGGGCCTTTGGGCATGTCTCTGGAGAGTTTTCCTGATTATTAACATGGGAGGTGGGTAGCAGGTAGTGCCCACTTCCGGACAGATGGCTCTGGGTAGCATAGGAAAGCAGAATGAGCAAGCCACAGAGAACAGGTCTGTAAGCAGCATTTCTTCATAGACTCCACCTTCGTTCTTGCCTTCAGGTGTCTGCCTCAAGCTCCTGCCTTGGCATCATTCTGTGACAGATTGTAATTTTTAAACCAAATAACAGCGCCCCCCACACCTACAAGTTGATTTTGTGCAGTGTATTAATGCAGTAACAAAGGAGCAAATCTGAACGTGCCACCCTTCTGACTAGTGCCCTGCTATGACCAGATAGTCATAGGTTTCACACTCAAAAGCTGCTACAGATGCCTCTCAGTCAAAACAGCTCCTTCCCAGTGCCAAGTTCTATTCTCACCAACACCCAGATCTTCACCCTGCTTGGGCTCACCTGACTAAATCCCATGCCCGGGACTTGGATCCTCTAAGCGAGTACTTGCCATCTATTCCTCCACTGAAGGTGTCAGAAATGCACACCTCTTGAAGCTGTGCTCAACTTACACGTGACCTGCCTCTCTTAGCTTACCCTTGCCCTTAAACTGGCAGAAAAAGAGCTATCTCTTGGGGCCATATGAGTGTTGGGACAATTAGGTAATTAGACTGTTTTGAGAGTACCTGGCTCCTTTAGGACCTCCCTAGTGAGAGACTGACCCAAAGAGCTGGTTGCCTGGTGACGGTGCCTGGGGAACAGATGGCTTCACCCAGAGAATGCTTTTCAGCTCCGAATAAAATTGCAGGATGCGGGAGAAGACCAAATTACATTGCACGGTTCAGACTTATGACTAAGAAATTATTAATTCTTCTCACTGACTTTTAACTCCTTCCTATCAGATTCTACTATCAGACCAATGGCCTCTTAGGATCCTACCCTGTAAGTCATTCATGCCAAGGGTCACTTGGAGCTGTATTTCCCTTTAGGGCCTTCTGCCCATCTTAAACACCCTGCCATCATCCATTCCAAAAGTCAGCACCATGACTGAAGACATGGAATCCAAAACCAAGACCTGTAGGGCTACTTCCAACCTCCTTTGCCTTTCAGAATGTTTATTCTTTACTAGACATCAAAATAAAATAAAAAGCAAAGGATCCCTCCCCCGGCCACAAAACACTTGTTGAAAGAGAAGTATTGCATATACAGACATGGAGATGTACAAATGGAAATCCTGATCAGGGAGTTTTTAATTCTTACCAAAACCCTTAGGGATATGAGAACAGCTTCAGGTCTGAAGGAGAGCTGGCACAGAAGACTATCTCTTTTGCCAGCTGCTTCCCCAACCAGAACCTGACTGGGAACTGCAGGCTGGGTTACATTACATAACGACAATGATTGCAAAAGAGGGTGGCATCTCTATGGAAAACAGCACCAAATGCACACAGCCTCATCCCCCAAGTGGAGTGCACATGGCTCCATCCCCCATGTGAGGTACATATGACTCGATCCCCCATGTAAAGTGCACACAGCTTCATCCCCATGTGGAGTGCACACAGCTTCATCCCCATGTGGAGTGCACACAACTCCATCCCTCATGTGGAGTGCACACAACTCCATCCCTCATGTGGAGTGCACACAGCTTCATCCCCATGTGGAGTGCACACAGCTTCATCCCCATGTGGAGTGCACACAACTCCATCCCCATGTGGAGTGCACACAACTCCATCCCTCATGTGGAGTGCACACAGCTTCATCCCCATGTGGAGTGCACACAACTCCATCCCCATGTGGAGTGCACACAACTCCATCCCTCATGTGGAGTGCACACAGCTCCATCCCCACGTGGAGTGCACTCTGAACCGGCTCTATTCACCTCCCTTCTATCTTTATCCTCAAGTGGTGAAGGGACCTGAGTATATAAAGATGTCCACCATGGGACTCAAAACCATGTCTTCCACAAGAACTCAATGGAAAAGCATTTCTAAAAAGTACTACCACATGATAAAACTTACCTTCAAAATATCTGGTATTTCAGCAAAAACAACAACAAAAAGGAACTCTGTCACTGTCTTTTTTTCTGTTTTGTTCTCCCAAATCAGTTTCAATTTACAGCCAAGCATCTCTCCTCACCCCAACAGAATTGGGGCCCAGTGGTAAACTTCCCAAGAGGGCACAGAATAGAGTTTATGGGATTCTGCAAATTACCTGGAGTGTGAGCCCAAAGAATGGGAGGGAGGAAGGGAGGAAGGGAGGGAGGGAGGGAGGGAGGGAGGGAGGGAGGGAGGGAGGGAGGGAGGGAGGGAGGGAGGGAGGGAGGGAGGGAGGGAGGGAGGGAGGGAGGGAGGGAGCAGCAGTCGCAGGCATCTGCAGCTTCCCTTGGCTCTCTGCCCTCTTACACCCTGCTTGGCTGACAATCTGAATGCTGACTAGACATTTCATCATTTTTCACAAGGCTTTATTAGAAAGGCTGTTGACTCCGATGATAGATCGTAGCTTAGACGACAGAGTCTGGGGAAGAGGCAGAGGCATGGGGAGATGATGAGTTAGCTCTGGGCTTGACAGCTAGGAGTGAGAGTAACAAGAAAGACAAGAGTGTTAGCTTAAAATAGGACAAAGAACCCCATAGAGCCCCAGACAGCTTTTATATGGTATTTGTTTACAAATCTTTTAAGAAATATATCAATTATTTCCTTAATTCCCATCTGCAGCTTACCTTCTTCCTTTCTTTCAATTTCAAATGGTTATCAATTTTCAAATATGAATCCTACACAGCCCCAAGTTTCTACTTCATAAATTGACTGTGTTGATAAATGACGAGGCTAAGAGGAGACTCCAAATGTCGGGAAGTTCGCATCTCGTGCCCTGTGGTTTTACTGGAGTTTTTCTGCAGCTCCCAGCAAAGTGACTCCTTCCTTTGCTTTGACTTGGCTGCACTGGGCACTTCTGCAGAGCTATTTTCTCAGTGCACCTGCTCTGTGGTTGGCAACATTGAGACGCAGCAATGCTGAGACGTGGCAATGCTGAGACACGAGACTCCACAGATCCCTTGCTTTCACACGGTCCCTGGAGCAGAAGCATCACCCGAAAGCATTTAGATGTACTTGTCCTCGGGACCCAGCTTAGTTCTGGAGCAGAGCTCATGGATATGTGGCTCAACAGTCAGGGTATCACCAAGCCTCCAGAAGATTCTAAGCAGGCGAGAGTGAACCTCAAAGTTCAGAAAATGCATTCCTGAAGGGAAAGGGCATGACGCAGTTCTACCCCCCAAGACCTGGAAACCCTCAGAAAAAGGCCAAAAAGGAAAGGCTAGCAGTGTTTCTAGTGTTAGAGACTGGGTTTGTTGAGGTACCCCAAAGCAAATAAAGGATACAAAAATGGGACTATTTTTGTTTGTTATTGTTTATACAGGGAAGGGGGCAGTTTACAGAAAAGCATAAGATTTAAAATCTGTGTGCCTCTTTTTAAAGCTGAAGCCACCTGAATGCATTGTCTACTGGGCGTCCCAAAGCACTGCTGTGGGGATGTGGGGCATGGAAGGTGTTCTTCCTGGAAGGGGAAAGATGCATTAGAGATTTTACCTGAACGTTTCTGCTTCCTTTATAAAAGAAAGAGGCCAGATTGTCTGCTGAGTGCAAAGTGATTTGAGAGTCTGGGAAAACCAGGAGATGAACAAGCGAAAGGGATTTAATCAGGTGCAGCTGAAGGGATCACTGAGCAGCGCTCAGAACACAGAAGGGGCTAGAAGGCATGCACAGTTTGTAGTACAGTCTGACGCGTGAGTTTTCTCGGTAAGAGAGGTGGGGCCATGTGCTTGCCACCCTTAATCCTTCCAATCTCTGGGATGATATAAAAGGAGCAGGTGAACAAACTGAAAGGCTAATAAGTGAAGAAACTGGAGTTTGAACCCAGGGCGACATCTCGTAGTTTTATTTGCCATCCTCCTTCCCTGCCTGCTGGAGAGATGCACAGAAAATGAATGCTTGTGACTTTGCAACCTAAGCGTTGAAAACAAAGATAGTACAGTAATCTTTTGCAGACAAAAATTGTTCTTATACCAGAACACATACAAACACAAGTGATGGAGATTTTAGGAGGAGGATCCTGGTTGAAGGAAGTATATCATTTATTATTGGGTATATATCCTTGAAGGTATACATTGTTCCTGGCCAGATCTCTCTGACTGTCTCTGTCTCTCTCTTCCTCTTCCCAGCCCCCTTCCCAGTCACCGTGACATTAGCAGCCGAGCTCCACCATCTCCTCACCGCTAATGTGCTCTGCCTCGGTTCTAACCATTAGTCAATCAACTCCTCCTTCTCCAAGCCGCTTTGCTCAATGTCTTGTCACAGTGACAGAAAATGCCAACTTAAGCATAATTATTCTCGAGTGTTTAAAATAAGATTTTTATGATTTTTAAAGTACTTTGCTCTGAGTCTAATCAGATCAATATTTCTCATTTTTTGGAAAAAGTTTAATATAAATAAGCCTCAGAATTTCACAATATAACTTGTATTTTTAATGACTAAAACCACACAAAAGCAAAAAGGTAGTATAAACGTTAAAATCATTTTGTTTATCAAAACATAAATTTGAAAATTCACCTTTGAAACTACATATATTCAAACTGTTCACACACACACACACACACACACACACACACACACAGTGTCCTTTAAAGCAACTTTGTGCACATCTGGAAGATCATGGCTGGTAACTGAGAGCAATGAATTAAAAGAGTCAGAAATACCTTTTCCACAAAAGGCCAGATAGGGCATACCATAGGATTTGCTGGTCACATCTGTCTGTCCAAATAACTCTACTTTGCCATTGTAGCGCTAAGCAATATGTGAACAAGGGGGTAGGCGCTGTATTCAAATGAGGCTCTTGTGTTCAAAAGCAGATTTGGAGACACTTGAATATTCTCCTAATTATAATTCCTGACAATGCAAGCTGCCTGTTCTCAACAATAACCTGCTAGCTCTGCTCCCAGAATTTCTGGTCCTGGCCAGGTGCTGGAATGTCATGCAGAGGTGCATTTGTTAGTGCCTTTTAAAGTCATCGGCCTCAAAAATGAATGCATATTCAGACTGAGTAGTTTGAATCTATGCATCTAGGGGTATATATGTATACACACGCACATACCTCTGAGTGTGCCAACTGCAGGAAGGGAGCCTAAAGGTTTACCCTGCCATCAAACACACCTGTCCCGTCTCTTTCTATGAAAACCCCGTGCTCTGCACGTCATTTCCGTACTCTCAGCACGGTCCCCTCGGACCTTTCTTCAGAGATGGCCCTGCTCTCAGCTTCCACGGCGCGGCGGCCCAAACGAGTCCGAGCAGGATGCAGGAAGTTACAGCACGTGTGTGAGTTGAGAGGAATAAATACCCGGATCCTAATCTCAGACAGAGGCTGAAACGGAGGGAGCAGCCATCCCAGAGGACGGCAGTGAAGACAGGAGCTTTGCCACCAGGTTCCTGCTTCTCTGTGGTGGCAGTAAAGGCCAGAGTTCAGATGCTCTTCGGATGAAGACTAGAAACCTAGGGTGTCTTTTTTCTGACTAAGGATAAGCCATGGAACTGTTCTTCCTTAGGAGACAAGAAGAGCCTAAAGCAAGGCCTGTGCGCAAACAGAGTCGTCCTTGTTTACGAGGCAGCGGCCGCGACTATGGCTATGGATGGTCCCTTGGCGCTTACCCCTCCTGCTGGCCTCACGCTCTGAAACAGATTAGCCTCCAAAGTCCCATGATGGCATGTGGAGGGGACTGCATGCTTTTCTGCACCTCTACCCAATTACAACCAAGTTCTCCTGGGATTCCTTATTGAGCCAAACAAATGAAAAATAGTGACAATAAAAATCACTTTTAGACATTTCTGGGATTTAGGCCTCATCTCCTCCAGCCTTAAGGTTGACATCAACTTTATTTAGATTGGAGGGCTAGTGCTGAAAACACTTGGATCCTAGGAATAACAGACTATATTTGTTCTCTGATTACAAATCTCATTACAAATTGAACCTTGATAGGGTCAGAATGCAAAATGGAAAACGACAGCTGTTGGATGTCTTGGCAACTTTTCATCTTGTTTTATTAACGTGATATATATAAATTTATATAGAAAGATGAACATATATGTAGATATGAAATTTTGCTTGATGTTTTCATTTCTCAGTGATACCTAGCCTGTGAGAAAGACACCCTAGTACATGAGGCAGAGGAGGTTGAGAGGAGAATCAGCTTGGACACAGGTGTGAAAATAGTTAGAGAAAACAGTGTCTCTGTTCTTCTGGGGCTAAGTGACTTTAATATAGGAGCAAGGGTCTCAAGACTATGTTCTTAGATCCTCCAGCTACTTCCTTTTGAGACATGGAACCAGATTTTCTAAAGGTAATGCAAGCACTACAAATTCTGGTCTAGATTTGGAAGAGTTAAAGGAAGGCAGAACAGCTTTCTAGAGGATGCTGGCTACTATGCACGGTCGGAGTCTTCCAGAGGGGTTTGTGCTGTGGGTGGAACTTTCTGGAGGAGGCTGTGAACTGTGGTCAGAGGTGGTTTATAGGTACTAGGTAGAAGAGCCAGGGCAAGGAGCCAAAACTACTGCTTTCTGGAGTCGTAGGGGTTTTTCAAAAAATGGGAGGAATTCTGCATTTGGAATCCAGAATAATGGTTGCTTCTCTTTAATTCCTCCACAGACCCTGTCCATGACTGACCCAATGCTAAGCTCCAGAAAAGAGATGGCTATGATCTAAGCAACTGGCACAACCCAGGAATAAATCCACCTTTCCTCTCTGTCTTTAAATTACATAAACCAGAATGTTATAGTTAATCTGTCGCGTTCATTCCACCTGGATGCTGCCCTAGGCTGGGAGCTGGGAGAAGTAACCACTACAGTCTCACTTATCCCAGCACAAATGCTGTGTGTCAGCATCTCAGCCTATTGGGTGTCTTGTGCTTGACAGTTTAATTCAGCCTTCTGGCATCTTGGACCTGTTTGGCCTCAGTGTAATTGCTCATCAAACCCACCATCTCTTTAAGCCTTAAATCTGAAGTCAGCTTCTAACTGCCGCTGACTTATCAGGTTGTTCTGTTAGCTCCACTGTTTGGGGGAATCGATATCCCGTTATCTTTCAGTAGCTGCCTGTTTCTACCTGGCTCCTTCCCTCCTCCTCTGCTGTGTCTATCAGACATGTTTTATCTCTGCCTCGGTCTTCCTGTGTGCTTGTAAAAATAACAGCTATAATTTCTTGAGTGAAGTGTGTTGTAATAAGCACTGTCAGAGTACAGCCCAGAACCCTTGCTGGCAGCTGCTGAGGAAGTCCTGCAGAGAAACTGTACACTAATCCAGCAAAGAGGTCATGAGGAAGTAGACACTGGGGTGCCGGAAAGTAAGACAAATGGAAGAGACCAAATTCACATGAAGCCTGCGTGTAAAGCTATTACAGAGAAGCACTATAGCAAATAAAAGGGTAGAGATCATTATTTAATAGAGAAGGAATACGATAAGAAGAAAGGTTAAAAAGTAATTGGTAAGAAATGAAGAGTTACAGAGAGATTGGGCAACCTTGTCTTGTTGGTAAAGCTAATATTTCTGCTCAATTCTAGTAGAAGCAAGCAGAATCTCTGAAAACTTGAAAAACATTTTAATCAAACAACTTTTAGTAAGATCAGTCCATCCCACATTAAATACAAAGACTTGACTCTGGCGTGCTAGCACACAGCAGACGCTGTATGAGACACTCCCCGATCTCCCATTTAAAACCCAACTGCCTGGCAGCCCCTACTAAGACCTACTACATCTGACTTCTTATGTGCCTCCCCCACAGTCTTAAAACACCTCCATCAAGAAGCTGGAATTTTGTATAATTGAAAGTAATAAGGGAAACTCTGTGTGTGTGTGTGCATGTGTGTGTGTGCATGCGTGTGTGCATGTGTGTGTATGTGTGTGCATGCATGTGCATGCTCGCACACATACACACATGTGCCAAGGCACATGTTAGGAGGATAGAAGACGACTTTCAGAATTGATTCTATACTTTTACCATGTTGCTCCTGGGGTCATCAAGCTCAAGTCATCAGGCTTGGTGGCAAGTGCTTGTACCCAGAGAACCATCTCCCAGGTCCTGGGAACTCCTTTGACAGGGTATTAAAGCCAGCCTGAATGAATTGTTTCGGTGGAGTCTGCTTCCCCTTGACATCCTTGCTTCTATTTAAATTTTTTATTATAATTTTTAAGTTTTTGAGAATTTTATATTTTTTACATCATTTCCATCCTTCCCTCTCCTGTTTCCAACTCCTCCCATGCCATTCTTCCCTACTCTCTAAAATATATGACTGCTAGCTTAATTACTATTATTAATTATCCTTGATTGAGTCTTTGAGTTAGAGTTCTCTTAGTTTAGCTATTTGCAAGATCATCTCAGGTATGACATCAAACATAGCAATACTGCCACTCTTCTAAGGTTACTGTTAAGGCGCTACCCAGGAATAGGCTTTCATCTGAAGACTCAGCTGAGGGAATTGTCCACACCAAGTCACGGGGGTGGCTGCTGGCAGCAGTTAGCTTATATTTAGCTGCCATAAGGGAACTCTTGGAAACTCTTACTATCTAGACCTGTGTTCACAGAACAGTTCACATTTGTCTTCCAGCAAAGCCAATTCGCAAGAGAGCAAGAGGGAGCCCCAAGACAGATGCACAGCCTCTTCATAATCTAACCTCAACAGTGAGATTCCTTCACTTCCACCATAATTTATTCTTTAGAAATAACTCACCCTGAAGGTGAGGTGGGTACACAAAACTGTAACCACGGGGACACAGGGATCAGTAGAGACCATCTCAGAGGCTGTGACCATGTGACATGATGTTCATGATCCTCCCAGAGTGGAGAGAGAAGATTAATTGTCCAAAACCCAGTACTGCATAAATACTCATCTTTACCGTAGTGAAGCTGTGATAATGTACAAACAGACCAACATGTAGTTCAACTATATAGACAGACCACTGATAAAAACAATTCTAAGTGTATGCTTAGGGTCTGTTTGTTTTTGTTTTTGGTGATGGAGACTGAGTCTTATGTCTGCTGGGAAAGTGTTTTATCCCTGACTTTTCCTTCTCTTCCTTCTTCTGGTCATATATGAGTTTTCTCCCAGGGACCTTCTCTCTGCTCTTGTCACAGGCCCTTTAATATGTTAGTAAACCTGACTGAAATCCTACTTGCTAAATTGGTAAAACCTCCCCTCAAGTCTCAGCTTTGTTTATGCACGTCCTTGAGTCAAATCTCATTACTCACCTACTGAAGCTTATTTATTTTCTTAAGCCTGCAGTCAAGCGGTACAAATACTCCATCTTTCTTCATGGATGTCAGGTATTGATTCTGGGTAAATAGATTGGTCTTCCAGACTCAACCTCCCTCTGGGTTGGGCTGCTCCTGAACCACAAGTCAATCTGAGTTGGAAAATAATAGAGCTTAAAACTAGAACCTAATTTTGCCCCCCCCCCCCACAAAAGCACCATAGTGATGCTGGGGACTGGGGGAGGGGATGTGCTGGAGTGATGGGCAGGGTCGAATCACCATGAGTTCTTATCCCAACACTGTGGACCCTGGGACTAATGTTATAGAAACTAGCTATATCCATCACCAAGCCCTCAACAATCAAAACTGCTGGAGGACATTTCATGTTCATACTGTTAGATCATACACATTATAGGAATTGCCATCTACTGGCAGGGACCTATGTAGGCCTTGGGGTCAGACTCATGCCTGGGCCACACAAAAGGAAGCAAGGGAATATAGGTCTCCTTCCTGGATGCTCTACTTTAGGGCTGACAGGGATGCCTCCCTCCCAGATTCACCTGCTGGAAAAACAGTTTTGCCTCAGCTTGTCTCCAAGGCTTGGGAAATGAGGGCATAGCACGGCCCTGCTTGCTGGCGTCTTAAAAACTAAACATGGGTGCTGTTTGTCTTTTCACTGTGTTGGTGCCAAATGTGAAGATTGGGTGTCTGGAAAAGTAGGAGGGGAGCTATGAATGTAAATAACTGCGCATGGTGCTTTGTCTTTCTTTTGTTAAGCTGCCTATTGTGGTCTCCACTTGAATAGTCTTGATCCCAGGCCGGTGTTAGGACAGAGCTGGAAGGAGAAGCTCAGGGGATGGCACATTAAATAGACCTGTTTTTGCTTTGTAGATACATTTGGACAAGCGCTGTGATTACCTTACTACTGAAAGAGAAAGTGTTTGGGACAACTTGTTACTGACTGAAACTACAACTTGAACAAAAAGAAGTCAACGAGAAGGCAGAGGAGGGTTGGGCATTCTCTAGTGACAGGACTGTGCTGCGTGGGTAAAAGGGAGAGTTTGCCATGGCAGCCACCACCCTATCTCTGGCAACAGGCCCTGGCCTGCCTGCAGGGCCTGCCTGGCCTGTTCAGATAGGGATGAAGGGGTTTCCTTGGTTACACAGGCTGACTCACTTGTAGTTTCCAGTCAGACCCAGGAAGGGGCTCCTGCTCCTGTCCCCTCTGTGAATACTAATGAATATCTGCCCTTCTGCCTTCCATTCTCTATGCTGGCATTTCAAGGGCATGCAGACAGCCACAAAGCCATGCTGTGCCCTTGTTCCCGAATCTCTCTTTAGCCTGCAAATCCAGGGCGGAGCCTAGATATTAACACCCGAGAATAGAATCATCTCAGAAATCCCGGCTCTAGCTGCCACCCCTCAGATCACCTCCTCTCCTTTCAGATCTGTTTATATCCCCTGTATCTGTTCACCAAGACCTCTAATTATCTGATTTAACTTTCAATAGGCCTCACCATCCCGTCTTAGATTCTCTTCTTCCACTACATGGCCCACCTTCAGTTGTTCTAAATTATTTTCTCATCAGAAAAATCATCAGCAAAACAAAACCCAAGATCAAGGTTACAGTTTACCACCTCTGATGCTAATTGTTACTGTCTCTGTTACCGGAGGTTCATAGGGTCAAAGCCTGTGCCCTGGCAGTTCTAAGAAACTAGGTTCTGCTGCCAGTCTTCAATACATCAATCAAAAAAAAAAAAAAAACAAATAGTGAACATAGAGAAAGGAGACTTATCTAGTGCTATCCCACTAGGGAGAGAATAAGCAAAAAGGACCAGTGATCCTCCACGTGTGTCTTTGTGGTCCTGACAACAGACTTAGGCTTTAAAAAAGTGCAAAGGGTATAAGTAATTGGTTGTCCAGGTCAGGGCGTAGTCCTATTATTGACATATCATTTTTCAACTCTCAGCCTGTCTTACAAGCTGTCAGTATCCCTCCTGGAGCACAGGTTCTCCTCTGGCCATCACCAGGGCTTCGGCCTTTCCTTTCTGTCATGAGACATTGTGCCAGAAACATAGAGAACATGTGAGAATTTATTTACTCCCAATAAAGTGTCTTGGTAGCTTGTTATGGTGACTGCAGATCTTTTTATATTTATCTAAATAATTAATGTTAACTCTCATATTACATATCACATAGTACAGCACACTATAAATATTACATATATATATATATATATATATATATATATATATATATATAGGTTATAGGATGAATACAAGTAAAGAGACTAGGGGAGAGTTCTAGACATTTTAAAAGTTGGTCTACAAGAGCTAGTTCCAGGACAGGCTCCAAAGCTACAGAGAAACCCTGTCTCGAAAAACCAAAAAAAAAAAAAAAAAAAAAAAAAGTGAGAGTCTGTGTAGATGAAATAATACATCTGATCAGTGTCTAGAGGGAGCTGTTGCTGGAGCAGCTAGAATCAGCTATGAGAACAGAGTTAAAGTGTTCTGCTGCTGGACAGGCTCAACCAGGTCCAGAGCAGGAAACCTGTCAGGAGCAGAAGGCAGGTCAGGTTCAGACCCAGGCAGGAGGATGGACAGACAGGCAGCAGAGAAGACAGAGGCCAGCCAAAGCTCCAAGAATAGTTGGAAGTCCTTGATACTTTGCGTGCACACCAGGTATCAGATGATGATAAGCTGGTGTATGGTCATGTGTTAATCCCAAAGATGGGTAAAAGAAGACCACCATCCCAAATCACACAGCCAAATTAACTAAAGCAAGCTTTTTAATTCATGTAACCAGATTGCCTCCCACTAAGGCAGGTTTGAGAGGTTTGGACATGAGGAAGGGAAGGTTTTTATAGCTCTGGGGTAGGGACTTTCTTTGGCCTGTGCTGGTGGCTAAAAGACCTCAGGAAAATGGTTTTTTTTTTCTTTTTTATGAATTTGTACCCCAACCAGTCACAGAGGAAGCAAGATGAGAATGCCTTGCTGAGAAAAGGTACCAAGCCACATGGCTAAACATAGATAAGAATTATGAGTTAATTTTAGTTGAAAGAGCTAGTTAATAATAAGCCTGAGCTAATAGACAAAAAAAGTTTATAATTTACAAGCCTCTGTGTGTTTCTTTGAATATTTGTAGGACCAGGCAGGACAGAAACTTCTATCTACAAGTTTCCAAATGGGTATTTGGTGAACAAAATATGCGGGGTAGCAGGAGCAGAATGTAAGCATAATAAGTTGGTATAATGGCTTCCTGAAACAAAGATATAACTGCAAGGTAGTCATAACAACCTTTTGAAACAAAGGGAGGATTGCAAGATGGTTATAACAACTTTTAGAAACAAAGACACAGCTGCTGTTTTCTGGAACAGGCAGTACAGAACCAGTTGTAGCTAAGGTTACAGGTGGGACATAGCCCAATCCTTAAGAAACAAAAATGTAACCATAAACAGGAATAAGCCTAGTCTTTCTTTACCATAAGATGGCTTTTAAGCCTAAGATAAAGGCAGGCAGGTCCATTACATGCCCTTCCACTGTTAGGTGCCCATCACTTCATGGGGCCCAGGTTGAGAGTGACCCACCTTTCCTTGGTTTGGTGTGTCCAGTAAGCCTCTGGTCCCTGATATGATTTTGCCTATATACTCTTTTGTTTCAAGTCTCTCCAATAAACTCTTTTTACTCTCATGAATTAGTCATTTACCAGCCTGTGTGAGGTGTTGCTGCTCCATGATCTACTCAGGGCCCACAGTCATCTTTCTCTCTCAAAGTGGAGTCAACAGCTGCTCGTAGAAAACCACAGTTTGCACACTGCGGAGCTCCTCTCTAAAGTCTCATGAGGATTAGGAGGGCGGCTTCTCCCCAAGTCTTTACAGTATCCTGATAGCATACTTCCTACAGTATAATCATGCATCTTTGAGCATGCATTTCCACCCTATAGTGTGACTGACCCTCAGGGCCAGAAGCTGGGTCTCATGAGCCTTTGTATTTCCAGCTTCTAACACAGAACAAGTTTTTATTACATTCTTGTTGAATCTCTAAATAAATATGAAAAAAGTGTATTTTCTAGATTGTATCTACAGGACGCTTTTGCTAATGTTATTTTTTTCATGGTTTATTTTTTTATATTTAAAAATTTCCATCTCCTCCCCTCCTCCTCCCCATTCCCTCCCCTCCCCTCCACCCATACCCCCCCTCCCTCTCCAGGCCAAGGAGCCATCAGGGTTCCCTACTCTATGTTAAGACCAAGGTCCTCCCAACTCCCCCCAGGTCCAGGAAGGTGATCAACCAAGCTGAGAAGGCTCCCATAGAGCCCGTCCATGCAGAAGAATCAAAGCCCAGTGTAGAAGGAAAACGGCGGGGCTGTGTCCCGCCACCCGGCTAGCTTTGCCCAAAATAATTACACGGAAACTGTATTCTTTTAAACACTGCCTGGCCCATAGTTTCAGCCTCTTATTGGTTAATTCTCACATCTTCCTTTAACCCATATTTAGTAATCTGGGTAGCACCACGAGGTGTGGCTTACCAGGAGAGATCTTAACCTGCGTCCATCTCGGAGAGGAGCAGCATGGAGACTCCCTATGGCGACTGCCTGAAGCGTCTCCCCAACTCTACTTCCTTGTTCCCACAATTCTGTTCTGTCTACTCCACCTACCTAATTTTCTGTCTCTTAAAGGGCCAAGGTAGTTTTCTTTATTAATTAACCAATGAAAGAAACATAGACAGATAACTCTCCTCCATCAGCCCAGCGCCATTGTCCTTGGCTTCTCAGTCAGCCTCCACCATTGGCCACATTCAGAGAGTCCGGTTTGGTCGCATGTTCCATCAGTCCCATTCCAACTGGAGTTGGTGATCTCCCGTTAGTTCTGTCCCACCGACTCCATGGGTGAACGCACCCCTCACGTTCCTGACTTTCTTTCTCATGTTCTCCCTCCTTCTGCTCCTCATCAGGAACTTGGGAGCTCAGTCCGGTGCTCCAATGTGGGGCTCAGTCATTTTCTTCATCTATTGCCAGGTGGAGGCTAATGTTATTTTAAGTATGCTCCATGATTATGTTACTGTAACATTTTAATATTGTATCAAAGATTAGCTCATTATTATGGTTTGCATCTGAACTGCTTTTCCATAGATGCCTATGTCTGAATGCTGGGCCTCCACTGGTAACGCTGTTTTATGAAGCTGGAGAACTTTTAGGAGCAGGTGGATCATGGGAAGTGGGCCTTTAGAGTTATGCCTTAGCCACCCCTTATTTAGCCCAGCTCTCTAGTTCTTGGCTAATGCCTCCAGGTGCCACCTGACTCAGGTCCGATGCCATAGCCACAAGTGACCCCCATTGCTTTGCCACCTTACCATGATGAACTCCTGAACTGTGAACCAGAATCACTCTCCCTACCTCAAGTTGTTCCCGACAGAATTCTTTGATGGCAATGGAAAAAGCACCTTATGCTCATACAACAGCTATTTTCAGAAAGCATTTACAAGGGTGCTATAACAAAATTTATTACAGTCATCAATAAAAGTAGCAAAATTGGATAATAAAAGCCAATGAATAAAGCAGGACTTGCCAAATAAACACCTTATTTAGCAAGGCATAGTAAACACACACCCCTTTCTATTAAATACAAAGTTAACTGGGACAACTTGAAAAGTAGTCTGTTGGTTGCAGATTTTTATTAAAAGGAGAAAGACTATCTTTTTGAAAGAACTTGAAATTATCCGTTTGACTTGTAGAGTACTTTAAAGAATCTTGTGGACTCTAGCTTAGGAGGAAGCTTATCAGTGGCACACAGGATGTGAATGTGAACTAATGCCAGCTGCTCTCCCTGCTCCTGTGTGCGTCTGTGTTTGTGAGTATGTGTGTATCCATCACTGTGCAACAATCACTTCACTCTTAAGATGTATAGATACAGCACTGGTAGCAGAAGCAGAAAGTTGTGGTGTTGTGTGCCTGTAGACCAGGCTACTAGAAACAACACTTGAGGCCAGGTATTCGTTTATTTTGAGTTTTACTTTTTGAGGCAGGGTTCCCTGTAGCCCAGGCTTAGGAACTCCTGGTCCTCCGGCCTCCGAGTGCTGGAACTGTGTGCGCTGCTATGCCTGGTGGGGCTATGGGCTTGAATCCAGCCTGGGCAGCATAGGATACCCATGTGTCAAAACAAAATAAAACAAATCCCAAACAACTGAAATTGGAACAAACTTCTCCTTTTCTGCCAACAGGTGGCTGTATTGCTTTGGGACAAATGACAATTATAGCATGTCCTTTACTTATGAGACAGGGTCTTCCAATGCAGTCCAAGATGGCTAAAGGCTCACTGTGTGGGCCATGGTGGCCACTAATTCTGTCTCCTGAGTGTTAGAATTACAGACATGCCTCTACCCCCAGTCAGAATCATTTTTAACAATTCTAGACCAATTTCTTTTTTTCTAGTTTGCTTAAATATTTATTCCATAATTTTTAACATAATATTTTATCAATTCTTTGGGAATTCACACTATGAACCCCAGCCCCACTCATTTCCCAGTCCTTCCATGTCTGCCCTCTACCTTTGTAGCTTCCCTCCAGAGAAAATTAAAATAAACAGACAAATAAACAAACAAACAAACAAACATTTCTCCATCTTTACTGCTTCTCTGTCACATATCTATTTATTCATTTCTCATAGTGGCTTTGGGAGCTGTGGTGTCTCCAAACAGCTTTTGCCCAAACAGCTTTACTTGCAGATGTTCATTGCAATGAATTGTTGGTCTGGGTCAAGGCCTCTGGCTTCTGCTACATCAACAATACTGGAACGTCACCGAAATTCCTCTGGGATACCCTGCTGGTGCCCGAAGTCATGGAGACTCTGCAGTTATGGTTCCGCAGGACCAGTCCCTTCATGTGCTCCACCAGGTCCTATGTGAGGTGGATGTTGAGAAGTGCACACTCAAGCCCTGGATGTGGACCTGGGTGGCAGCTGAGCTTGTCAGTCCGACTCTCCTCTGGGACTGGAACCCTCAGACAAGGGTCAGAGCCAGCTCTACCTTGCCCACCTCATCAGAACCAGCTCTCCCGCGAACACAGTGAGCGTCGGGGCCAGCTCTCCTGTTGCTGTGGCTAGTGGGGGATGGGGTGGGTGGGGAAAGAAATTGCCCAGGACAGTGGAGGATTTGGATCAGCTCTCAGGTGCCCAGGCCATCTTCCATGGCCTCTGGGCAGTAACACGGGCCAGGGTATCAGTACAAACTCCAGCTACAATAGCACCACAGATCCAGACGTGGTCTTTGGCAGCAGCCAGTGCCTGAACGTCACCATGGCCTTGGGTGGTAGCCCAGGCCACTCAGATCAGTACGGCCCTTGCATAGAGTAGCTCTTGAAGACCAAAATGGCCTCAGGTGGTGGCCCAGACCACAGACATCCATATGGCTTGCACTAGACCAATTTTTAACCCCATTGAAACCCTATATTCCAGGCTTCCAAACACCAGTACAGCCATTTCGTTCAGAGTCTTCTCTTAGGAAGAACTTTGTACTGGTCTCTGTACCCCCTACCGAAGAAATCCACAGTCTCCTAGTTGCAAGAGGTAACCTTGCATCTCTTAAAACTGCAGATGGGGCTATATTCAGTTCACTAATCTGCTTCCCAATGTTTTATATTAAAATTGTACCCATAGGGGATTCTCTTAAAAATTGATTGTTTCAAATAGAATGTGGTGGTAAAAGCCTTTAATCCCAGTAGTTGGGAGGCAGAGGCAGGGGGACCTCTGAGAGTTCAAGGCCAGTCTGGTCAACTGAGCAAGTTCCAGGACAGTCAACACTACACAGAGAAGACTTGTCTTGAAAAAAAAAAACAGTGAAAGCAAAAACTAACAACAATAAAACAAAATCCAAACAGAAAAAACTGATTGTTTCAGTAGTAATCAGGGATCCCAGTTTTGTTTGTTTGTTTGTTTTGGTTTTGGTGTTTCCTTAATTTTTTTAATTTTCTGCATGTTGTGCATGAATGTGCTATGTGTCAACACACAGTTGTAGATATAGAGGATCTGAGAATGGAGACGGTGGTGGAACAGTTTCCTACTGTGTTCAAAACCCAATGTTCAGTCTAGCAGTGAGAAAGAGGAGGAGGGAAAGGAGACTCCTGATGCCCCTTTACTTCTTAAAACTGAGAAAGTGTTATATTCTCAGCGTTTGTTAAATAAACAAGACGAAAGCAGGTAGCAGACAAACACAAAAGCATGAGATGGAAAGGTTGAGGCGAAGGCCTCTCCATACCTTGTTCCAGGTCTCTGTACACTGCTTGGAGTAGTCACGCCATGGTAGAAGGCTTTTGGAGGGTTTCTCCAACTCAGGAACCATTTCCTTCTCTGAAACTGACTTCCCAATCAGTATGTGGGTTTTTAGGACTTATGTTGTCTGTAACTTCCTATGCATCTGGATATAGTTCATTGAAAAAAAAAAAAAAAACCAGTACTACCAACCAGCTACTGATTTATTGACCAGAAACTCGGAATTGGATATTAAATCATTGGAGTGATTCTAAATACTCTTGTTGCTCAAGGCAAGCGGAAAAAGTGAAAGGACGTACAATGATTCAGATGCTTCCAGAATGCAGAGGGAAAGATGAGAACTCAATCTACAACCTTTGAATAAACAAAGCCTGTCATTAAACATGGCTAAGTTCAGTCTTCTATAAATGTCAATATTAGCCAGGGTAACATACAGGGAGTGGCAAAGGAGAAGAGTGAATATTTGTATTGGCTCCTGTACCACAAGGCAGACCTGAGGAACAGGAAGAAGTGGACCAGGATGGAGCAGGTGGGGCCATGGAGACCAGAACTGGCTGTTTCTGGGACGGGAGAGAAGCCGCTTTGGAGCCCAGCAGGCCGAGGTGTTTTTCCAAAGACTGCATTTTTAATATGACTGCTTTACCCCTATCTCCAGGTATAATTAGTCTTACAAGGGACACAGCAGTGGAAATTTTCTTCACCTTCCCAGTGATAGAAAAAGCTAAGAATTTTCATCAGTTAGGCCTAGTGACCCGTTTATAAACCAGCAGTTGGAAAATTGAGGCAGGAGGGTCACATGTTCAAACTAGACTTGACTACATGAAAAGACATTGTCAAAAACAAACAAAACAAAACAAAACAAAACACTGCAAAAACAAGAAAGAATAGCATTTGCAACTATAGGAGAATGGAGGCCATAATAAATCTGGCCCCCACATGCATGTGCAGACATGTATAATATACAAGCACACATACAAACATAGAAGGCAAAGGTATGTTTTAAGCTATTGTTTGTACTAATTTATTATAGCTGCAACAGACACTAATATATTCACATTTAGATAATTATTGCCAAAATTTCATCCCTCAAAAGCTGAGGTTCTTTTATATAATACCAGTTAACAGAAAAACTTTTACTTAAAACCTAATCCAAAAACATAATCAATTTTTGTTTATATTGGCAATGATTTCATTTTTCAGCATCTTTTATATGTTTGTTAAATTTTTAGACCTAGATTGCCAAAGTTTCAGAGTTATGACTGTGTATTAATTGTATCATGTTAGATGTTTGTTAGGTGTTTTTAATTTAGTGGTTTATATTTCCTTTCTGCTCTGGTAATTATGTTGCACAGTAAGCCATGTGGCAGTATTTACCAGAGGTCTGCCTGAATACTAATCAGGCCTTTCTTAATGAAAATAGCCTTATGCTTTATTCTGGTCATCATACTGTTTCTAGATGGGCCAGTGAGGCATAGGTGAACGAGTCATCCAAAAGCTGCTTCAGCTTCTGGGCCACAGCTTTGAAGACTCCCTCCCACCTCACTTTGTTCTGTGCGCTGCATTCAAAGTAATGGGTGCAATTTCAGCAGCCATCTTGGATGCTGAATGAAGAAGCCATTTGCTAGATGGCAGAAAAAGGAAGGTGGCCTGATGCCCCTGGTGACTCAGCTTGGAACTTCCTTCTTCCTTTCTGCGAGTGGGAAGTTTGGATAAATCGTAGTGCTGTCTGATTTAATGACCTTCTGCTGTGTACAATCTGATCTAACCCTAATGTCTTCCTGCTTGTCTTTTATCTCTTATCCTTTCCTCTTAATACTCTATTTTCTAGATGACTTTCTTGGTCATCTTTATATTGACAGCTTTTTTTATCATTGCATTTGCAATTTTCCTTTAAAAACTGTCTTTTATTTCTTCTTTGACAATTTCATTGTGGATACAAAGTATCTTGATTATGTCTCTCTGCAGATTCTGCTCCTCCTCTTCCAACACCTCCAACAGGTCTCCATCCCATCTTCATGTCCTCGTCATCCCACTGAGTTCAGTTAGTGCCCCTTGCTGGATTATTGACTGATCTGGTGGAGGTTTTGTGCAACCATAGCTGCTGGGAGCTCAAGTGCAGCAGTCACCACATGTCTAGAAGACAACATTTCACAGCACCATCTTCCAGCTCTTAGAAGCTTTCTGCTTCTTTTTCTAGAATGCTCCCTGAGTCTTACATGGGTTACTACAGAAATTCTATATGGATCTGAGCACTCAAAAGTCAGTTATTTGGAGCACTTTCACCAGTTATGAGTCTCCACATTGATTGCTGCCCACCGCAGAAAGAGGCTTCTCCAAAATATATAAAATGGAAAAAAAGAAAGTATATTCAACAAATAATGCTGGCATAATTGGATATCAAAATGTAGAAGAGTGAAAGTAGATTCATATCTACTCCATGCACAAAACTTAAGTCCAAATGGATCAAAGACCTCAACATGAAGCTAACCACACTGAACCTCATAGAAGAGAAAGTGGGAAGTACTCTTGGATGCATTGGCACAGGAGACCACTTCCACTTCCTAAATATATCCCAGTAGCATAGACAATTAATAAATGAGACCTCCTGAAACTGAGAAGCTTCTGTAAAGTAAAGGACATGGTCAACAAGACAAAATGACAGCCTACGGAATGGGAAAGGTCTTCACCAACCCCACATCAGAGAGATGGTTGATCTTCAAAATATACAAAAACTCAAGAAATTGGTTATTAAAAGAACAAATAAACCAATAAAGAAATGGGGTACAGACCTAAACAGAGAACTTTCAACAGAAGAATCTAAAATAGCTGAAAGACACTTAAGGAAATGATCAACATCCTTAGCCATCAGATAAAAGCAAACAAAACAACTCTGAGATTCCATCTTACACCTGTAAGAATGGCCAAGATTGAGAGTAGGCCTGAGGCAGCAAATTCCACAGGAGCAGGTACATGGGAGCACTGCTGAGAGAGTGGGCCAGAGCAAGAGCCCTTTACAGCTCTGGGCTTTGAGGGAATAGACCTGAGCTAGGACCTCTGCAGGTCCAGGCATGGGTCTGGGACCTCCAGGGAAGTAGGCAGGAACCAGGAACATCTGCAGGTCCAGGCCTGAGTCTGGGACCTTTGAGGGAGTAGAACTGAGCCAGGTCCTCTGTGGTCAGGGTGCACCCAAGTCTGGGAGTTCTGAAGGAATATATCAGAGCCAGAGACCTTTGCAGGACCAACCCCAAGCCAAGAACCTCTGTAGGAGTGGATCCAGATCAGGGATATTTACAGAAACAGGTCTGAGTTGGCAACCTAGGCCAGAGCAGGCCTGAGACAGTGAACGAACTCCATAGGAGTGGAGCAAACTCCAGAGCCCTAAGCAAACTCCAGGAACACAGTGACCAATGGGGTAACAAGAACTGTGTCACTGACTACACCACGAGAAACAAACATCTGAGCCTTGGATCCACTGGCACCTGGAAGATTAATCACCAGAGTCACAGACAGCCCCAACCATACCAATTAGGAAAAAAGATGAGTAGACAAGGTAAGAACAAACACAACACCACAAAGAGCAACATGACACCAGCTAAATCTAGTGGCCCTACAACAGCAAGACATAAACGTCCAAATATAGATGAAGCAGAAGAAAATAACCTAAAAAAACTTCAGGAGAGTGTTTTGAGACTCTTAAAGAGGAAATGAGAAATTTCCTCAAAGAAATGGAGGAAGAGACAAACAAAAAATTGGAAGACATCAACAAATCCTTTAATAAATCCAAGAAAAAGCAATCAAACATATGAAAGAAATTATTCAAGACTTGAAAACTGAAATAGAGACAATAAAGAAAACACAAGCTGGGGGAATTATAGAAACAGAAACCATGAGAAAATGAACATGAACCACAAATGCAAGCATAAACAGCAGAATACAAGAGATGGAAAAGAGAATCTCAAGCACTGAAGACACAATAGAGGAAATAGAAGACTCATCAGTAAAAGAAAACATTAAATCTAACAGAAACTTAACCCAAAATATCCAGGAAATATGGAATACCATGAGAAGACCAAACCTAAGGATAATAGGTATAGAAGAAGGAGAAGTTCAACTCAAAGCACATAAAATATACTTAACAAAGTCATAGAAGAAAACTTTCCCAACCTAAAGAAAGATATGCATTTGAAGATATAAGAAGCTTACAGAATACCAAATAGACTAGACCGAAATAAAAGTCCCCTCTCTACATAATAATCAAAACACTAAACATAGAGAATAAAGAAAGAATATTAAGAGCTGCAACGGGAAAAGGCCAAGTAACATATAAAGGCAGGCCTATCTGAATTACACCTGACTTCTCATTGGAGACAATGAAAGCCAGAAGCCTGTGGTCAAGCATTATGCAGACATTAAGAGACCACAGATGCCTGCCCAGACTACTATACCCAGAAAAAGTTTCAATCACAATAAAAACAAGATATTCCATGACAAAACCAGATTTAACCAATCCCTAGCCACAAACCCAGCCCTACACAAAATTCTAGAAGGAAAACTCCAACCCAAGGAAATTGGCTACATCAACAAAAACACAGACAATTGATGATCTTACAGTAGCAAATCCCAAAGAAGGGGAAAACACACAAATTAACATCACCAACAACAAAAACTAAATTAACAGGAGATAGCAATCACTGGTCATTAATATCCCTTAATATAAATGGACTCAACTCATCTATATAAAGACACAGGCTAACGGGATGGATACGAAAACAGAATCCATTCTTCTGATGCATACAAGAAACACACCTCAACCTCAAAGACAGACATCACCTCAGAGTAAAGGGTTGAGAAAAAATTTTCCAATTAAATGGACTTAAGAAATGAGCTGGTGTAACTATCCTAATATTTAAGAAAAAAAAGACTTCAATCTAAAATCAATCAAAAGAACACAGACCTAAAGAGAGAACTCTCAACAGAGGAATCTAAAATGGATGAAAGACACTTTAGGAAATATTCAACATCCTTAGTCATCGGAGAAATGCAAATCAAAACAACTCTGAGATTCTGTCTTACACCTGTAAGAGTGGTCAACATCAAAAACACTGATGACAACTTATGCTAGAGAAGTGTTGTGGGGTAAAGGTAACACTTCTGCATTGCTGGTGGGAGTGCAAGCTGGTACAGCCCCTTTGGATGTCAGTATGGCAATTTCTCAGAAAATTAGGAAACAACCTTCCTCAAAACCCAGCAATACCACTTTTAGGTATATACCCAAAGGATGCTCAATCATATCACAAGAGTATGTGCTTATCTATGTTCATAGCAGCATTGCTTGTCATAGCCAGAGCCTGGAAACAACCTAAATGTCCCTAGACTGAAGAATGGATAAGGAAAACGGTGTATACATACACAATGGAATACTACACAGCAGAAAAAATGACATTTTGAAATTTGTGGGCAAATGGATGGATCTAGAAACGTCATATTGAGTCAGGTAACCCAGACACAGAAAGACAATTATCACATGTACTCACTCATAGGTGGCTTTTAGACATAAAGCAAAGAAAATCCAGCCTACAATTCACAATCCCAGAGAACCTAGACAACAATGAGAACCTTAAGAGAGATATCATGGCTCTAAACTACATGGGACAAGAAAAAGACAAGATCTGAATGAATTGGAAGCATGGGGACCATGGGAGAGGGTAAAGCGGAGGTAAGAGGAAAGGAGGGGAGCCTAGAAAATGATAGAGCTCAATTAAAACAATAAAAATAAAAAGAGGCTTATCTAGCCAAGGCTTAGAACAGCATCAATCTAGGGGTGTAGTGATATTTCATTCGTATTTTAATAAATAAAGTTTGCCTGAAGTTCAGAGAGTAAAACAGCCCCACTGGTCAGCCTTACAGACCAGGCAATGCAGACACACACCTTTAATCCCAGCAGCCACATTAGTTTGCCATAGAAACTGGGCGGTGGTGGTGGATACATCTAATCCCAGCCTTTAAAAGGAATATAAAACTGGAGGAGAGAGCTCTCAGACACAGTCTTATTCTAAGGATTCCTGGAGGCAGTATTGGCATTTTGAACTGATGTAAAGCTAAGAATGAAAGCTGGCTGTTTTGCTTTACTGGCTTTCAGGTTGAACTCCTCTGGGTTTTTATTAATTGTGCTACACAGAGGTGTAAGCATAGATAAAAGGCTATTTGACAACATGCCCATTTAACTAAACAACAGTAGTGGTAAGTGCCGCCACCCTAGAGTCTATCACTATTTTATTTTTTAAGAGAAAATCTTATTGTTTTGTGTCTAATAACCTTTAAGTACAGAAGTCACCAATAGGAAAGTCTCTCCTATTTTGAAGTCTACCACTGCTGTCCGAAGCTTTTCTTTCTGTTAATGTCATTTTGTGTTGCTTTGTTTATCTTTGTTTCCTGTCTGTGTCAGAGATTTGCCCCTGATATCCAGTCATCCTTCATCGTCACTTACTAAAAATAAAAAATGGAACGAAAAATGGAATAGCCTGTTGATAAGATGCTGACGAAAACATCTGTTTCTGTGGCGCTCTTGCAAAGGTAATCATGAGGAAACTTTAGACAAACTGAAACCACAACTGACGGGCATTTTACAGAATAATTCTCCAGTGATCACAAAAGTCAATGCTGCAGCACGCAGAGTAGAGACAGTCCCACCTCGTGGACTAAAGATACTCAAACGCTGTATGATCTGAAATTTTCAAATTTTCTTTCCTTTTTTCCGCCCTCTCTCTCCTCTCTTTCTGTCTCTGTCTCTCTCTCACTGTGGTGTGTGTCTGTGTGTGTGTGTGTGTGTGTGTGTGTGTGTGTGTGTGTGTGTGTGTGTGGTGTTGAATTCAGTGATACATACAAGCAAGATAATTGCTCCACTACTAAACTACACTCTCACCCAGCTCTGGAAATGTCTTTGGCCAAAAGGCCTTTTGTTCTAGTAGTTATCAAATCTTAATGTAGTTTATAATTAGAAGTATTATTATCAGTGTTAGCTTCCTGATGCCGGTATTTGCCCTGCAGTTACGTGAGAGAATGCTTTTAAGAAGTTCATGCTAGATCTAGGCTCAGAGGGCATCAGATTGCCATTGTGTTCTCAAATGGTTCAGAAAAGTAAAACATGTGTCTGTGAATATGCTTTCATCCGTGTAAGTTGCTACTTCTGTATCCGTCGGTGGGGATCAGGAGAAGAAACAAAGGATAAAGTGTACATGCTAAAATGCTCACACTTTGGGAATCGGGTTATACTGTGATGGGGCTTCTTTATACTTTTCTTCCAAGTTTTTGTAAGCCTGTAACTGTGCTAAAGGGCACTGCGGTATAAAGACTGGTTAGTGGCAGACTGTCTGAGGACTCTGGAATGCCAGAACTAAGAGGCATTATTTCTGGAAATGTCTTTCTTCCCAGCCCCAGAATAGCTGATAAGCCCACGTGAGCAGTCTCTACACTGTTTGGAGGTTGGGAGAAGCCCGCCCTCTGCCTTGCTCCTTGTGATTTAACCAGAACCGATTCTGCCACTGATAGATTCTTTCCACCATGAACTCAAACTAAAACAGAGCTTGTCAGTAGTCACAGATGGAACTGGGATGGTAAAGTTGTCAACTCAGTAGATGAGAAAGCGATTAGAAAAAGAAGGAGTAAGCTAATGCATCTTCAGAGAGAAGCAGGTGCCGCGCACATGGGAAAGAACACTGAAGTGCGGTAGGGTTTGTCTCCTGAACGGCTTTCCAGTGCGGGCAAGGCCCCATTGCACGGTGCTGTGATTCCTTTCTCACATGGAAATAAATGCTTTTCTTTCTTTCTTTTTGTCCCCAAGACAGGGTTTCTCCACATAGCCTTGGCTGTTCTGGAACTTGCTCTGTAGACCAGGCTGGCCTCAAACTCATAGAGATCCTCCTGCCTCTGCCTCCCGAGTACTGTGAGTAAAGGCATGCACCAGCACTGCCAGAAAAATGCGTTTGTAATGGAGCTAGTTTGACTGGGTGAGTTTCTAGTCCTTGCTTCCAAGGGGGAGGGGAGCCTTAATTTTATTATTTTAGCTTCCTGGTTTTCATTTTATTTTTAAAGATTTATTTTTATTTTATGGTTATGAGTATTTTGCCTGGTTGCATGTCTGTTCAATATGCGTATGCCTTGCCCAGAGGCCAGAGGAGGGTGTTGGGCCCTCTGGGAATGGAGATAGAAAATTCAGGGAACCACACGTGGGTTCTGGGAACCAAACTTGGGTCCTCTGGAAGAACAGTGAGTACTCTTAACTGCTGAGACGTCTCTGCTGCTCCAATTTTCATTTTTCAAAAGAAAGCATTCTCTCTCTCTCTCTCTCTCTCTCTCTCTCTCTCTCTCTCTCTGTGTGTGTGTGTGTGTGTGTGTGTGTGTCCATGTACATGGTGAGAGCATGTGTGCATGTATGTGTACATGAACACAATGCAATTCTTCAGGCGCCATCTCCACCCCCACTTTTAAGATAGGGTCTCTAACTGACCGGGAGCTAGTCAAGCACTCTAGGCTGGTTTTCACACACACCACAGACACACATCCTGCAGGGATTAGTCTGTCTCCAACTCCCTGGGGCTGGGAGTTGGGGTTACAAGAATGAGCCACCATCTCCGGCTTTTGTGTGTGGGTTCTGCAGAATGAAATCGCATCTGCATGCTTACAAGGCAAGCATGTCACCTACTGAGTCTTTAATAACTATGCATCAAAATTAACATCAGTGTCAACCAAAACTTGCTTTAAAATATCAGAGAATTAGAAGTTATTTTCATTTCTTAGAGGTCTTCAGGTAGAACATGGACTATACCTCATCTTGTCTGATTTTAGTGAGTTTAATCAATATCTCTTCTTAGAGCAAATATTTTTTTAAAAAAAATGTTTTTCTCAGATGCTTATTTCAAGAGTAGTCACTAATCAGCATGGGTCTTCTGTTGCAAGTGTTCATGGAAGAGTTGCTGTCAGCCATCAACCAGGGAAAGCTAATGCTCTCCCTGCTGCCAGCATCTGTTCCTCCCAATCTTTTCCCAGCAGTCCAGGACACAGTATCTGCAATGCCTTTCTGTAACTGCTGTGGGGAAACCAAGTCTAGATGTGCACTTTGACCTTTGAAGCTAGAATTTCGTCTCAATTCTAAATTGAATGGATCGGCTATAACATGTATTTGGGAAAGAATGCATAGTATTATAAAAATATGTAGCCAGAACAAAATTACTTAAATATTAATTTGAAGAACCGTAGGATAATTTTACAATCATCTTCCAAAATATGCCCCCAATGTAGACACCATGTACTTTTATATGCTTTCTCTAAAGTGAATTCTGTGGATTCGGAGCTATGACCTTCAGCTATCCAGTAAGTGTGGTAGAATGAAATCATTTTGATTATCACATAAAAACTTTATTAAAATTTTGTGCCAAGCCGGGCGGTGGTGGCGCACGCCTTTAATCCCAGCACTCGGGAGGCAGAGGCAGGTGGATCTCTGTGAGTTCGAGACCAGCCTGGTCTACAAGTGCTAGTTCCAGGACAGGCTCCAAAGCCACAGAGAAACCCTGTCTCGAAAAACCAAAAAAAAAAAAAAAAAAAAAAAAAAAAAAAAAAAAAAAAAAAAAAAATTTTGTGCCAAGTTTCAATAGGAAAATACTTTTAAAACCAAGTTTGTAAATTTCATTATATTTTTTGAGTTATAAAGTAAACAAGTAAAACTAATACTTCCAAACAGCACGGCTGTCCCCTGGGAGTGAGCAGCTTACGGGAAAATGCAGAAGCTTGATGCTATGCCTTCATCGCGACGTCGGGACACGCAGGGTCCTTCCCAGAACAGATAGGAATCTCATTTTATTCAGATCATTAACCGATTCTCTTTTAAAAAAAAATTAGAGCCGGGCGGTGGTGGCGCACGCCTTTAATCCCAGCACTCTGGAGGCAGAGGCAGGCGGATCTCTGAGTTCAAGGCCAGCCTGGTCTACAAGAGCTAGTTCCAGGACAGGCTCTAGAAACTACATGGAAACCCTGTCTCGAAAAAACAAAAAAAAAATAGAAAAATAAAAGAGACGAGAGAAAGAGAAAAGAGAGATACAGAACAAAAAGATCTTCTTATCAGTGTTTGCACTAGAAGATGGCTCCCATCCATAAAGGGATGCAGAATGCATAGAAAATATGACAAAGTTGGTGGAACCCTTCCTGCCATGCTTCAACAAGATCTTTTTAGTTTGTTTGATTTTTGGTGTTCTTCATGTTTTTATCATGGAAGTTTTACCTGATACACAGACATGAAGGTTGTACATGTTAATGGGGTATTATTGTGTATGTTTGACACGTATACTTGAACAGTATACTTGAAATTGGGTCTAATGGGGTTGTCTCCTCAAATACTTTTACTTCTTTGTTTTTTTTTTGTTTTTTTTTTTTCGAGTTTTGCATTCTTATTTTATTTTTCTGAACTTCCTATAGCTTTGAAAGCTTTGTAGTTTTTTCTTTTCTTCCTGTTATTGAAAATATATTTTTTCTCACATAATATATCCTGATTACATTTTCCCCTCCCTCCTCTCCTCCCAGTTCTTCCCCACATCCTATCCTACCTAGATCCACTTCCTTTCTATCTCTCATTAGAAAACAAATAGGTTTCTAAGGGATAATGATACAATGAAGTAGTGTAAAATAAAATATAGTAAGATAAAACAAAAACTAACACATAAGACTAGGACAAAACAAACAGAAAAAGGACCCAAGAGAAAGTACAGGAAACAGAGACCTCATTTGCATTCTAAGAAATCTCATAAAAACAGTAAACTGGAAGCCATAATATATACACAAAGGAACTGTAGGATAAAAAAGGCTATTTATATATTCACATATACATTTAGGTGCATATTTATATATTCATATATATAAATGAAATAATATTAAAAACAAACAAACCCTGGCTTACAGGAAACTCAAAAGATGTCTTTGAGTTTGTTTCATATTGGCCATCTACTGCTGCGCATGGGCATGTGGTCTATTCTTTTTTTTTTCTGTTTTTTTATGTTATGATAATTCATTTAATCAATTTCTTTTTTTTGTAATTCTAATTTTTTTTTATTTCCATCTCCTTCCCTCCTCCTCCCCCCTCCTTCCCCTCCTCCTCCCCCTTCCCTCCCCTCCTTCTCCCCCTTCCCTCCCCTCCCCTCCACCCATACCTCCCCTCCCTCCCTCTCAAGGCCAAGGAGCCATCAGGGTTCCCTACTCTATGCTAAGACCAAGGTCCTCCCAACTCCCCCCAGGTCCAGGAAGGTGATCGACCAAGCTGAGAAGGCTCCCACAGAGCCCGTCCATGCAGAAGAATCAGAGCCCAGAGCCATTGTCCTTTGCTTCTCAGTCAGCCCCCGCTGTTGGCCACATTCAGAGAGACGGGTTTGGTCGCATGATCCATCAGTCCCATTCCAACTGGAGTTGGTGATCTCCCATTAGTTCTGTCCCACCGTCTCCATGAGTGAACGCACCCCTCTCGTTCCTGACTTTCTCCCTCATGTTCTCGCTCCTTCTGCTCCTCATCAGGACCTTGGGAGCTCAGTACAGTGCTCCAATGTGGGGCTCAGTCACCTTCTCCATCTGTCGCCAGCTGGAGGTTCCCTCACGGTCCTGACTTTCTTTCTCATGTTCTCTCTCCTTCTGCTCCTCATCAGGACCTTGGGAGCTCAGTCCGGTGCTCCAATGTGGGGCTCTGTCATTTTCTTCATCTTTCGTCAGGTGGAGGTTCTATAGTGATATGCAAGAAATTCATCAGTATGGCTATAGGAGCTGGCCTTTTCAGGCTCCCTCTCCTCAGCTGCCCAAGGAACTAACTGGGGGCGTCTCCCTGGAAACCTGGGAACCCCTCTAGGGTCAAGTCTCTTGACAACCCTCAGGTAGCTCCTTAAATTAAGATATATGCTTCCCTGCTCCCATATCCACCCTTCCTATATCCCAAGCACCCCATTCCTCCGAGCTCCCCCCGTTCTCCCCTTCACACTTTTCTCTCCCCATCTTCCCTTGGCCCAGTCTCGCCCAACCCTCAAGTTCCCAATTTTGCCTGGCAATCGTGTCTACTTCCAATATCCAGGAGGATTACTATATCTTTTTTTGGGAGTTCACCTTCTTATTATCTTCTCAAGGATCCCAAATTTATAGGCTCGATGTCCTTTAATTATGGCTAGAAACCGAATATGAGTGAGTACATTCCATGTTCATCTTTATGAGTCTGGGTTACCTCACTCAGAATAGTGTTTTCTATTTCCATCCATTTGCCTGCAAAATTCAAGATGTCATTGTTTTTTACCGCTGAGTAGTATTCTAGCATGTATATATTCCACAGTTTCTTCATCCATTCTTCCACTGAAGGGCATCTAGGTTGTTTCCAGGATCTGGCTATTACAAATAATGCTGCTATGAACATAGATGAGCATATGCTTTTGTTGTATGATTGGGCATCTCTCGGGTAGATTCCCAATAGTGGAATTGCTGGGTCCTGGGGTAGGTTGATCCCGAATTTCCTGAGAAACCGCCACACTGCTTTCCAAAGTGGTTGCACAAGTTTGCATTCCCACCAGCAATGGATGAGTGTACCCCTTACCCCACAACCTCTCCAGCAAAGGTTATTATTGGTGTTTTGGATTTTAGCCAATCTGACAGGTGTAAGATGATATCTCAAAGTTGTTTTGATTTGCATTTCCCTGATAGCTAGGGAGGTTGCGCATGACCTTAAGTGTCTTTTGGCCATTCGAACTTCTTCTGTTGAGAATTCTCTGTTCAGATCAGCGCCCCATTTTTTAATTGGGTTAATTGGCATTTTACCGTCTAGTCTCTTGAGTTCCTTATATATTTTAGAGATCAGACCTTTGTCAGTTGCAGGGTTGGTGAAGATCTTTTCCCAGTCAGTAGGCTGCCTTTGTGTCTTAGTGACAATGTCCTTTGCTTTACAGAAGCTGCTCAACTTCAGGAGGTCCCATTTATTCAATGTTGCCCTTAAAGTCTGTGCAGCTGGGGTTATGCGCAGGAAACGGTTCCCTGTGCCCATTTGTTGTAGAGTACTTCCCACTTTCTCCTCTATCAAGCTCAATGTGTTCAGATTAATATTGAGGTCTTTAATCCATTTGGACTTGAGTTTTGTGCATGGTGATAGATATGGATCTACTTTCATTCTTCTACAGGTTGACATCCAGTTATGCCAGCACCATTTGTTGAAGATGCCCTCTTTCTTCCATTGTGTACTTTTGGCTCCTTTATCAAAAATCAGGTGTTCTTAGGTTTGTGGTTTAAGATCCGGGTCTTCTATACGATTCCATTGGTCAACTTCTCTGTTTTTATGCCAATACCAAGCTGTTTTCAATACTGTAGCTTTGTAATAGAGTTTGAAGTCAGGGATGGTAATGCCTCCAGAAGTACCTTTATTGTATAAGATTTTTTTGGCTATCCTGGGTTTCTTGTTTTTCCATATAAAGTTGATTATTGTCCTCTCAATCTCTGTGAAGAATTTTAATGGGACCTTGATTGGGATTGCATTGAATCTATAGATTGCTTTGTGTAGAATTGCCATTTTTACTATGTTGATCCTCCCAATCCACGAGCAGGGGAGATCCTTTCATTTTCTGGTATCCTCTTCAATTTCTTTCTTCAAAGACTTAAAGTTCTTGTCAAATAAATCCTTCACTTCCTTGGTTAGAGATACTCCCAGATATCTTATGCTATTTGTGGCTATTGTGAAAGGTGATACTTCTCTGATTTCCCTCTCTGCTTCCTTATCCTTTGTGTATAGGAGGGCGACTGATTTTTTGGAGTTGATCTTGTAACCTGCCACGTTACTGAAGGAGTTTATCAGCTGTAGGAGTTCATTGGTGGAGTTTTTGGGGTCGCTTATGTATACTATCATATCATCTGCAAATAATGAAAGTTTAACTTCTTTCTTTCCAAATTGAATCCCCTTGATTCCCTTATGTTGTTTTATTGCTATTGCTAGAACTTCAAGCACTATATTGAAGAGATAAGGAGAGAGTGGACAGCCTTGTCGTGTTCCTGAATTTAGTGGGATAGCCTTGAGTTTCTCTCCGTTTAATTTGATGTTAGCTGTCGGTTTGCTGTAAATAGCTTTTATTATATTTAGGAATGACCCTTGTATCCCTAATCTCTCCAAAACTTTTATCATAAAAGGGTGCTGAATTTTGTCAAATGCTTTTTCAGCATCTAATGAGATGACCATATGGTTTTTTTCCTTCAGTTTATTTATATGATGGATTACATTGATAGATTTTCGTATGTTGAACCAGCCCTGCATCTCTGGGATGAAGCCTACTTGATCATAGTGGATAATTTTTCTAATGTGTTCTTGGATTCGGTTTGCCAGTATTTTATTGAGAATTTTTGCGTCAATGTTCATGAGTGAGATTGGCCTGTAATTCTCTTTCTTGGTTGAGTCTTTGTGTGGTTTAGGTATCAGGGTAACTGTAGCTTCATAGAAGGAATTTGGCAGTGCCTCTTGTGTTTCTATATTATGAAATACCTTAAGGAGTATAGGTATTAGGTCTTCTTGGAAGTTCTGGTAGAATTCCGCATAGAAACCATCTGGTCCTGGGTTCTTTTTGGTAGGGAGGTTTCTGATAACAGTTTCTAATTCTTCGCGACTAACAGGACGATTTAGAGCATTTACCTGGTCCTGATTTAACTTTGGTATATGGTATTTATCTAAAAAACTGTCCATTTCTTTTACATTTTCCAATTTTGTGGCATACAGGCTTTTGTAGTAAGATCTAATGATTCTCTGAATTTCCTCTGTGTCTGTGGTTATGTCCCCCTTTTCATTTCTGATCTTATTAATTTGCGTGTTCTCCCTCTGCCTTTTGATTAGTTTGGCTAAGGGTTTGTCAATCTTGTTGATTTTCTCCAAGAACCAGCTTCTTGTTTCATTGATTCTTTGGATTGTTTTCTGTGTATCTATTTTGTTGATTTCTGCCCTCAGTTTGATTATTTCCAGTCTTCTACTTCTCCTAGGTGAGTCTGCTTCTTTTTTTTCCAGAGCTTTCAGGTGTGCTGTTAAGTCACCAATGAGCGCTTTCTCCGTTTTCTTTAAGTGGGCACTTAGTGCTATGAACATTCCTCTTAGCACTGCTTTCATTGTGTCCCATAGGTTTGAGTATGTTGTGTCTTTGTTTTCATTAAATTCAAGAAAGACTTTAATTTCTTTCTTTATTTCTTCCTTGACCCAGGTGTGGGTCAGTAGTTGACTGTTCAGTGTCCATGAGTTTGTGGGCTTTCTGGGGGTAGCATTGTTGTTGAATTCTAATTTTAATCCATGGTGATCCGATAAGACACAGGTGGTTACTAATATTTTTTTGTAACTGTGGAAGTTTGCTTTGTTACCAAGTATATGGTCAATTTTCGAAAAGGTTCCATGAGCCGCAGAGAAGAAGGTATATTCTTTCCTATTTGGGTGGAATGTTCTATAGATGTCTGTTAAGTCCATTTGGTTCATTACCTCCATTAAGTCTTTCAATTCTCTGTTAGGTTTCTGTCTGATTGACCTGTCCATTGGTGAGAGAGGAGTGTTGAAGTCTCCAACTATTAGTGTGTGTGGTTTGATGGCTGCCTTGAGTTCTAGAAGTGTTTCTTTTACATAAGTGGGAGCTTTTATATTAGGGGCATAGATATTCAGGATTGAGACTTCATTCTGATGGATTTTTCCTGTTATGAGTATAAAGTGTCCCTTTCCATCTCTTCTGATTGATTTTAGTTTGAAGTCAACTTTGTTGGAAATTAGTATGGCCACACCCGCTTGTTTCTTAGGGCCATTTGCTTGATAAACCTTTTCCCAACCCTTTACTCTGAGTAGGTGTCTGTCTTTGTGGTTGAGGTGTGTTTCTTGTAAACAGCAAAATGTTGGATTCTGTTTTCGTATCCAGTCTTTTAGCCTGTGCCTTTTTATAGGTGAATTGAGTCCATTGATATTAAGTGATATTAATGACCAGTGGTTGTTAACTTCAGTCATTTTTAGTAGTAGAGTTTGTGTGTTTCCCTTCTTCTAGTTGTGCTGGTGAAGGGTCGCTAGATGCCTGCGTTATTGTGGGCATTGTTGGACTCCTTGGTTTGTGATTTTCCTTCTATTACTTTCTGCAAGGCTGGATTTGTGGCTGCGTATTGTTTAAATCTGTTTTTGTCCTGGAATATCTTGTTTTCTCCATCAATGGTGAATGCAAGCTTTGCTGGGTATAATAGTCTAGGCTTGCATCCATGTTCCCTTAGTGTCTGTAGCACATCTATCCAAGCTCTTCTGGCTTTCATGGTTTCCATTGAGAAATCAGGTGTAATTCTGATAGGTTTCCCTTTATATGTTATTTGACCTTTTTCCTTTGCAGCTCTTAATATCTGTTCTTTATTCTGTATGTTTTGTGTTTTGATTATTATATGGCATGGGGAAGCTTTCTTTTGATCCAGTCTATTTGGTGTTCTGTAGGCTTCTTGTACCTTCATAGGAACATCCTTCTTTAGGTTGGGGAAGTTTTCTTCTATAATTTTGTTGAATATGTTTTCTGGGCCTTTGAGTTGTAATTCTTCTCCTTCTTCTACCCCAATTATTCTTAGGTTTGGTCTTTTCATGGTGTCCCAGATTTCCTGAATATTTTGTGTTAAGAATTTGTTAGATTTGTTTAGTTCTTTAATCTGTGAGTTTATTTCCTCTATAGTATCTTCAGAGTCCGAGATTCTTTCTTCCATCTCTTGTATTCGGTTGGAAATACTTGTCTCTGAAGTTTCTGTTCATTTACTCAGAGTTTCCATTTCCAGTCGTCCCTCAGATTGTGTTTTCTTCAATACCTCCATTTCATTTATCAGGTCTTGTACTGTTTCCCTTACCTGTTTGATTGCTTTTTCTTGTTTTTCTTGTTTTTCTTGTTTTTCTTGGGTATCTTTGAGCGATTTATTTATTTCGTCTACCTTTTTGTTTGTCATCTCCATTTCCTTATGGCAATTTTTTACCTCCTGTTTAAGGTCCTCTATTATTTTCATAAAGTACTGTTTAAGGTCGGTTTCTTCTATATCTTCTGGGGTAGGGTGTTCAATTCTTGTTGTTTCGGGATGTCTGGCTTGTGGTGATGTCATGTTGCCTTTCATGTTGTTGGAGGAGCTCCTGCCTTGGCGCCTGCCCATTTCTTCCTTCAAAAGGAGCCCAGAGGTGTTTGGTGTCCTAGACCACTCTTTGCTGTGACTGAAACTGGTTGGATCTCCCCAGTGCCAGAGGAGGACCTATTCCTTGCGTCACAATCTGAAGAAGCCCGCACTCCCTTGCAGGAATCCTCAGAACTGCCTGGAGGCCAGAGTCTGACCCCTTTGGGTGGATGGCCTTAGAACAGGAGCAGGACACCTGAGAACACTAGGGAAAACTTGGGAGACACAGGGACGGGAGAACAGACACAAGCCTGCAGAGGGAAGTGGGGGTAGGGGGTCTGTGCTCTCTTCCAGGGCAGGTTGCCCCAGGGTCCGCATTCACTCACCAGTTCAGATGGAATGTCAGGGCACAGGATCAGGGGTTCCAGGCAGCCCAGGGTCACAGCCCAGACAAAAGGGCCAAGGTGGGGGCAGGGCGGGATGGAATACCACACAGCGAACCTGGCAGCACAATCTGAAGGAGCCCGCACCCCTCCGCAGGAATCCTCAGACCTGCCTGGAGGCCAGAGTCTGACCCCTTTGGGTGGATGGCCTTAGAACAGGAGCAGGACACCTGAGAACACTAGGGAAAACTTGGGAGACACAGGGACCGGAGAACCGACACAAGCCTGCAGAGGGAAGTGGGGGTAGGGGGTCTGTGCTCTCTTCCAGGGCAGGTTGCCCCAGGGTCCGCGTTCACTCACCAGTTCAGATGGAATGTCAGGGCACAGGATCAAGGATTCCCACTTTTACTTCTTTGTAATGAAAACTCAGAATCCTTGCAGCTGGCAGCTTGAAATTTGCAGTAAGTGCTATCTTCTGCAGCCCCACTGTGCAAGGACTCCTCCTCCTATGTACTGCAGGACTAATTCACCAGCCCACCGTGCCAGGACTCCTGTTCTTGTGTACTGTAGGACTAATTCATTAACCTTTTCCTTAGATCCACTTTTCTTCTTTTTAAAATGTTTTCATTAGCATATCCTACTTATACATAATAACAGGCTTCATTGTGACACTTTCACATAAGTACACATGCATTTCCAGCATATTCACGGTCCTCTGCTCAGGCTTTCTTGTCACCCCTACACACTAATCCCCTTTTTTATTCTAAGTAGTTCCTTGTATTTTTCTGTCTTATATTTTTCTTTCTTTGTGACCCATTGAACTGAGTTTTAGTCTGTTTGCTTGTTTATATAGAAGCATAGGTGAGTGTCTGTTTACAGGATAATGGGAGCCTTACCAGTGACTTCACCACTGAAGAAAATATCTCTCCCTCCCATAAATTTTTGCCTATAACTAAAAAGAATTGAAATTATAATATTTTATTTCTTTCCTTCCCTTTTCTCTGTTTAACCCCTCCCATGGACTCCCCTTACCCTTTCTCAATTTCATGACCTTTTTCTTTAATTGTTTAGACATATATATATTCATAGGCACACATATGTGTGTATACACACACACATTCCAAAACACACAAATACAACCTTCTCAATCCATGTGTTACCTGCATGTATATGATCTCAGGGCTGACCACTGGGGCTGGATAATCAATGGGCCAGTACTTCCCCGTGGAAGACCATTTCTTTCTCAGCATTTCCTAGTTCACCATAGTTCTTCATCTATAATTAAGGCTTCTTCCATATTAGCATGCCCACTGGTAGTGTCTTTGTTTAGGTCTTGCTTCCCATAAAAGAGTAACTGTGCAAAACTCCTCAGTGCGAAGTAGGGCCCAGGAGCCTCCTCCCAATCTCATGTGAGAATACTGGTGGCCCAGTCTTATACAGAGTGTGTGTTCTCACAGCTGCTCCGAGTTAGTTTAGTGATGCCATAGCCATGCCATGGCCGTGTTCAGTGCTCCTCCTCCCCTCCTCCTTCAGCTCTTACGTTCTTTTCATCCACTCTTCTGTGGTGTTCTCTGAGCTTGAAAGGACTTATCTACTTGCCCTACTTATGGCTGGGCATCAAAAATCATTTATTCTCAGGACTTTGACCAATTATGGGTTAGTGGTCACTACTGACCCCTATAAAAGTAATCCTCTCAAAACTGGTATCAACACTATTTTATGAGTATAAACATAGCTATTTAGGAGGTAATTTGACAGGTACATTATGGCCTTTTAACAGAAAAAGCAGTAAATTTCCCCACCTGGGCCTTGACGTCTCTGTCATAGAATGTTTACAGGAATTCCTTCCTGTGGAGCAGGCCTTCCATCCAATCACAAAGTGGCTAGTCACCCCATCGCACACTGCCACTACTGCACCAGTGGACACATTTTGCTGGGCCAGCTGGTATTGCTGGACACAGCATCCACACCTGAGTAAGATCACTGATGACAATTCTCCAAAAGGCTGCATATTCCCAGCACAATGAGGAGTATCCAGCAGGAAGGAAGTTTCCAGTCCAGTCCCGGCTTGATTTCTCTATGTCCTTGTCCTAGGCATTTGCTATCTTCAGCAGGATTTTACTTGTGGGCAACCCACTGCAGTGCAATTATCTATTGGGTCTGAAGCCTTGATCAACAAATCTAATGAGGTAGCCCACCACTGTCTCTGGGATTTTCCTTTAATCACTTATGGCTTGGGGGTATATCCTTAGCCATCCATAGAAAGGGGTTCCATGCGAACTATTTTTATTGTAGTCTTAATAAGCTTCTCAAATATTAGATTTCCTGTTAGATACACTTTTAACATAGTCTTATAGTAAGAAACTAAAGGATATAGCTACTTTTCATGTGCAATAAAAAAGTCCATCTACACAAATTCTGCTTAATTTATTTCAGCTACAATGTACCACTTGTTAATGACTTCTCCCAGAAACCATTTGTCCCCAGTTACAGAATTTCTGGTACATGTGTTTTGAGGAAAGAGGGGAAAAAAAAACAATGCTTCTCAGACTTCGCCACACATGGGACCCATCTCACAAGCTTGTTAAATGCACAGCCGGCATCTTAGCAAGCTCCCGGATTACGCTGAAGCCACTAGGCCATGGGCATGCTTTAGTGGCAAGATCCTAGTGTAGCCTAAACCATGGAAAACTTGACAGAAGAAAATTGTTGCCTTCCTGTATCTGCCTATCATTAAACCCATTGGCCACAACCCATATCTGGGAAAGCATGGGATGATTTCTCATCCCTGGAAGGTTTCCCAGGCTGAGGGTGGAGGAGAACTTATTTGTTGCAGTACAAGTGAAAGTATTGAGCAACTAGGTTGAGTTCCTTCTCTACCCTGGAGCCATTCCAAAGATTATAACGCATCTGTTTATATCATTTTCCCTGGTACTAATACAATCATACGAGGGCATGGCTTCCTGGAATAGAGACTATAACTTTCAGTCTCACCAAAAGATGGATATGGCCATGTTACCAAGTTCCAGTCAATAAAATAGTACTGAAACCGAAGTTACACACAAGTCATGGTTCGAAGATGAGAGGTTAAATTAATTTACCACTCCAGGCATAGCACCAGTGTGCTAGAGGGAAGACTCGTGTCCTAGAGGTGGTGACTTTGTTCCTGTCACACCTTTCTGGGTCAACCCTGGACTCCCAGAATGTTCTCAGTCAGTTTCAGAATTAATCTTTTAAGGGTGAACGAAATTACTATCCACTGTACTGGGCGTGGATTTAAAGGTGCAAGCCTTTAATCCTAGCCCCCTCAGTAGAATGTAGAGATAGATGGATCTCTGGGAGTTTAAGTCCAGCCTGGTCTACATAACCAGTTCCAGGACAACCTGGGTTGCATAGTGAGACCCTGTTCAAAAACAAAACAAAAACACACCTATATTACTAATTATCAGAAAAAACAGCACAGGCAACTTCCTTGGTTAAAAAGGTACCTAAAGAATAAAATTTATTAAAATATTTGATGGACACTTGCTACCTTTGGTAAACAGAGTGAAAGAATTCAGTGAAGTCCATTTTTTAAAGGTTTTTCAAGACAGGGTTTTTGTGTGTGTGTGTGTGTGTGTGTGTGTGTGTGTGTGTGTGTGTAGCTTTGGAGCCTGTCCTGTAATTAGCTCTTGTAAACCAGGCTGGCCTCGAACTCACAGAGATCCGCATGTTCTGCCTCTCGAGTGCTGGGATAAAAGGCGTGTGCCACCACTGCCCGGCGAGGCCCATGTCTTAAACCTGGAGAAAAGGTGCTGAGTCTCACTCTCTACATGATGCAGAGTCCTGCTTTCAGTTCTAGGGACCTTTTGGCTGCCTGGTGCTGACTACACAGATAACAGAGTCTTGTTTCTGAAATGATGTCGTTCCTGCATCATTTGGACTTTCTAAGCCTGCAAGGTTTCAGCCCAGGAGACTGAGATTTCAATGATTTGAAAACAGCAGATCCTATCATTTATTACTAATATTATCTATAATTAGTATTTTGTTATAAATGCCTTCTTTCATAGCTTGTCTTCCATGTAAATTCATAAAAGCATTGGAAAGGCAGCTAATACCTTTGCCTTAAATACCTTGCCGTCTACCACAAAAACATTCACAGGAGCTAGCAGTATGGGGTAAAGCAAGTCTTGGTCCTTCCGTGGCCCTGGGATGTGGCATGGAAGGCTGGCTCTCAAACCTTCCCAGAGCACCACAGGTTTTCAGGCTGCTTCCTTTGCATGTGTTTTTGTGTCAGTGAGAAGTAAATTGCATGAGATATTATCATCATCTCATATTTTCTATAACTTGCAGGAAAAGCAATCCTGCTAGTTCTGTGTGTCCCAGTTATGACAGATTACCCCCCCACATGCTCCTTCATCCCCATACCTAACTATATTTTAGGGTTCTCCCCTGCTCCTTCCTCTCTGCCCTCTCAGATGCTTCTTTGTTCTCCTAACTGCTTCTGGTCAGAAATAAAGACTTGAGCACTGCTGACTCTGTAGAGAGGTATCACTTCATTTACTGTCTCAAGGAAATACGCTAGTGAAAATGGCCAGGTGGGATTCTTTGGGAAACTGCACTCATGCAATGTCCAGCTCATGAGAAAGGCACAGACTACAATGATTCAGAGAGTTCTTTGAGAGTCAGCCTTGGAGAGTAGGAAGCAAGCATTTATTAGCAGTCTAATAATTTCCTAAATACCACTGTTCCCAAAGAATCCAAATATGATCCTGAGCTGTGTGCGGAAAGGTTCAAAAGGCTTAAAAGTGTGAAGACTTTATTTGATCCCTTTTCTAGTGTATTGATAAGTAGAGAAGGAAGTGTGAAAAGAACGGCAAAGAATGGCAATCATCCTGAAAGTGGTTTAACCGACAAAGTTGTTATAAAATCTTGACTGTTACTTATGGTAAGACATTTATAATCTTGAAAAGCTGTGTGTCTATGAAATGAACACACAAAAAATGAAATAAGGAAAAAATAGCAGGAATACTGTACCATGTTTGGGGTTGTAGTTGATCCTTAAGGATAAACTCGTTTTTATTTTTCAAATCACAGACTTTGAAGTATATGACCTGAGAGTGCAATGCATGATTCCTGATTTTTCTTTCAGGAAAATACTTAAGACTAGGAAGGTGTCTTCGTCAGGGTTCCTATTGCTGTGAAGAGACACCATGACCACGGCAACCCTTATTATGGAAAAAAATTAATTTGGGCACTCACTTACAGTTTTAAAGGTTCAATCCCTTACCATCGTGGTGGCATGAAGACATGCAAGCAGATGTGGTATTGGGTGCTACTACATCTTGCAGGTAACAGGAAGTCAGCTGACACACTGGGCAGTATCCTGAGCATAGGAGACCTCAAAGCCCATTTCCACAGTGACACACTTCGCCCAACAATGCCATACACACTCCAACAAAGCCACACCCCCTAATAGAGCCACTCCCAATGAGATTACTGGGCCAATTATATTCAAACTACCACAGGCGGCATTTTTCCTCTAGATACAGTAAAGGTGAGTGATTGCATCTCTACCAAGTTAGCGATGGCAAAAGTCTTCGTTTCTGAGCAGAAGCATTTGAAGAGAATGCAGGAGCATCTGATAGTACAGAGAGAAAGGAGCACGTGTCTAAGTGTCCAATGCCACACTACAACAGGACATAAAATATGCACCTGGTGAATTTGCAAGGATGATGCACCAGACCCAGCTACTCCTCCATCTCCGCACCCAGACTGCTTGGTGTTCCAAGATCTAGAGTCCCAGTGATATCATTCCACAAAATAGCTAGACATCACTTTAGACAAGCTGGTCAGTCTGTCTGTACCTTAGATCATAGACTTACCATTCTTGTGTATCTATACACACTGGAATGGGGAAAACAGTGTATATAGCAATGTTGTTCAGCCCTGGATTGCATCTGGGGACCCACACTGAAAGGAAACTTTACCTGATAGCAGCAATGGATTGTTGTGGCTACACTGTGCAAGCAACATGGTTTATGCTGAGCCTCTGCTTTTATGCTGGGAGCCTGGAATTTCAGCATATGCCTGATTAGAGCCCTTGGGCAGTAAGTCTTTGAACTGCCCCCTTGAGAATACTTTGCCTGTGTTTTCAGCACATTGTTGAAGGAACCGAGGCATTCCACTGTGACAGGACACTCAGAGGCCTAGGCCTGGGTTCTTTCTGCCTCTGTCTGTGCATATATTCCTCTCTCTGGTTTGATTTTGCATTTTTTTCTGGTCACAAATGTCAACCTCAGTTCAAATACATGCTGGGTTCTATAAACTCTTCCAGCCAATGAACTAGGGGGTAGTCTTAGCAAGCTCTGGCATCTCAAGAACTGTGAGAGAGATTTTTTTCTTCCAACTTCATAAAGGAAGTGCCCTAGCTTTCTGCCCTAGCTTTCTGTCTTTCCTGTGGTGTCCCCTGCCCAAGCTTCCTTATTCATTCCCTGCCAAAGTCCAAGCCAGCATATGGACTTGGACATAACTGTCAGGAGTGACACTTTCAGTTTCCAGGCCTAGAGAAGCTTCTGTGTTGTACATAACTGTGGCTTGTGTGCCTTTTGCTCATAATCCATTTGTGTTTTCCTTACACCAAGAGGTGAGGTTCTTCATGGTACTTATTGAACTAAATGCGTCATTAAAATTTCCCTATAAAATATTTACCCAAAGACTTATCTGTGAGGAAAAGTGTTTACTTTGTGATTACAAGGAAGGTCTCTGTAAATTCATGGCCAGTCACTAAACACCAACGCCACGTCAGCATCAATTCATATGCATCACATGGAACCGTGCAGGATATCCTGCCTCACAGCTTGGCCTGCTTTGAGGCATATCCTCCTCACACTGTGTAATAGGCGTGACGTACTTTCCGATGACCTTCTTGATAAGCTGTGTAATTATGTTTTCACAGCATTAACTATTATTTCCTTAACCTTGGAGAAGAACAAGGAGTTTGAGCAAGGTGGTGAGCAAGGTCTTAGGTTTCCCTCGAAACTGTCTACTTCGCAAACTCTCGAGCCAGTGAAGCTGCTAGAACACCGCTAAGTCCTTCAGTCATGTCCTAGATGCAGGACTAAACAGGAGGAGACCAAGTTCTACCCCAGACTACCTGATAAAGATGTGCTCCTCGCGAGCCTTGATCCACCTGCTGTAACGTGAAGCATTTGATGTCACATACAGTCTGTGACTCAGTGATAATATAGAGGGCGCGGGGAACGCCAGATGAGAGTCTACAAATGCGTTTTGTTGGAAGGAAAAGTGCCTAGTGGGTAAAACAGGAAAATGAGTTTGCTGTAAAAGAAAAACACATTCTCTGGTAGAGAAAACTGAAACTTGAGAATACAGATTGTTTCCACTTTGAGAGATCATCAGGAAGTGTAGTATGAAACAAGAGTGATTTTAGTCATAAGCACTCCTTAGTAAGCTCTAGCTAACAACAAGCACTATCTCAGTTGACTCCCACAGCCATCCTAGCCATCATTCCCATTTTACGTAAGGGAAATCGGAGGCACAGAAAGACACAGAATGTGTGTGAGCAAGAACCCAGGAGCGCAATCTGATGACTGAGAGACTAGCTTCTAGCCACTTTCGCTGCAGTTACATCTAAAAGGCAGCAGTAGAGTTCTCCTCCAGAAAGCACTATGGTGTAGATAAACTTGACCAGAGTGAAGAGAAAAGGATAGGCCACCAACAAGAATAACGTGGACACCACTCTCCGAATGTCAACTATGTGCCTTCATATGTGTGTCCTAGCCTTCTTCTCTGATGTTTTGTCTTTTTTTAAATGATCATTATGGAGATAAGAAATTTAAGTTTAGCATATTCAACTTTTACAAGGTCAAAATTAGTAGGAGGCAAAGCTGATATTTAACTCTATCCAAATCAAGGAAGGACTTATTCCACTACTCTCTGTTTCATTCTTGGCAAGCAAAAGGAGAAAAAAATCAGAAAGAAAGGAAGGAAGGAAACAAGGAATGGAGGAAGAAAGGAAGGAGGGAAAGAAGGAAGGGAGGGTGGGGGAGGGAGGAAAGAAGAAAGAAAGATAGAAAGACAGAAAGACAGAAAGACAGAAAGACAGAAAGACAGAAAGAAAGAAAGAAAGAAAGAAAGAAAGAAAGAAAAAAGAAAGAAAAGAAAGAAGTGAAGAAAAGAAAAAGGAGGAGTATTGAAAGAAGAATGATTACGAAAAGAAGAATAAAGAAGAAAGAAAGGGATGGGAGGGAGGGAGGGAGGGAGGGAGGGAGGGAGGGAGGGAGGGAAGAAAATGAGGAAAGAAAGAAAGGTTATGAGCAGGCACTAAAAACAGCTCTATCTCACTGCATGACTCTGTTTCCTTGAAATCTAGAGTAGGAGAAACAAATTGATACTGACAGAATGTGGATCAGAGAGAAGTGGGGATTGCCTCAACAGGGAACTGTTTGGAATGACAGAAAGACTCTTTTGTTTGTTTTTCCTTCTGTGATCAGATCTTTCTATTACCTAGCTGGCCCTGAACACTTGAGCTCTTAGCAATTTTGTATCCTCTCCCATACCCGCCCCACTGGAGCTGAGGACCAGATCTAAGGCCACTGAGCTAAATCTCCAACCATTGCAGTTTTTGTATCTTGTGTGGTAGTATTTACACACATATAATGTCCCAAAACCCTTTGGATTGTGCAATGAAACTGGCGCATTTTATTGTGTGAAAACTATGCCCTTTGCTAAGATGATTTTTTAAAGTCAAAATGAACACAGTATTCATTGTAAAGGAACTACAACCTTGCATGCACATGGAATCAGCATGGGTGAAGAAAAATGCTGGATCTTAGCATCTACCCAATCACATTCTGTGGTATCTTTCCTTGCTGACAAAGTTGAAAAGCTCAGTTACTATGATGGCTGATTTCCTGCAGACTTGACACAAGCTAGAGTCATTTGAGAAGAACAAAACTCAGTTGTGAAAATGTCCCCATTGGACTAATGCACAGAGAAGACTGTGGAGCATTTTTCTTGATTGACAGCTGATTAGGGAAGGCCCAGCTCACTGTGGGCATTGCCAGCCTTGGTTTGGGGCCCCATGTTGTATGAGAAAACAAATTGAACAAGCCAGGAGGAGCAAGTCAGTGAGCAGCCCTCCTGCACGGCCTCTGTCCCAGTTCCTGCCGTCAGTTCCTGCTCTGGATTGCCTCACTGGTAGAGTGTGACCTGAGAATTGTAAACTGGAACATGCCCTTTCCTCCTTGAGTCATATGTGATCATGGTGCTTGGTCAGAACAATAGGAATCCTAACTACAACCCTTAAATTTCTCCGATTCCTCCTCGGCTCACATTCTGATTGTGAGTCAGATACTGACTGAGAAAGCGTGGACATATCTACCGTAGACTTCTTAGGGCACATTTTTGACTGGAGCTATGGCACTAGAGTCAATCTTGGGCAAACCAGTTTGATGGCAGTCTCCTAGGGGTATTGCTGCTAGAGGCTTAATTTAGGGATTGGCCTTCTTTCTAGATTTTCCATGAATCAAATATTTTTTTAAATAAATCAAATATCCCTTAACCCACAAACCTATGAACACCTGATTTTTGATAAAGGAGCCATAAGTACACAATGGAAGAAAGAGAGCATCTTCAACAAATGGTGCTGGCATAACTGGATATCAACCTGTAGAAGAATGAAAGTAGATCCATATCTATCACCATGCACAAAACTCAAGTCCAAATGGACTAAAGACCTCAATATTAATCGGAACACACTGAGCCTGATAGAGGAGAAAGTAGGGAGTACTCTACAACATATGGGCATAGGAAACCGTTTCCTATGTATAACCCCAGCTGCACAGACATTAAGGGCAACATTGAATAAATGGGACCTCCTGAAACTGAGAAGCTTCTGTAAAGCAAAGGACACTGTCACTAAGACACAAAGGCAGCTTACTGAGTGGGAAAAGATCTTCATCAACCCTGTAACTGACAAAGGTCTGATCTCTAAAATACATAAGGAACTCAAGAGACTAGACTTCAAAATGCTAATTAACACTTTAAAAAATGGGGCTCTGAACTGAACAGAGAATTCTCAACAGAAGAAGTCCAAATGGCCAAAAGACACTTAAGGTCATGTTCAACCTCCTTAGCTATCAGGGAAATGCAAATCAAAACAACTTTGAGATACCATCTTACACCTGTCAGATTGGCTAAAATCAAAAACACCAATGATAGCCTTTGCTGGAGAGGTTGTGGGGTAAGGGGTACTCTCATCCATTGCTGGTGGGAATGAACACTTGTGCAACTACTTTGGAAAGCAGTGTGGTGGTTTCTCAGGAAATTCGGGATGAACCTACCCCAGGACCCAGCAATTCCACTCTTGGGAATTTACCCAAGAGATGCCCAATCATACTACAAAAGCATTTGTTCAACTATGTTCATAGCAGCATTATTTGTAATAGCCAGAACCTGGAAACAACCTAGATGCCCTTCAGTGGAAGAATGGATGAAGAAACTGTGGAATATATACATGTTAGAGTACTACTCAGCGGTAAAAAACAATGACATCTTGAATTTTGCATGCAAATGGATGGAAATAGAAAACACTATTCTGAGTGAGGTAACCCAGACCCAAAAAGATGAACATGGGATGTACTCACTCACAATCGGTTTTTAGCCATAAATAAAGGACATCGAGCCTATAATTTGTGATCCTTGAGAAGACAATAAGAAGGTGAAACCAAAGAAAAACATATCGTTATCCTCCTGGATATTGGAAGTAGACAAGTTTGCCAGGCAAAAATTGGGAACTTGGGGGTGGGGTGGGTTGGGGGCAAGGGGAGATGGGGAGAGAAAAGCGTGAAGGGGAGGATGGGGAGAGCTTGGGGGAATAGGATGCTTGGGATATAGGAGGGGTGGATATGGGAGCAGGGAAGCATATATCCTAATTAAGGGAGCCATCTTAGGATTATTAAGAGACTTGACTCTAATGGGGTTTCCAGCTATCCAGGGAGATGTCCCCAGCTAGTTCCATGGGCAGCTGAGGAGAGGGAGCTGGAAAAGGCCAGATCCTATAGCCATACTAATGAATATCTTGCATATCACCATAGAACCTTCATCTGGCGATGGATGGAGATAGAGACAGAGCCCCACATTGGTTCACCAGACTGAGCTCCCAAGGTCCTGACGAGGAGCAGAAGGAGGGAGAACATGAGAAAGAAAGTCAGGACCGTGAGGGAACCTTCATCTGGCGATGGATGGAGATAAAGACAGAGCCACACATTGGTGCACCGCACTGAGCTCCCAAGGTCCAAATGAGGAGCAGGAGGGGAAACATGAGCAAGGAAGTCTGGAATGCAAGGGGTCCCCCCGTCCACTGAGATGGTGGGGCTGATCTATTCGGACCTTACCAAGCCCAGCTGGACTGGGACTGAAAAAGCATGGGATAAAACCGGTCTCCCTGAACATGGCAGACAACGAGGGCTGCTGAGAAGCCAAGGACAATGACACTGGACTTGGATCCTACTATGCATACTGGCTTTTGGGGGGGGGGTGCTGGCCTGTTTGGATGCTCACCTTCCTGGACCTGGATGGAGGAGGGAGGAACTTGGACTTCCCACAGGACAGGGAACCCTTACTGCTCTCTGGATAGGAGAGGGAGGGGGAGTTGAGGGGGGAGGGGGGTAAATGGGAGGCGGGGAGGAGGCAGAAATTTTTAATAAAAAATATCTTTCCCTACTTTAATAGTTGAAATAATCTGTTTCTTTGGAGCCAGACACTACAATGTACCTTTATCTGAGTGTCGAGGTTTTAAAAGAAAGGATGACAAAGTAATAGGTTTTCTGCTTCCTAGTAATAGGTTTTTCCATGGATGCAGTAAACCAAATCAAGACTAAAGGAAAAGTACAACTGCAGGTTTATTTGAGCAAAGCCTCCAGGCCAGTTCTCCAGTTCCAGAGACGGAGGCTGGAAAAGCCTTGCCACCCCACCTCACTAAAGCAGGGAGACTTTATAGGTTATGGGTGATGGGTATCTGCCACAAACTGGGTTTGTGCTCAAGTATGGTCAAAAGCTGAGCACTTTAGGCAGGGGCTTGGGCAGCTGGCAACTTTAGGGGAGGAAGCTACCGTAGTCACCAAGAATGCAGAACTGGGGTTTTTGAGCACTGTCCTCTGTTCAGAGACTCTCTAAGCAGGTGATTTGGAGAAAGAGAGAGTGGGATGGGGCTTTTCAGATCACACAGGGCCAAGCTGGATGTTCCTGCCAAACACAGAGTAAAGAGTGGTATTTAATTTTTAATATTCTCATTCACGGTGAGAACAGAAGTGATAAGAAGTAGAGCTCTCTTCCTGGAATTCACTCCCATACCCATGGGACCTTCAAACGTATAAACAGCCACAAGATTTCCAAAGTATAATTGATATAGCTGAAAGGGACACATTTGCATAGCCTAAAGTACACACTACTTTTGATATCTGAGATTTAGCCTATTTTAAGAATGCTGATTTAAGTAGTACAGCCACACAATTAAATATTAATGCAAATACATAAAATATTGATGTTTGATCACAATAAATGTATATTTTTTCACTTATATCGTAGTCTACTATGAGATGCTTCTAACCATGCCACTTGGAATGCTTAGTACCCACTACCATGGGGAAAGGACATAGAAGAAAGCACTTTGATTTCTAATTCCCTCCATCCAGAAGTGGCACAGTATATATTCTGCTCATTCTGCAAGTGAGTCTGGGTAGCACCTGGGATATCTGCGGAACTCTTAACTGCCTTTGCCACAGCCAATAAAGGGAATCAGAGTATAAACACATTAACCCTTGTTGAGATAATTGTTGGATGATTACTCTGAGTGGAGACACTTATCTTTACCTGGGGTGTGTCAGCTTACTGCTTTCCCACCCATAGGCAGGTTGTTGCTGTGTCCCCTTAATTGCATACATTAAATGCATTTCAAGACCCTTCTTTTGTTTACCCTAGGCATTCCCAAAGGAGTGCCTCCTATTTTTACCCTTCAAAATTGAATTGCTTCAAGTGTAAATGAAAGACTTGGAGGTTTTTTAAAGGCATTCTGGGAAGGAAGAAGTAACAGTGAGAGAGCACCAGGACTTGGAAGAAAAGTTAAAAAGAATCTGAAGGGAGTCTCTGTCAGTCAGCTGGCAACAAGCCCAGGGCAAGAGCAGTGGCCAGTGTCACAGTTCCAAGATCAGTACAATGAATGGCCAACAGTCTAGAATATCAGCCCTCTCTTTATCTGTAATCCTGTCCTTGAGTTTAAACAATATTCAAAGCCTGATAGCTCAAAAAAAAATCTAGTCCAGTCTTGGGAAGGCTGGAATGTTCACACGTATTCTTGGCCCATACTTTCCAGGACAAGGCCACTGTTTGATACTACATTTTAAGATGATTTGCCTCTCAGACCTCGTGTCCAATTTTTTTTTTAAAAAAATTGTCACCATGGAAATCATCTCTGTGAGAAAATGGAAATGAAAAAGGACTTTTCTGTGCATTGGGGATCGTCCATCGAAGCAGATGACAGCACAGATTTGAAAGTAGGACCCGGCAGCATATTTTCATAACTTTTGCCAACAACATTCAACAGAGAAGACACATTTTTATCTATTTCAATTGTATTATATTTGTGCAAGTAAACCTGGAGGAACATCAAGGAAGCTAATTAAGTAACTAGAGCCAGGAAAGAAAAAAATGGGGCAGATGATCTGGGAATGAGAATTTCCACCCTGGTCTCTTATATCTATTATAAACCTTGAACATGTAAGCACGCTATGCTCTCAACGCTTTGGAGTCAAGTGAAAAAGGAAAATCTTTCAGTGAGCATGGTCGTGTTTAGAACGACTGCACCTAGAGCGGAGCAGTAGAGGAGAAAGAGCCGTGGTAGAGTAGACACACCATGACTTGTAGGGTGTGGAGGCAGATACGTGAACTACACTGGTGTTTCATCTAAGTGCTCAAGGCTCTTGGCAATGTGACTGACCCTTCCTGGGCTGCTTCTCTCTCCTCCCTGCACCACTTTCCTTTTTAGAGTCCAGCAAAGCTAGATGTTGACAGGACACAGGACGAAACAAAAAAGACTAAGGTGCTCTCAGGCTGGGTGACAAAGAGTAACTTCAAAGGCTCTATTCAGAAAGTAGAGTTTCAAGGGGTTTTCAAATGTTGGTCAGCTGCATGTAGGAAAACTAAATAAAGTGGAATGGAAGGGAAAGGAAGGGAAGGGAAGGGAAGTGCAGAAGTAAGAGGTTTTCTATGTTACAGCCTCTATCTGTCTCTCAGACACCTTCTTACCAATGCTTTCCCTACACTATAAATAAAGGTCAAAAGTAGGTGAGTCAGAGCATTCCAGACCAGATGTGTTGATCTGACACCACTGGCTTTTCGTGAGGACTGATTTGGATCTGCTGGAACAATACAAGACTAGCAGAAGTGAGAGAACATTAGCTACACCATGGGCATAGAGTTAGAGGACTCTTATACACTGTACTTTCCACGCTATGCCCTTGTGCTACCTGGGTAGCCTTAGATAAATTACACACACCTCGAAGAGTAGCTTTCTCAGCTGCCCAATTATCTGCATTACAATGTTAACACAAGGATTAAACAGAACAACATGGGTAGAACGCCAGGAACATTGGAAGTACATGATTAGGATTAAAGGATTCTACAAGTCTATGTTTCGAACACACTGTAAATCAGTGCCTTGCTGTCTGCCCTTCTGAGAAGGACCCACTGTGTTGAGGGTGTCTCTGGTTTCTGTTGCCATATGACAAAAGGCCTCACAATTTACTAGCTAAAAACGAGCATGAGGGCCAGGGCAATGACTCGGCAATAAAGACACTTAGTGCCCAGTTTGAGTTCGAACACCCAGAACTCAAGTGGTGAAAGGAGAGAATCAACTGTACAAGTTGTCCACAGACCTGCACATGCATGCACACACATACACCACACACATGGGGGAGACTGTATTTTTAAAAATTAAGTCTTGATTCTTCAAGCTGTCTAGGTAACTCTTGATTGTTTTTGTTGAGGCTTCTTCATGAAGTTGCATTCAGCTGGACCATGCTAGGGAGTCTAGACAGTGCTCTAAACCATATGTCCAGAGCTTTGATAAAGATGCTGGAAGCTAGAGCTTTAGTCTCCCATGGTGAGTTGTCAACATTTCATGATGTACCTCAAGCCTTGTTCTTGGTGACTGGCTTTGAACACTGACATTGAGGCTGCCAGGCCTGTCCCTGGCATGGCCTGCTGTGCAGTAAGCTACCCTTAGACAGCTTAGCCATTTACAGTCACGCATCATTTATTGAGAGGAAAGGGTTCTGAGGAATGCTTCTCTAGGTGATCTCATTGTAACCCACTTGGTAAAAATAAATATATTCTAACGAGATATGTTAGCTCTCAGGCTACTAAAAGGAGGGGAGGTTCTAAAGTATTAGAATCCTCTTAGAATCTCATCCTGGAAAAGAAAAGCCTGGGCTACTCAGAGCAGGAAATACCCAGGAATTCTTCTCTTCAGGAAAGATAGAACTTCACGGAGACAGCAGTGACTCAATTGTGGAGAACACGCCTAGTCACACTAGGACTGCTGAGGTGAGCAATCCATGGGTAAAATATGAACTTCAGGACGCCAGTGGACTTAATGGTAACCATTGGATCTCTTTGTCCCTCATCCCTAGGTGGCCAAATGGAGTAAATCTCCTGTGTGTGTGTGTGTGTGTGTGTGTGTGTGTGTGTGTTTACTAATCTGGATGCATAGTTGACTAATCTAGGACACAGGACTGAACCTAGAGTCACAGGATACAGACTGTGTCCTCAGGTTTAGTAACTGTATCCATGTGACCATCATTGAGCATGCTCACACAAGTCTAAAGGCACTTAAAGTCTAAAGACCAATCATTTGCTGTGGCTTCTTTGTACAGTGGGCATAAAGAATCAAACTCATCTCAAAAGGGGTAACAGACAATTTATTCTGAAGTCATATATGAGTAACCATGGCCTAGAATTCAGGTTACTCCTAATTCCATGTTACCACATGGTAACAGCTTTATGAAGTTTTAATAGTAACAAAAATAAATAAATAAATAAATAGATAGATAGATAAATAAATAAATAAATAAAAATAAGCCAAGGCACTTTTAAAAAACACACCAGTCTTGTAGATTGTGTGGACGGTGTGGCTTCTTGCATTCACAATGCAGTCAATGACAAGGTGCATGGGACAGGCATGGGGCTGCTGATGGGTACAACACACTATTCTGTAGTAGATTTTCTTTTTTTAAAATGTCTTTAATTGAGAGAGAATTACATCACTTCCCCTCCCTTTCCTCCAGCTCCTCCCAGCTACACTCCCTTGAACACCTTCCACACCCCCAAGTGTAGAGCCGGGGTCTACCCCTGCTCCTGGGATTCATCTTGAGGACAATTTCTGGTCAGCCAGCTAGAACATTCTGTTTGTTTTTGTGCTCCCTCTGCCCCGCCTCATGATTAGCTGTAAGGCATTGTTTACTCCATCTTGGGTGTGGCGATTTTCCCACCTGCTGGGGGTAATTCCTTGTACAGAAGCTAGGTATTTAAGGATTTCCCCATGGTTGAATAAATGGCATTCTGCTGATCTCCTTTCAAATGTCCCAGATCTCTTGTGTGTTCTTTCAATCTCCGGGCCCTTGCCCAGCTCGTGTACAGTACAGAGGTGTGCGAACTGTGCCAAAAGGGTAACAGAGAATCGGTGTTACACCCAAGTTGATACTCTCTTTTTCTTTATTATTGCCACATACATATATCTATAGAGATACAAACTGTTTTCGTTGTTTATGTGTATATGGTTTCAGGGCTGAGCACTCTGCATTCAACAGCCATATGGGGGCTCATCCCCAATTCTCCTTCTCCATGTAGTTACAGCTCTTTGTCTAGGGAGAAACCCTGTGGAAATTTCCCCCTTTCCGCTTAACATGCCCATCGATTTTGATCTTGTTTACACAGCCATCTCCAGGGAGACTGCTTTACAGCAGACTTCTGCATATTCTGGCTCTTAGAATTTTTCCACCTTCTCTTCTGCAGTGTTCCCTGAACTTTAGATGCGGGAGCTGTGATACAGATGTGCAAATTGAGTCTGGGCTTTCCAGAATCTGTTCATTTGTACATGGTGTCCAGTTGTGGTTTTCCACAAGAGTCTAAAATTTAGACTATCATTTGCTGTAAGGAGAGGCTTCTTTGATGAAGGGTGGTAGGTATACTTATCTAGGAAAGCTGGTTTGCACACCTAAATTTTCTTCTCCTTTTTTTAAGTGTGAAGCAAAGTAAAGCACAGTAGTAAATACATATGCTATACCAGTAAAAATCTTTCATCATCAGTATCAAGTGCTGTGCATGGTAATCAATTGGATGAGCTATACTTTTAGATTACTGGGAAGCTAGTAGATTTATCTACATCAGCATCATCACAAACACATGAGCAATGCACCACACTGACATTACAAATGTCACCAGGTCTTGGGAAGTTTCTGGCTTTGTTATGTCACGGTACCAGCATCATCCATGTGGATCATCATCAACATAAATGTTACCATGAGGTATGTGACTGTCTGTGACCTATTTGTCATGGTTTTACAGTTTGAGTAAGAATTGGCAAGTTGCCTCTGCCCACTCGGTGTTGACTGGGGTATTTGAATAACGCTGCCAGATCCAGGGCGCCGGGTTTCATTTGCAAGCCCAAAACTCTCGCTGATGTGACTGATATGGCTAGTGTTATCGGAGCATCACTCTCCATCCCCATTTCTCAACTGGTACCAATGCAAGTGCGGCTTCTTTCATGAAGGCTGATCCCCCAAGTCAAAAAGGAATCCGTGAGGCCTTTTAAGGCCTCAGCCTGCAATTCAACCTTTATCAGGTTTAGCATGTTCTGTTGATTTAAACTAGTCAGAGGTTGATTAGAATTCAAGGGACAGGAAATCGAAAACTACTCTTGGTGAGAGGCTAGTAAAGTGACCTCCAAAAGGGCAAATGGAAAGAGAAGAATGATGGGGGCCATCCCGAACAATGACCTGCTCTAGTGGGTAGTACAGGCTGAAAGGGTCTACATGCTTTGAGCTTTGCTTACCCACTCACTGTGAGGTTCTCTGATTTCACGGGACTTGGCCTTGCTGCTCACCAGCTACAGTGCCTGTACTCAAGCTGTTTCATCTCCTTTGTACTGGCTATGGCTTTGGATCTGCTCCATTTGGTTCAGAGCCTGTGCTGCCAGGCTTTGCTTCCTGAGCAAGACTATACAGAACTGTAGCAAAGACTGAGCAGCAAAGGCAGGAACGTTGTCCAAGGTAGAATTATTGTATTATACTGGTTAAGAACATCAACTCTTGAGACAGAAGCTCACCTTTGAATCTCAGCTCTGCTGAATATTACTGTGTTACCTTGGATGGATGCTCTCTCAATCTGTTTTCTCATGCAAAAAGGAAGTTTCAGAATAGCGCGTGTCTTATTCGGCTGAGGTGAGGCTCCAAGAGAACGCGGGCAGCGTGGAGCTGAGCTTAGTCCTGCCCGCATAGTCAACGCTCAGTACACCTTTGCCGTGAATCCCACGAAAAGGTGGAGAAATTTAACAGCAGGGTAATGTGATTACGGCTTTGCCATCAGAGGTAGTGAGTTTACACTGAGGGTGATAAAATCTCCTACAAAAGAAGTCTGCCCTAAAAATTTTAAATACAAAGAAAGCTAAAATTATAAAGGAAAAACAAGCAAATTTTCTAATTCAAAGGAAGTTTGAACACGAAACATTTCAGTTGAGCAGTTTTCTCTTTCATAAAGGGTACTCTGTGAACCTTTGTGAAAAGATGGGCTGTGTATTTAAAGGAAGGTTTAAAAGCTGCAAGAGAAAGAGGGGAAAAACTAAGTAAAATGGTAAAATCTCAAGAGTCAACAGAACTATCCAATGTTGAAAGCAGAAAATTACTTAAATCTTTAAGGAAAGGGGGGGAAAGGAAGGAAAGAAGGAAGGAAGGAAGACAGAAAGGCAGGAGGAAGGAAGAGAAGAGAGAAAGGAAGAGAAAGAGAGAGGGGGGAAACTCCGGGGTACCCAAAAACAAATGCTAGCTTCAAAAAGTCAAGAACATTGTTAAGAAACCAATATGTGAGCATCCAGTGCTGAAAGGCTTGGACGCTACTGAAATGGGTTTTATTAAAAGGAGATAGTGCAGGGTAAGCTGAATGTGGTTGATATCTGATGAAAGAAAAGTCCCAGACACGGTCACTGGGGTTGTTTAAGTAATTCCATTTGGGGCACACTGTCAAGCCTTTATTAGAAAATTAGCAAATAACTCCTGGAGACAGTGATGCATCTTAAATTAAATTTTTTCCTCTTTCCTGCATCGACTGTGCCTTGCCCTTCTCCTCTGTCCTTTCCATCACCCCTAATCTAAGAGCAGCAGTAGCGTAGAGAAGAGGAATAGGTAAGCTCCTGAGGCCACTGCAGCCCTATATATAACACACAGAAAACCACCACCCAGAAAGCATTGTTTTCTAGCAAGAAACTGAGTGCATTTTAGCTTCAAATAATAAATACAAATTGCAATAAACCACATACACGCACATACATGCGCACACATGCACAAGCACACACACATACACACACACACATTTGAAGTGAAGACTTTTTTTTAAAAAAAAAAATTGCTGCCCAAAGCTCTGTGAGGTTCCATAGGGTCGCAAGTCTCTCTCTCACTTTTCCTGTTCATGATGCAGCTTTGTAGACTACAAATGATGTAAGCACTGTCCTTAGAGAAGAGGTAGAAGGGGCACCATTTGTTCTACGTGTTAAAAGCATTTACAAAGGGAAGAAAAATAAAATACAAGATTGCTCAAGTTCCATTGGGTTAAGTGAAGATATTCATTTAGTCATCTGTTCAGCAAATATTTGTCTAAGTCATAATTGCCAGACACTGAGCAATTATGCCAGAGCCTGAGGAGATACAGAGTTCCTGCTATCTTGGGTTTTCTAATCCAGTGGAGGGAAACAGATGATAAATGAGACATAAAAGGTGATTGGGTCCAGTGATGAAGTTCATTCAAAGGTGAGATGTTTCAGGTCTCTGGGGAAGGCATTCTTGGAAGGTCTCCTGATCAAAATAGCCTGAAGAAAATGCTGGGGCCCGGCGAGAGAGCATCTGAGTAGAGAAATGGCGAGCTCAAAGGCACATCAACCACTCGGTTGAACTTCTGAGTCACTTGATATCGCGGCCCCATATTTTCATTTCACATAAACCCCATAAGTGGTAACACCAGCCCCGACATGAGGGAGAGATCAATCTGGCCTTTGTGAAGAACGAAAAAGAGGTAGCAGGGATAAAAGTGAATGGTTGTGTAAGGAGTGCAGGAGACTCAGTGTGGAGTAGACGGAAGAACCCACTGTTGTGATGGTTTGAATACGTACCTTGCAAAGTCCATGTGTTGCCAGGGATCCCTAGCACAGCACTGTTGAGATGGAGGGTCTAATGGGAGGTGCTCAGGACATGGGAAAACCACCTCTTGACGGATTAATGTTACCATGATGTAAGTTTATTATTATTTTTAAAAGGTATAGGGGCTTGCGAAATGCTCTATTCAGTAAGAACTTGCAGTAAAGGCATGATAAGATGAGTTTGATCCCTGGTACCCACATAAAAGGCAGACATGGCTACATGCATCTGTAATCTTAGTACTTGGAAGTGGAAAAAGAGGGGTCTAAGACCAGTGAAAAGGCTAACAACACATTCAACTTCATGCTGCCGTCCAGTTAGGAGCAATCTCCTTAAACTTATAGCTGCATTAAGGAAGCAATCACATTTCAGGTTTCAGAAGGTTTGCTGAAGTGCACAGTGCTGTGTAGTGACAAGCGTCTGGATCAGCACTGAACATCATAAGCCACCACATCGCCAGTTCTTGGAGCCTGGAGATTGGCTATTTGAGCACAAGCTCTCAGAGCTGCTTCTCCTGGGTCCATTGCTCCAGCTCCAGCTATTCTGAGCAGCAGTTCGCATATCTGTTGTAGTTCACATAGGCTCACAGAACCCACAGAATCTCTACTACTGCTGAGCTGGATGCCATACCATTTGCTCAATGAAAATTGGAAGGTTTTTCTCCTCTTGTCTAGTCATACTCACCACTGTTTTTGTTTAACTCCTTGGGCATTCGGATTGTCTTTGACAAATGCATGCCAGTACAGTTCTCACAAAAGTGTCCACATTTCATTATGTATTTAAATCAAAAACAATATTGATATCAAATGGGTGACGTACATTCATAGTCCTGATCTGACCTGTAACATGTACTTGGTTCTATGCCAAAGTAGGAGTTGAATGTCAGGGTCACGAAGGTAAGAATTTTGTCCCCACAAGTGGCTGTAAATGCCATCTAAATGCTCTCCAGTGAGTCTCTACACTCATAGCACAGACCTCTACTGCAAACCTCTCAGCTGCAACTTCAGCTACCAACCAGGTATCTTAAACTGCATATCTAATAGATGCTTCAACTTAACATAGCATTAAAAAATGTGATATTACCCAAAACACCCTTTTTTCCTAGTTCCATAATCTACTTATAAATAAAACTTTACCTTTCCGTTGCTTAGATGAAAAGCTTTGGTGCCTCCTTTAAAGCTCTCTGCTTAACACTACATCCAATCAGCCTTAAACATTGCTGCCTCAGGCTTCACGATGGAAACAGGAATTTTAGAAAGAAAAGGATTTTTGTCATCGTCTCCTTCCCTTTTGAAAAGTCTAATTACAAACCAAGAACTTGACATATGCTGATTACTCAATAAACCTAGGCTAAGTGACTGCAAAGTCATTTATGGCTCCTGGCGAATGTGAGCCTCCAGAGGTGTTTGCTGTTGAACTCACTAGGATGCCATCAATTCTAGAGACCACTGGATTCCAAGGAAAGCACACACAGCAGTTTAAGTCTTCCCGGGGTTCCTTCATGCAGTTCATGAGAGCCTGCCTTGTGGGACACGCCCAGCATGCTCCGAAGAGTCCAGCTCTGGATGGACCTTCCCCTCTGACTAAAACATGGATGTTTGCAGGAGTTCTAGTTACGCGCTGTGCCTGAGACTTCCGATCTCACACTAAACCCTTCCCCATCTTCTAAGACCTTAGAACACAAGAAGCTTCCTGTTGCTCTGAAAAGAGAACTCAATACCTTTGAAAAAGGGCCCAGAATTTAGAAAAGGCGGTTTGTACTGCCTGGGGGATGAAAGGGCCCAGAATTTAGAAGAGATAAAGACCTTCTTTTACTCTTTCTCAGTACGTGTGTGTGTGTGTGTGTGTGTGTGTGAGAGAGAGAGAGAGAGAGAGAGAGAGAGAGAGAGAGAGAGAGACAGAGAGAGAATGATTACACTCACATATACACACTCTTACAATTCCTCTCCTAAAATCATCTTCCATCTTTTCTTCAGTGGGCAATGACTTTGCTAATCTTACGTTGTTTGAATGCTGAGGGAGACTGAATAATTTTCAGAAGTCAAAATGATATGTATAATTGAGCATATTTGAAAATATAAACCATTTAAGAGGAATAAACCATATAAATCACATATAAACCATAATGAGAAATTTGAGTTTTGGCCAAGTGCCTAAGGGGCTTACTTAACCGTAGCCTATGCAGCTCCACCCTCGGAGGGACAGAGCAGAGGAGGCCCACAGTGACAAGTAAAACAAGGTAGTTTCTGAGAACACAGGCTGAGGGAGCTCCTCACTAGCTGAAGAAGTATTCTCTATTTTTAAAGCTATATCGATGGATAGATAAATTTATATATGTATTCCATATATAAATACTACATATTCTTATTAAATATGTGTCACGATGGTAATGCTCATTCCAAAGAAATATTTTATAATTGGTACTTCTTCTAAGATGGCTATCAGGGCAGAAGTACCACATTTATTTGTAAAATGCAAAATTAGCAGACTGAATTGCCACAATCAGCAAAGGAGAAACTTGGTCTACTAAGAAACAAGGGTATTTCCATGTTTGGGTGCCAAGTCAACTTAATTAAAGGTAATCAAACATGTTAATGGTTATGTTAAGTAATAAAATCAGAAAATAAGGCAAAGTCAAACACATAGAAACAAATTATTCCAAGGAAAGCCATCGCCAAAGAAGTTGAAGAAAGTGAGGTGTCAGCGCCTTACCTCTATAAGCCAGAAATTAACTCTGCAGCCAAAGGGGCCTGGGAAATAAATTTGAAATCATTGTTTTGTGAATCTTTAATGCAAACTTGGAACTAGAACAGTAAACGAAAGAGGAGGAAAGGCATAAATTGAGACTGACACATTCTTAAATACGTAACATGTAAGTGAAAACTAACAATTCTAGGAGTTTAGTCCAAGCCTATCAACTGCCCTCTTTCATCTTTCAACCCCTACTAAGAAGACATTACCTTGTTCCTTTAACTACTATTAAGACTTCCTCACACAGAGGTCATACAAGTGATCCTACCCTCAAAACCAGCCACCAATACTAAGATTTGAACTCAAGTTGGCCTAAATCCCAAACTTTGTTTATTCTACTTGGTGATTTTCTTCTACAACCCAAATTTAACTGAGAGTGGTTCTGAGAACTTGGATGTGAAGTGGGACAGCAATGAGGTTTTAGTTAAGACTGCAACAATGGTATCAAGCAATAACAGCAACAATGAAGATTGTCACATACCAGACACCAAGCCAAGTGCCAAGAAGCAGTCCAAGAATCTATCAAAATGATGCTGACCAGTGTCCCAAGAGCAGAGGGAGCGCTAGCTGGGTACTCTCCTATTCAAAAAGATTGCTAAAAAAAAAAAATGGAATCTTTCCCACCCGGGGAATGGAGTAGAAAAAAAGGGGGAGCCACTGCACATGTCTGTGAGTGACCTGGTGAGAACCATTGTACAGTCACCCACAGGAAGGCAGAGTTGTGAATAACTGTGACCTCTCATCCTCAGAGGATCACAGTGGCAGTAATGATCCCAACAGCAGTGAGAGTATGCCAGCTGAGACCAGTTGACACCAAACAGCATATTGACCGACCCTTGTTGAGGCCTGTTGACACCTACACTAAGCCTCTTGCAGGGTTGCATCATTTGAGCACAATACTCCTTTAGAGTCGATGCTCTTAATATTCTTATTTTATAAATAAGAGAATCAAAGCTGGGGAGCAATATGGATCCAGTAAAATCAATTATTATGCTATAGATATTAATTTTCTTTATAAATGTTCTCACTAGTATAAGGATATTTCTACATCTAATAACTATTTCTTATCAAATAATGCTCTAGTTCTTATGCAATGGTCTGTTTCCTTTAGATGTCTTTGATTCTGCTCCCAGCAATGATGCAAAATGTAGTAACCAATTTTAAGCCTGTGAAACATGGTGATGTCCAAAAAAAAAACAAAAAAACAAAAAACCAACCCCAACAAATCACTGGGACTATAATGCAAAGTATGGAAACACACACATTAAACCCCTATAGGAACAGTTACCTTACATCATGTGGTCATTTAGAACTAAACTTTCATTTGGTGAGATGAAATTGCTATTTTCTGTGAAAAATTTTTGCCCTTTAATATGCTTGATAAGACGTGGACTGGAAAAAGAAAGGCTCTACCAACTCAGCTCTCAAATATGGAGACAGGCAGCTCCTTGTGGCTGCCCTAGTCTTCTCCAGCCCTCATCATGGGGAAGAAACCTTTCTCCTCCAGAGGCAGACCCCATTACTGCATCTCCAGAAGAGGCTGGGCCTGCAAGAAAACACTGTGTATACAAATAAACTCACGTCTAGCTCATCTGCTCATAACTGCTTTCTTCTTAGCATCCAGCCTTTCTCGCTCTCTCTTGTTCGCATCTCCTTCTCCACTCAAGAGAAAACCTATCTCAGGACTCATGAAGCTTGGAGAGACTGCAGCTGATCATTTTGGCAAGTCTAAAACTTATGCCAATATGTCATCCATATCCAAAGATCAATTAGGCACAGACAAGGGAGGGTTACTTAAAAACATATCAAATGAACACACACAGAATCCTCAGGAAAATAAAACACAAGGCAACATACAAGTTTCCATTTCTATTGCTATAAATCTGTTTTGAAGACTGTGATTTAGTACAGTATTTCCTAATAATGAAAAACAATCATAATATATGTTGTGAAAAAGTCTGCCAACCTATATGACATACACTTCTAGTTTTCTTTTAAACATGAGTATACTGCTATTCAAAGATAGAAAATTCCCAAAACTGGTAATAGTTATTTTTCTAGCTCACTGAACTATAAGTAATAAGTTTTATTTCTAATATTTCTATAGTAGATATAAGTAGCAGCAAATTTGAAGTAAATGAAGTTATTCTATTTTGCTATTAGTTACAAGGAACAGAATTTTTTGTTTATTTGGGAGGATGAGTAATGATATTTAATGTCATTGAATAAGCTCTTAAAGCTAACTCAAGTAAGCACCAAAAAACTCTGGATCGATTTCCTGGCTCAGCCATGGACCATCTGCACATCTTAGCCACAACGCTCAACACAACAGCTTACTTACTTAAGAAATAAGGGCGCTAAATTACTGGATCTAAGTTTTTTCTCTAAAAGTAACATTCTTTCAGCACGTTCTCATTCCATCGCATTGTGTGATGGCCCATGGCAACAGCACCCATTCCTTTTCCTTTCTATCTGAACCTTAAAGGCAATAACCCCCCCCCACACACACACGCACCCTTCGAGATTTACTCATCTATCATTTGTTCGAATATCACTTATTGCAGACTGTCACGTGTCTGCAGTCCGGTTGGAGCTTCTCCTGTAGTATTCTCAAGGGAGCTTTGTTTCTGAGCAGACTTCTCAGGGAATGGCAGGCTATGCGCACTTGCGTGTTCACAACTGCTTTGATTTTTGTATAAGTTATACTTCAAAGTAGTTTGTGTATAAGAATCACGGCTTCATATTTTCTTTAGCATTGTAAGCATGGTGTTCCACCATTTCATGAGAAAACAAAGTCAGATGTAAGTATGATTTATTTATTTTTTATAGTGACAGTCTTTAAGGCCTAAATACACATAGAGGATTTTTTTTAAATTGTTCAGTTTTGTTCAAATATGCCACAGCACTGAACATTCTAGATTCAGTATTCCAAGATCAATAGTGGGGTCTTTCTGTACAGGTGTTCTTTTTTGTTTCACGAGGCTTTCCAGGCACTGTGAAGCCTGCATTTGCTTTGTTCGATGCTTTCATTTTGCCCCTTCCACAGTGACGTACAGACAGGCTGGGCTTTCTCGTCCCACTTTCTATCTCACCCTTCTTCTTGAGATTTATTCATTCATACTCCTCTTGACAATGAATTCCCAAGGTTTTACCTCTGATGATTGTGGAGTAGGTTGCTTAAGAACAAATCGAGTGTTGAAAACCATACAGCGTAGATTTATGGACCAGAATTTAAAAAGCAAGGGAGCCCAGAGTTCATTGCTTTCTCCACGGAGGCATTTGCCCATTAAACAAATAAACAATAAAGGATGAGAAATTGAGAAGAACTTTTGATGGATTCAAGAAGCTGAGTGAAAATACAAGTTCAGCTCTATACAGCATAAGGGAATCCTTAAAACGCTTTGGTATTTCACTTGGAAACAAAAGGGAAATATTTTATGTATTGAGTAATCTGTAATAATCCCCAGAGAATCAGTCCAGTTCTGATTTATGGCGACCCCCAGTTGATGTTTACCAGCCATGTATGTTGTCCTTTGATAGTTTCTATTGCTTTCTTCATTTTTAAGGCAGTCACATGGTTACATTAGTTTTCACCTGATTTTTTAATTAACTACTTTCTAGCACACACTTATTATCTGTAGTTTCATTGTTCGTTTGCGCAAGCATATGTCTTTGCTGTTCTACCACATTTATATCAGTTATGTTTAGTTTCTTGTTCCTGCGATCATATACCAGACAGAATCAGCTGAGGAAGGGTTTATCTGGCCGCGGTGTGAAGGCACTGTCCCCAGTGACAGAGACAGATGTGGCAACTGAGCATGATACGGGTGGTTGTGCTGCACCCACATGAAGGAAGCAAAAAAACATAAATGCTGGCCTTCAGCTTGCTTTCTCCTGTTTATTCAGCCTGAGACCCCAGCTTGTGGGCTGATACTGCCCGCCTTCAGAGTGGGTCTTTCCTGCTCAATGAAACATTTACAGAAATGCCAACACAGACACATCCAGTGTGTGTCTATGGTGAGTTTAACTCTCTTCAGCAATAAAACTTAACAATCAGGAAAACCTTTTCTTCTGTGTGTAAACAAAATCGAAATCATGTATGCTGCACATTTAGGACGTGGTTTCCTTATGAGGGACTGGGAGGCACTGTGGAGGCTTTTCATTACTTGAAAGTTCCCACCTTTTGCTAACACCAAAGGAGGCAGGTAGAATGATCGATAGATGGACTCATACAGGTTTAAATAGGCTTTTTGTCTAGTGATAGCCACTCTTAGAGATGACTCCTCTGAACTCCCCGCCCTCTGACCCCAGTGTTTAATACTTCTTTTCCTTCCCTTACTCTCTGTCCTCACTTTAAGTTCCCTTCACCTGGTATTTTTGACAACAGAGAATGAAAGTAGTATTTTCCACAATAAAAGGGTTTAGTTGGGTATTTCTGGGGGTTCGTTGAAGTATTTAAACCATTCCACTCCTTTCGGCTCACTCTGTGTTTGCTTGAGAACATTTCTGTCTTATCCCCCTGTAAATTGGGGCTTTGTGCCATTTTCTTCCTAGTAAGTAGTATTTTCATGAGACTCTCCGAGCAAGGTCCTGTTTATTTCAACTGGTTGTTGGCAATTTATCTACTGCAGCGTTTACAGAACCATCAAACTCTGCTCTCTCCCTCCGCCGCTCTGTCCAGCTGCTAACCCTATTGACATTCTGTAGAGAGTCCACTGTTGCCTGTGGTTTGGGTGGGGCAACATCCTCTGGCATTGTGACCCCCGTGGGGATGCTTTTTCAGTTAGTCTTCTGGAGAATGTGGTGATTATGGTTTTTGTATTCTAGTTATTCAGTGTGTTTTTAGGAACATATTTGGGGTAATTCACGGTTTTGTCTCGACCTAAAGATGAGCTTATTTTTTGAGTCAAGAGCCTAGCAATGCAGTCTGTCGTTGGTCTCTGATTCTGCCCCACTCTGTAACCCTGACCAGCTTCTGAGGTGGTGCTAACTTATAATATAGTTTCTGGTCTCTTAGCCACGTGTTTATTGGTTTCTATAATGGAAAGATTTTTTTTAAACATAGTAAGCCTCTTTTTTGCAGTTGCCTATATTACAATATTGCTTTCATTTACTTCCCCAACTTCTTCAAATTTTGTATTCCTTCATTAGCTACCCTTAGGTAAAATGTGGACACGTGCATTTTGAGCAATTTCTTCAATCAAAGAGATTCTTTATCCTTTAAAAGACTTCATTTGAGAATTGTCTTAACACTCAAAGTGCTCCTCTTAGACATGATTCATACTGTTTTTTAGGACCCCCAGGCACAATGCCTCCTTTAGTGTTCAGAGGACTTGCTAAATCGAAAATGGCTCCTGTGTGTTACTATTGAATTAACTTTATAGCACATTTCTTCTAGAAGAAAATAGGAATATTCAAGCCGTTTACTCTCTCCCTGTTAGAACTAAAGAATAAAGTGAAATCACTGTATTTTTCTGTATACCCCTTAGAATGTTAGAATGAGATCTTTTCTCTAAGGACAAAATATTTAAATGGGGGGCTAGGGTGGGCGAGGAGAGAGTCTCTGATGGTCAATGATTTACCGCAGAGCACTGTCCTTGGCTCTGATTAGTTTAATTCTGTCAGCGTGATAATCTCCATGAGTGCAGGCTACACTTTGTGTTGTATGAAGGTAAATAAGAAATCATCTTCCAAGGTGCATTAGACACAGCTTTTTAAAAAATGTAATTAAAAAAATTGTGTGTGTGCGCGTGTGCTGGCACACCTGAGCCAACGTTTGTCACATGTGTGCATGTGTTTAAGGAGGCCAGAGAGGGTGTCAGACTCCCTTGAGCTAAAGGAGAAATCAGTTGTGAGAAGCCTGATGAACCAAAGTCAGGTCCTCTAGAAGAGCAAAGATAGACCTTCCTACCGAGATGTCGCTCCAGCCCTTTAACTCTGCACTTAGGGGCAGGTAGACTGAGTCAGCTATTCAACCGGTCTGGTATGTATCTCAATGTCATTATCCCTACATGATATAGCTGTAGTGAAAATGTGTTTTTAATAGTATATACACCTCATATAATGTACACATATAAATGTATACATATATGTATATATTTGTATATAGTGATCCTTCCATATTCATAGGTTTAACTGACCATAGGTCAAAATTATTTTTTTAGATTTTATTTACTGTTTTCTTTGTGTGTGTGTGTGTGTGTGTGTGTGTGTGTGTGTGTGTGTAATGTGTGTGAGCGTGCACAGCTCAGCAGATGTGAGGAGGTTCGAGGACAACTCTGGGCAGTTGGTTTTCTCCTTCCACTGTGGAGCCTAGGCACTGGACTCAGATTGGCAGGCCTGCACAGCAGGTGCCCTTCTCTGATGACACGTCTTGCAGGCCTTCAAATATTTCTAAAATTCAAATGTGAGCTGAACACTTGCTAATTTTGCATATCATTATCGACTAAACAATAACAACTCTTTATACACTTTTAGATTGTGTCTGGTAGTAGAAGTAAGCTAGAGATTTAAAATACATTGAATTATAAGCACAGGTCATAGGTTTGACTGTACAGGTTTGATATCTAAGGGTCTTGTAATCATTTCTCATAGATACTGGAGCATGCACACACACAATACACACACGCATGCATTACATACATATTACAACTGCATCAGGTAGGAACCATACACATGTAAGTGCATGCACTCATATCAATAACTGTTCCTTTTGAATATTAATGATGTCAGACTCAAATTCAAAGCAAATTCTCAGAAACGGTTGCCTCTATTTTGGGGAGAGTTACACTCTGGCTTCTCTTCAAATGGTATACATCTTTTACTTGAACTATTTTGGGGGAGTCACTCTACTCTGCAGACTATGGAGGTTTTAACAGCTAAAAATGAACTTAGAAATCACTTTGTCTAACTCATTTACTGATGTGATAATTGTCTCTTGGATTAAAAAAATCACATCATTTCCATATATGCATCTTTATACTGAGTATCTTTTTATTTGCTACTCGGTACTTTCTGCAAAGGGGCCAAAATACAGCAGAAAACTGACGTATTTGATGAAAAATATTGCTTCAAAATCATCAGTCAATCCATTTGTCATCTTTATAGTTGTTGATAAAAACTATCACTTACAGTAATGTGCTACACTCTTTGCGAATATACTTCAGCTTGGCCCTTCAGCAGTAAAGAACTATGGGACTCAGAAAGCAGAAGAGCAGAGTCGGTATTGAGAAACACATCTTCTCTCACACTATTATATATCAGGTTTAAAACCACTTCAGAAAACATGAGGACTTCCCATACTATATGATATGTGCTATTTATATCTGAAAAGCTGTATACATGTGCAGATAATATTGGCAAAAATAGACACAAACAGGCCACAAAGAGGGCTGATGTGTTCGGGCTGAGCACTCGACCGTCACTAGAGCCATCCCCGTGGCTAATGCAAAGTCTGCCTTCACGGTGATAGGACGATGCCATTGAGGGCTGGATTTTGTTCCTGGATTCTTGGCTGTCAAGAGGCCAACAGTCCTGTTCTATGTTGCTTTCCTGCCACGATGCATTGACTCACCTCACCCCCAGAAACTAGGCACAACCTTCTTTGAAACGGAATCTCTGTAAGCAGGATCCAAAATAAATTATCACCCCTTACATTTTTTTTTTGATCAGGTCACTATTTTGTCATGGAAACAAGATGTCTAAACAAAACACAGTTTGCTGAGTTAGCTACCATATTCTGGACCCTTAGGTTATTTCCACCTTTCGGCTCTTATGAATACTGTTGCCGTGAACATGCTTGTCCAGACATAGTATCTTGACCCTGCTTTTCCTTTCGAAAGCTTATCTCAAAAAAGAACTGGAGAATTGTATGGTGCTGTGCTCTGAATGTTTCAGTCCCCAGCTGGCAGTATTCTGTTCGCACAAAGAAGAAACGGAGAAGTAGAGCCTCGCTGGAAGATGTACATCACTGGGCACAGTTCCCTTCTTGTCTCTGTGCCGGGTGCACCGTGGTATGAGCTCTCCACCAGGCCCTCCCACTGTGACCTGTGATGGGCTGAATCCTGGGAAACCTTGAGTCGTAATAACTGTTTCCTTCTGTAACATGTTATTTCAGGTACCTTGTCACAGAGAACACAAAGGTAATGACATATTTGATGAATCCTGTGTTTAGCTTTTAGAGAACGCATTCATTTCCACACTGCCTGCACCACTGTATGCTCCTGCTAGTGATGGACAAGTGTTCCAACTTCTCTGCATCCTTGTTAAAACTTGTTATTTTCTGTGTTTTCCCCTTATAACTACCTGGTAAGTAGGAAGTGGTACCTCCCTTTTGTCTTTGATTTATACTACATCGATGCTTAGGGATATTGCACATCCTCCTGTGCTTATATCCATCTTTCTTCTTTGAAGAGTGGTCTACTCTCTTCCCTTGCCCACTGTTTGCTCAGGATGTTCATATTATAAATGTTGGGTTAAGTTTATCAGTGCTTTGGTGATGGTTTTCCCTTCATTACCCATGAAGGGCACTTGTATTTGTAATCTCTTTTAGGCTTTATTAAAAGTTCATTGTGTTATGTTAGGTTGAATCTTTGCTGGCCTACAGTCTGTGGGTTTGGAGAAATGATATGTACTCCCTTTATAGTATCATAACCTTCTGCCCCAAAACTCTTATCTTCTACTTCCTTTCAAACTTCCAGCAACCGTTGGTCACCTTGCATAGTTTTTCCTTTTCTAGAAAACCATCTGGCTGGAAGCAAGTAGCTTTTTCAGATCTTTTTTTTCACTAATATGCATATAAGATTCCAGAATATTTTTTAGTATCTTGGTACTTTATTTTCTTATAGTGTGGAATAATATCTGTACTACTCACTTTTCTCCTTATTCTGACCAAGTGCCCAATAGGAAGAACCTAAAGAAGGAAACACAGGAGGCTCATGGTTCCAGAGAAATTTCAGTCTACTGTGTGTGTGTGTTAGTGTGTGTGTGTGTAACAAAGAGTGACAGAATCCATCCGTGGGAATGAGATTATATAGTGGGGACTTCTCACAAGGCCATAGACCATAAAACACGGAAAATGTAGAATGGTCAAAACCAGAGTGGCCATAACCTTTAAAGGCTCACCCCTTGGAATTTACTTGTATCAGTAGGCCCCAGCTCCTAATGGTCATACAGCTTTCAAAATAGCAATATAAGTTGGAGACTGAGCACTCAAATGTCTGTGGAGATATTTCAGATTTAAATCATGAAGAATTTCATTGTCTAAATTTGATAGAGTTTACCCAGTATTCTCTATTACTGCATTAATTTATTAGGTTATTGTAACAAAATATCAGGGACTAGGTGGCTTAAGGAACAGAAATTTGTTTTCTTAGAGTTATAGAAGCCAGAGGTCCTGTTCAGCGCTCTCTGCCTGGTTTGTAGACAGTCATCTTCTCACAATAGCCTCACATAGTCTTCTCTGTAGATACACCTAGGGAGGGAGGAGGGACTAGGGGAAAGAGGGCCTAAGGATGGCAAGAAGAAGGAAGTGGTGGGGAGAGGCAGGGGAGAACACTGTCTCTTCATCTCTCCCTCTTCTTACAACAGCACCAGCTCTGTCAGACAGGATCCTTCCCCTAGGACCTCGTTCAGCCTTTGCTGCTTCCCGGCAGGACCTCTGTCCGGCCACACTGGCAGTTAGGACTGTAGCACATGGATTTGGGGTGGGGCTACTCATTCAGCTCACTGCGCCACAGTCAGGTTCAGACAGACTCTTGAATTTTGAGAACCAAGTCTGTTTTATTCTTCCTGGAACCAGGTAAATGCTATCAACAGCAGCTGGGGTGGCACCGCTTTAAGACTTTGACTCCTCATGTGGTTGTAGCTGCATTGCAAGGCTGTGGCTTCACCACTGTTGCCTGAAGACTCACTGCCACAGAGCTGTCCTGTGGAGGAGAGGATGAGGAGGGATAGCAAAATGAGGAGGAAACATTCTTCACTCTGTGAAGTGCCCCTTCCTTGTGTTAGTGCCTAGCTGGATGCTGTAAGTCTTGACTTCTTTACATGGCTCTCATGAAATTGCTTTAATAGCTGGGGGTTTCTGATGTTCCTACAGGTCAAAGACCTGAGCTCCCTCCTCTGCTGTTTGGCTGCCTTTGAGCTTCCAGGCTCTTCCCTAGCCTCCTGTTGCTCCTTAGACCAACAGTTTCCACTTCTCGTCTCTCACACATTAAGAACAACTACCTACACCTTCCCTAAATGAAGTGATAACATGTATTCATTTTTATGAAAAATTTGTGTAGCTTTTTATTTATTCATATTTTTGAGAAAGGGTATTCATGTATAATCCAGGCTGGTTTCTAATTCTCTGTATTCCTGCTTTAGCCTCCCAAGTGCTCTGACTATAAGTGGGAATCACTCACTGTGCCTGGCAGATATATGTGGAAGAGTGGAAAATTATCTAGTCACGTTAAGTTAACAAGAACAAACAAATTTTGAAATACATGCTTGCAAGAGAAATGCAAGTAGGAAGAAAAGTCTTCTTTACAGACATGATCATGGGACCCGATTTGTATGTAAGATTTACAGAAGAAGAGCTGAGAAATGGGATACTCCTTAACTGGAGGTGGAGAAGCCCTAAAAGATACCTGCTGCAGGGCTGGGCAAATGGCTCTGTGGGTGAAAGTGCTTCCTGCCCAGCAGGAGACATGGTGAAAGGAGAGAAACAATTCTTGCAGGTTGTCCTCTGACGCCCACGGATGTGGCATGACACATGCATACCACCACACTAATATCCATAGAGACAGGTGCAATCAGATACATGTGATAAAAAGTGACCTACTTTATAAACTCCCTCTTATATCTAAAAACACAAATTAAAAGAAAAATAATTTTCCCATGCTATGCATTAAAACTTGTGAGACTATGTTTCAGTAACAGTATGAATATTCATAAATAACTGACTCCTTCAGGGCTTCCAAACAAGCTTCAGCTATTCCACTTACAACAACGTTCGCCACTTTTGGTGAGCCACCAGAGGAATACTATGATTATCACACCAGGAAGTTAGAGAACACAAAGTCTGGGAACCTGACCCAATGAGCAGCAGACACTGTCGAGATGACACCAGTTCCTGGTATGCGCGTTGCAGCCTGTTTTCACGCTAATACGTGAGTCATGCTGAGTCCACTTCCCTTGGGGTTAAAGTATTTCCTAGACTCTCTTTATCTCCTGCCCTGCTCTGTTCTTCACGTTTCGCCCTTCCTTAGTCAGTCAATTCAGAAACTGCGCTAGCCTTCCTTTCCCAGTGTCTTTTTTTATTGATTTTTATTGAGCTCTATATTTTTCTCTGCTCCCCTCCCTGCCTCTCTCCTCCCCTTCAACCCTCCCCCAAGGTCCCCATGCTCCCAATTTACTCAGGAGATCTTGTCTTTTTCTACTTCCCATGTAGATTAGATCTATGTAAGTCTCTGTTAGGGTCTTCGTTGTCTACGTTCTCTGCAATTGTGATTTGTAGGCTGGTTTTCTTGTTTTATGTTTAAAAATCACCTATGAGTGAGTACATGTGATGATTGTCTTTCTGTGTCTGGGTTACCTCATTCAAAAACGTAGTTCTAATTCGCATGATGAAATCTCAGGCCATCCCACTCCATTCGGGCAGGGACTAACCCTGTTGTCCAGCACGTCATCACTGTGTGCACCACCCACTCAGGACACACGTCACAGCCATCTTCTCTGTCGGCTCACCATCGTACACACTGCTCACGCTGAAGGGACCCTCTTCAGCTCACCACTGCACACACTGCTCACGCTGAAGGGACCCTCTTCAGCTCACCATCGTACACACTGCTCACGCTGAAGGGACCCTCTTCAGCTCACCACTGCACACACTGCTCACGCTGAAGGGACCCTCTTTTTATTATTTAATAGTGGCCTCAGAGTGAGAGGATGGTGATGCTACACTATGGCTGCAGCAAAGAGAAGCCAGAATGTATTTTCTTTAAATGAAAAGTTTAAAAGTTCTTAATAAGAAAGGAGAATTATATACTGGGCTTTCTAAGGTACCACAGGATTGTAGAAGGGAGACCAGCTTTTAATAGTGTACTATTATAATTATTCTATTTTATTAGCTATTATTTATTTTTTACTATGCCTACTTTATAAATTAAAATTTATAGCTATTTCTGTGTGGAAGAAACACAGTATATATAGGGCTTGGTACTGGGTGCCCCTTCTGTTAAGCTCTGAAGGGTTTGAAACCTATTCCACATGGATAAGGGGGGACAACTGCAGGACGGAGCCAGGGAGACGGGAGAACTGCAGGAGCAGTGCTTGCACTGTACATTAAGGCCCCGCTTCCGAATTCTGAGGCAGTAACTTCTTACCCACGCGGGTACCAGGCACTTAGGCCTGAAACCCCACCGCCTTAACAGTTTGTGTTTCAAAAGGAAATAGAAAATAGAACTCTGAGAAGGAAAACAGACTGAGTTATAGTTTGGCCAGAGCCAGGGAAAGGAAAAGTTGGTAGATTCTCTCTACCTTTCCTGAGACAGTTCCAGTCGCACAGAACCATGAACAGAAGCCAGGGCTCTGGCATCCACTCATTCACCTCTGAGCTGTGCCCTCAGAGACTTGGGATGTCTCTCTGGAGGGAGGTTCTCTCTCTGGCACCAGAACTTTAGCTTTCCCTTCTCCCTGCATGGGACTCCTGGGAGAATGTGAACTATTCGGGGTCTGTTGTTTTCAGGTCCCTGGTATATATTGTTACAGCACAGAACTGAGGACTCTCAGTAACTGCATCAACTCTACCCTGTGCATCACAGTCCTCCTTCCTGAAAGCAAAGAAAATAGAGTCTACTACTTAATTTCTTGTTGTTGACTGCTATTTCAGACTGTTATTGGCTAAATGTTTGTTTGTGATGAGGAATATTTAAGCACCACTGTGCTGCAAAGAGGGGCAGACACAGAACCCAGTTACAAATTAATTCTTGAAAAGAAAAAGCAGCTAGTTATAATTATGTATATTTTTAAAGCACAATAAATTTTCAACAGGCTAATAAAATGAGGTCTGTCACATAATAAGCTACCATCCTGCCACAGAATTAAATTCAACCTGTTTGCTATGAATAATGCTGATATTTTACGAATATATATAAATCAGTAAGTAAAATGTTTCCTCTTTAGGAAAAATTCGCCATGATATTTATACGCATAATATTTAATGATTCCTTTTTAAAGCAAACATCATCAATCCAACTTTTAAAAAAAGATTTATTTATCTCATGTGTTTGTTTGCCTGTCTGTATATGTGTAGCCTATGCACTTGGTGGCCGAGGAGGCGGGAAGGACGGGAGTTACCGACAGTTGTGAACTGCCAGATGTGGGCGCTGGGAATGCAGCTCTGGTCCTCTGGAAGAGCAGTATGTGAGGGCCTGCTCTTACCTGCTGGGCCGTCTTTACAGTCCTCATCACTGCGTCCTAATGAGCAGAAGAGCAGTATGTGAGGGCCTGCTCTTACCTGCTGGGCCGTCTTTACAGTCCCTCATCACTGCGTCCTAATGAGAAGAAGAGCAGTATGTGAGGGCCGTCTTTACAGTCCCTCATCACTGCGTCCTAATGAGCAGAAGAGCAGTATGTGAGGGCCGTCTTTACAGTCCTCATCACTGCGTCCTAATGAGAAGAGGCTGTTACTTCCCAGTTAAACAGTCACTTAAAATTTCATGCGCTGTCTCTTGACACAGACTGAGATTATTGTCCCCAGTTAAAAGCTAGGGAAATTGAGATTTATAAGGGTTAGATTACTTGGGTAATCAGGCATAGAGTCTAAGTTTCAGGGACTGTGTATTCTATTTTCCATGCAATATACAGTCTATATTTAAGACTGTCAATATCAGATCTCATCGAGATTCTATGGGAGCTCGTCTATGAGATATATTCTATTCTCAATTGATTTCTATGAGTTCGTTTTAAATACTTTACATAACATTGATGTCAAAGTTCAAAAATAATATCAGCACTGTATGTGACTCATTACGTTATGGCAGATCATTCAACAGTCTACCATAGTCATTCAACAATTAGTCATTCAAACAAGTGATTACACACTTGCTTATGCCAGGAATGTTCTAGACTCTACTATACCTAGCTCTTATGTACCTATTGCTCTGTAACAAGTCATCCCAACTTACTGAGGTAAGACAATTATTTAAACATCAATTATCCCAGCTTCGGTTGGGCAGAAATTGGGGAACAATTCAGTTGGGTGATTCTGGCTCAAAGTCCCTTTGGTGGCTACAGTTAAGTTGTTGACTAGGAGCCAGGCAGTGGTGGCACATGCCTTTAATCCCAGCACTGGGGGGGCAGAGGCAGATGGATCTCTGTGAGTTTGGGGACAGCCTGGTCTACAAGAGCTAGTTCTAGGACAGGCTCTAAAGGTACGAGAAACCAGTCTCCAAAAAAAAAAAAAAAAAAAAAAAAAAAAAAAAAAAAACCTCAAAAGAAAGAAAGAAAGAAAGAAAGAGAGAAAGGAGAAAGGAAGATAGAGTTTGGCTAGGAATCCATCCATCCAGTCATCTGAGGATTAACTGGGACTGGCGGATATGCTTTAAAGATTATTTGAATGGTGGTTGATTGGAAGCCTTAATTACTTATTGGGGTGGCCTCTCAGTAAAGTTGCCACAGAAGTTTTGATACTATGATGCCACAATGTGATGGTTTCTTTCCTCAGCAAGTGACTCACGGAAGGGAGCAAGAAGAAAGCTGGAATACATTGTACAAACTCCCGGAGCAGTCAGGCCATGTTATTTCATCCTCGCTTTGCCATCAACACAAGCCATTGGGTGCGCCTGTGAAAGAAGCATTGTAGAATTTGTGGGTGAATTTCCCAGTTTCCATTTGAGTGGAGATGGGTAACTTAAAACATTAACTTAAATATTGTAAAATCATTTGTTAATCTATTTATCTTGGTTTTTGTGATTTTTTTTTAAGAGAAGGTCTTACTATGTAGACCAGGCTGGCCTCAAATTCACAGAGATCCACCTGCCTTTGCCTCCTGGGTGCTGGGATTAAGTGTGCGCTCTCATACCAGGCCAGGTTAGAGAATATCTAATATTGGTGTGAAATTAAAGCAAATCTGCAGAGAACGTTTTACTATTGTTTGTCTGAATAGTATGTCTCTATTTTCATCTCACAACTCTGTGCTAAAGTCTCTATATCGTGATGAATGAATGATGACCTATCTAATTATATCAATTAGGAATTGCATTCAATATTTATTAACACAAACCCAACATACAAAACCTGTAACACGAGAGACTTGCTTTTCTTTGTGTAACAACAGTCCACAAGGATCCAGGCCAGACCTGGAAAGGTGGCTCTCCAAGGCAAGCATGAGCCCAGTACCTTCTTCCACGTCCCGCACTAATCATAGTGTTCGCAGCTTTTATTAATACATGATCCACCTTTGCGTTGTCTGCAACACTTACTTTTCTGGTCACCGTGACATAATACATGGCGTCAATAGCGTAAAGAAGGAAATACTGCTTTGGTTTATGACTTGAGAGAGTTCAGTCCAAGGTTGTGTGGCCTCATGTGCCTCACCATGATGCCCTAATATTATCAATCTATCAAGGGATCGGAATCATCAGTATCTAATGGCCTAAGGAAATGAGACCCAGGAGTGTGTTCCAGTAATCTCCTAGGTGTTCCTTAATCCAGTCACAGTAACCACCAAAGCTGCTATCACTACATCCCTGCTGTGAGAAAGGCAGTCAGTGTCGGCCAGATTGCTGAAAGGGCACTTCGTCCATGAAGCTTTTCCTGTGCTCTAGAGATGCCGATGTCCACTAATGAACACAGCCAGTCATAACTTATGAGCCTGAGGAAGTCAACAAATCCAGCTGGATACATTGCTGTCCTGCATATCATGCCTCTGCTAGAAAGGTAAAAAGGATACTGGTTAGACAACTAATACTACCCGTCCTCTTCCAAGGAGCTCTGACACAAGATTCTGCTCCCAAGAGCTTTGGTGCATTTTTCTGAGACATGAAATATCAGCTAGACGACAATACTAGCTGGGATTTATCTGTTTTAAAGGAGGGAGTACAGTCAGTTTTGTGCCCCAAATATAAAGTATATTTTCAAAAGTAGTCATTTTTTTCTAGTTAATAAAACCGAGAAAATTAGCTGCCGTGAGCATTATTTCTAGGGATACTCCCAAGGAGATAAGTGCATGGTTGTACAGGGGTAAGTCCACCAAGGACTTGTTTGAATAGGAAGGACTTGGGATGCATCGCTGTATGAGAAAAGAGCCATATGCCGCAGATGCAATTTCTGAGCTAGTATGTACTTTTGTGTTTTTTCTTTCTTTCTTCCTTTCTTTCAGTTTTATAGAAATAACAAAAAGAACACCAGGATCCTCAAAATTATTATCTCTGGATTATGAGATAATCACAATTTATCTGCATTGCATTTTTATTTGAATTGGTTTGCTTGCTTTGAATCTGATTGAATGTGCATATATTGTTTTCATAAAACAATAGCTTTTTTCAAAAGAAACTAAGGAAGGGAGTGGTCATTTGACTAATATCATTCCTATTTACATCCTCTTTTGCCTGTAATTTTGCAAGATAAGACTATAACTAAACTTAGAACTTACCCTTGGTGGCTGGTCTGATCTTTGCTAAAATGATGTCATTCTTTAGTGATGATAACTTTCAACAAAATTAGGGACACAGAGAATACTGAGGTTTGTTTTATATTTAGAACACTTTGACTTCTAGGTGGATCTTTTCCTTTTATGAATAGTAAAATGCTGTTTTGGAAACTGTGTGAAGGGAGTGTTAGGGCTGAGCAGGAGGAAGAAAAGAGAGGGATCGTGCTAAGGGTGTCTGAGAGATAAGCTGGAAGACCCTGGATCAGAGACAGGTTACTTACCTGGATGTCAAGACACACACCCTGCCCTTCACTTCTGGCCTGGGCCTATCTATCACTCTGCCTTCACTTTTTCATCTGAAAAGGAGACCTTTGGATTAAAATCATTAACTGCTTCAAGTTTTAAACTTCCTTTGAAAGTTTTTTTTTTTTTTTTTGGTTTAGCAAATGGCACTAAAGCTGAATCCAAGTAAATTAGAGGCAAATTAACAGCAATAGCCAACATACTTATTATTATTCCTATCAAACACACTGTTCAGTAACCTCCAAAAATTGCACAATGAATGGGTCATTACCTAGAACCCAGCCTGCTATGGTTTGAATGTGGCTTCACCTTTCCAAGACAAAAGTTTAAATATAATCCCCATTATTATATATTAGCAGGTGAGGCTAAGTAAACACGCGCTGATTAGGACTCTGCCCTGAGGAATGGTTCAATCCACTCACGTGACTAATGGATTAATGAATAAATGGGTTACCCAGAGATTGCCATAAAAGCCAGTTTGGCTAGGTCTCTTTTAAGTTCTCTGTTCCTGCCATGATACTCAGCTGCTTCCATTCAGAACTTGACAAGTGAAAATGTCACCACGCGTAGCTCTTTGATTTTTGTCTACAATCAGCCAAAATATATCGGTCCTTCTAACTTAGCATCGTTAGTATTAGAGGCAGAAAATGGACTCAGATAAAGTTCAGTGTCTTATTTCAAAACCCTCACTTTTATTAGCTCTGTCGTGGTGTGCTCTGAACTGCCTAAATTGAGCATCTACCAAACCGGGCACAGCCTTTCCATCCCGGGGCCTAGCCTTGTCGGTGTTGATTAGGACCAGCAAAGTCGCTAGATCTTAACTTCCACTCCCTGCTGCCTCAACAGGTGGCAGCCCACTTCCTTTGTCGCAGAGACAGCTTCCTGGTTCACAGCACCTTTGTCAATGAATGGCAGAGGAGCTTTGCAAAGCTCTCAAGAACTTGCCCATTGCAAGACAGATGTAAAGCACCACACATGCGTTCTTCCAGGAGGCTTTCCGTTACCATTACCGGGGATCCCTGCTCTTCTGGGGCATATGTCTGGTCACATAGCCCCCTCCTGCATACTTCCTTATGCCACACTTCTTAGGACAGAGATACTGTGGGAGGACAAGGAAAAAAGAATGAAGGGGCTGATGGGTTAGAGGTCAGCGCGGCGTTAGTGTTTGTTCCGCAGACGACAGCTCCTAAGTCCCCTCTACTCTAATGTCCCCCCGGCTAAAGTCGCTTCCCCTGAGAGAGGAAGCTAGCGCTGGACCTCCCAGCCAACCTCCCTAGAAGGGGGCCAAACCCAAACCCTCCGCTAGGAAGCCGGGACTTCCCAGCCCCCTCCGCAGGAGGGCGGGGCGAGCGCCGGCCAGCCAATCCCCGCGCCTTCACGTCGCCGTGTCCCCGCCCACGCCGCCAGGGCCCCGCCCTTCCCTGGGGCTGGTGCGGCGGCCGCGACGTCAGCCCTCGCAGACCCCTGGGTGGTGACTGCGCCGTGGGCGGGCCGTGGTCAGGCCGCGCGGCGGGGAGGGGCGGGGCGAACGGCGGGAGCGCGCGCCGGGCCCGCCTCGGCCGCCGCCGCCGCCGCCGCCGGGGGATGATCTGGGCGGCCGCGGGCGGCCCTGGCTAGCGGCCCGTGCCCGTGCTGCGGCCCGGCCGGGGCAGCGAAGGTCGAGGGTCGCGTCGTCCTCCTCCCCGCTTCCGGGAGGGGCGAGAGGGAGCCGCGGCTGATGTCAGGTAGGGCGGGCGGAGGCGCCCGAGGGCTGCGGGTCCAGGGGCTCGGCTGCCCGCCGCGGGGCGACTGAGGGGACGGGAGCGCGGCCAAACAGGTGTCTCGGCAGCGGGCGAGCGGTCGCCCTTGCGCTCCCCTCTTCCCTGCGGGTCCGGCGGGAGGTGCCCGGGGCGGGCCAGCGCCTAGCGGTCCTGCCCGCCGCCCCGCCCCGGCCTCCGCGTGCCCAGCGGCCGCCAGCCCTGCACTCAGGTGCGAGCACCTCCCGGCAGCTCGGGTCCCGAGTGCCAGCCTGTCGCCCACCGGCCGGCCGGCCGGACGCTCAGCTTTGTCTGTGGCTGCCTCATCATGGTTGGAAGTTTCCCTGCGGCTGAGTAAACTAGCCAGGTGTGTTGGGGGCTTGCTGCGCGCACAAGGACTTAAATTTCTTTTCCTCCCCTCTGGTAACAAAGTCTGGTGGGATTTCTAGACGGTGGCTAGTTAAACTAACTGCTTTGAATTTGCATAGTCTCAAGCATGAGTTGACTGTAACTCGGACTGAGAATTGGGGATTTTTTTTTTATTTTTATTTTTATCTCCCACTCTCAGTGTTTAAAAAACAAGCGGCGGGAATATTCCTTTAGGGTCCCTTACATTCTGGAAAAAAATGTTTTTTAGTTTTTTTTTTTAATTCATTGTGGATGCCACGATATTACCCTTTAGGCCATAACGACTAAAAACGTATTCTGAATTAAAAAGTTACTCAGTGAGAACTTTTATGCATCAAACTGAGTAATTAGGCATCGTGCAAGGAAGAGAAATATGGTAATTTACTGGAAGTTGAGCATAGACCATAGATAGCTCTGCCTAGATGCCAAGAAAAAGTGCTATGCGCATTACAAGTTGTTTGGTTCTGGTTTAAGTTTGGAAGTGGAACTCTGAGTTTTTAGAAATTATTTAGAAGACAGTTTTCCAGGCTCTTAGCAGATACATGTCAGATGAGCATTATGCACACGGTTGTGCATCCTGAGCACGTATGTCTTAACTTTTATTTTCTGCCACCTTGCTGTATATTTTTGTACAGTTTAAATGAATGTAAAGTTTCAAGTTACCAAACAGTTAACTTTATTCACCATATGTTAAGTAAAAGAGCAATTTAGGAAGGCAAGTATGAGTCACTTAAATTCAGGACTAGTGGAGAACTAGTCAGTGTCTCAGATTTACTTGAAATTTATGTTTTCCTGTTTCTCTTACTGAGGACTCAGCATTTTACAAATACTTTGCGGTTACTTGCCACTTAAAGTTTTTTTTTCCCAATCATGTAGCCTATAATTGTGAATAAATTTAATATTAAGAAAATTTTAGAATTTTATAAGCAGTGTCTTTAAGAGTACATAGAATGAGTTAATGTTTGGTTGATCGTATGTAGAGGTGCTCCACTGTGAATATGTTGGCTGTGTACTGTTTCTATGTTGATGTTGCTGAAATGAAAATTGTGTTACATTACAAGCTTGGCTTTGTAATTAATGGTAATGTAAAGCCAGATCTTATGGTGAAATTATTGGTTGGAATTTTTTTGTGTGGATTTATAGATAAAATGTAAATAGGAATTGTTACCTTAATGGCTGCTATTTACCTATTACACTCAAAAGTTTTGATTTTTCAGTACAGTATTTTTAAAATATTGAGATTTTAGTAAAACAGCTAGTTGAGAATCTTATCAAGGTTAAAAGAAAGATAGACGTTTTAAATGCTAAATCTCGTGGGAATAAGGTCTTTTTAAAAATTAAACATTTAGCCGGGTGGTGGTGGCGCAAGCCTTTAGTTCCAGCACTTGGGAGGCAGAGATAGGGTGGATCTCAGTGAGTTCAAGGCTAGCATGGTCTACAAAGGAGTTTGAGGACATGCAGGACTGTTACATAGAGTATCCTATCTCAAAAAACAAAACAAAGCAAAAAAATTAACATGCAAGATGAGATCCATATACTTATGGATTATATATGTCATTATATATCGCTTTTATTCTTTCAAATGAAGAAAGGAAAGACTTGCTCCATAAAATGTGAAGTTAATATTTTATCTATGATTCTGGCAAGAAACAAATGTCAAAGTATACTCAAGTTTTTTCACCTAATTCAATTGCCCTCCCCCAGGGTGGAGGGGGGGCTAAGATACCCGACTCCATGCCAGTGTCTGTTATCTGTAGAAAAAGGAAGCTGCTCTTTTATGAACCAGGGAATCCCATTAGAAGGTGGCAGAAGCCAAGGAGAAACTTGGAAGAAATTACTTGCACCTGCAGTGTGAAGTGCATTCAGGGCCTAGGGAGGCAATATTGGGAGAGTCTGAATTTGGAAACCAGATTATTTTACAATGAAAGCTGAATACTGAAGCACATTTTAACCACAGAATTGAGATTATATCCAGCTCCATGTAGCCATTTGCATTCTTGTTGCTGTCGTGTTCTGAGGCTACCAAAACAAAGCACCATACACTGGGCCATTTAAAATGTTCGCAAGGCTATGCTGTCTCTAGAGAATCTGCTACTCTAGGCATTTGTGTCTTAGGCTGTCCTTGATGTTCTGCTGTATCACTCCAGCCTGTGTCTCTGTTACCACAGGGCATTGTCCCCATGTAGCCCTGCTACATTGGTTATAAAAATGGGGTTCCTAGGATCATAGCATCAAGCGCATAGGAACTTGTTCAAAGGCAAATTTTCAAAGTTCACTGCAGATTTCTTGTCTTGGAAACTTGTAACTAGGCTTCCAGATAGGCTAAGCAGTCAGACGCCTTGTTTCTAGATATAAACAAGGTGAGTGAAAGACGCTGAATGCTAAGATGTGCCCAGGGAAGACCCCTGAGAAGGAAAGAGCTCAAGTAGCTGAGAGCGAGAGGATGGTGTAAGCAAGTACAGCAGCAGCAGGACCCTGGAACACGTGGTTAAGGAACAAGGCAAGGAGTCCAAAGCTACTGAACACTGGGGAAACAGTATTTGGCAGTATTGGATAAAGGTCATTTTAAGGTTTTGGCTTTTTAAAATGAAGTTAGGCAGGTGGTAGAGGCTTTTGAGGCAATGGAGTCTGATTTTACCTGATAGGATCACTGTGGCATGCAAGCAGAAATGAACTGAAGAAAGAAGGGAGGAAGAGAAGTATTGACTAGAAGGCTTTTGGAACAATTGAAAGACAAAGTTCAGCCCAGGGTGGAGGCAGTAGAGCCTGAAGCTAACTGGAAGAGGTACAAGACAGAGTGAATGTGAAGAGTAAGCTTTCTCCTCCTCTGGTTACCTTAGTAACCCTGCTCCCTAAAGATGATCAATGTTTCAGTTAGTTTTGATATATTCTTTCTGAAGTGTTTTGTGTATATGTGAGCAACTGCTCCACCAGGTTAGTGCAGGGGCATGTGTAAGTGCATGCCTATGCCAGTGTGGGTCAGAGTCAGGGGTCTTTCTCAGTTGCTTTGCTCCAGATTTTTTGAGACAGGATCTCTCCCAGAACCTGGAGCTCACCAGTTCTGTGAGAATAGCTGGTCAGCCAGTCCCTGTGGAGGGTGGGGTGGGTTGGCATTGCTTCCCCAGGCCTGGGCTTGCAGAGGCAGGTGCCATTGCACCTTGCTTTTTTACATGGGTTCTGGAGGATTGAACCCAGGTCCTCACTGAGCCCTTGCGCTTTCCTAGTGGAGTGGTTCTTGGTTGAAGCTGATTTACTCCTCAGGAGAATGCTGGTTCTTGTCCAGATGGGCTTTTGGTTGTCACTACTAGTAGAAATGCTATTGGCATCGAGTAAACAGAGGACGGGAAGCTTCTGAACATCTTATGCATTAATAGGACACAACATCGCCGCTAGTTAGCTCACGCTACTACTTAGTACCAAGATTCAGAAAATGTGATTTAAAATTGCTGAGTTGAGAATATAGGGAGTGGAAGGACGAGGGCATTTTAGTCAGGTAACACGGGAGGAATAGTGGAGCTAGTGGAGTAGTTAAGAATCTGTTAACAGTCAAGCTCATTGAATGGATTAGTGGGGAGATGAAGTGGAAATGTGGTCAGAATCATCAAGCAGAGGTTTATATATCATGCTAATTAAAGATGGTTCATTGCACACTTGTAGCTGCAGAAGTCTGTGATGATTAATGGAGCGGCAGGGCCACTGTTTGAGTAAAGTAGGAATGAGTAGAAGAGTAGAATGTGTGGGGGAGATGGGTTCACCAGTAGCTTCCAAGTGAGAGCAGAGCGAAAGGAGACAGTGGATAAACAGGGAGATGGCTTAGAAAAAGAAAGTAAAGTTGGCAACGCTTGGTGCTTGGATGTGGATGAGAGTAAGTGGAGCATTAAGAGTGTGCCTGTGGTGTCTCTGGTACAGTTGACTGCTCGGCATGGAAGGCCAGGGCTTGACCCCCAACATCCCTACATACACGTAATCCCCCCCCCCCCAATTTCTAGTTTCAATAATCAGATTCTGAGTGAAAGAGGGATAGAGTGCTGGGTAGCTAAGATAATTACCAGTATTTAAGGTAAGATGAACAGATTAAGTGACGAAGTTATCTACTTTTGGTTTTAGTTTTTTTTTTTTTTTTGGCTCTGGTCTTGTTGCCTGTGGTCAAGGTGGAAGTGCGTATTTGAGTCCATATGATTGTGAATCATAGAGAATTCTGAAAATGATCAGGAGGTTTAATGGGCGATTAATAAATTTTCATTTTTACTTTCTAGATAAACTACTCTCTTAGTTAGGGTTTCTATTTCTGTGACAAAACACCATGACCAAAAAGCAAGTTGGGGAGGAAACAGTTTATTTGGCTTACACTTGAGCATTGCAGTCCATCACTGAAGTCAGGACAGGAACTCAAACGGGGCAGGAGCTGACGCAGATGCATGGAGGGGAGCTGCTTACTGACATACTTCCCATAGCTTTCTCAGCCCATTCTCTTGTAGAAGCCAGAACCAGCAGCCCAGGGATGGCACCACCCACCATTGGTGGGGGAGGGGGAGTGGGGAGCCCTCTACCACTGGTCACTAATTGAGAAAATTCCTTAACTGAGGCTCCTTCCTCCCTGATGACTCTAGCTTGTGTCAAGTTGACTCACAAAACCAGCCAGTACAACTACTTTTATTTATTTTTTGTCAGAAAAGTAAAATATTTTTTGGTTTATATATACAGAAGTGTGTGTGTGTGTGTGTGTGTGTGTGTGTGTGTGTGTGTGTGTGTGTGTGTGCATTAACTATTTTAAAAAGTACAATGAAATTGTACTATGTTGGCTTCAGTACTTTGTTTTAAAAAATTTCTTTTCTACAGTTAAAATGAGGTCGTGTTGGGGAAAATGTGTGATTGTGATGGAGTGGAGAGCGGTGGATTTCTTTACTGTAAATGTCAGTGCTGCTGTGGGGTGACATTAAGGGACCAGGAATTACAGGCGTTGTGTTGGCTTTGTCTTTTCTGAGACCAGGCCTTGTGGGGCTGGACAACCTTGAACTTACAGGTGTGAACCAACATGCTGCTATTTTTGTGGGGGTGGGAGAGATAATAGGCGGGCACGGTTTCATATAGACTTTGGGGGAGAGCCAGGTTAGAGTTAAAAATAAAACCTAATGCTCCCTCTGTCCTTTGAAAGGTCCCCCCCTTTCATTCTCCTCTACTTTTACAAAATGTACTGTATTACCAATGAGAATATTAGCCACAGGTGCAAATATTTTCCTCATCAACACATGTAGGTCATTGTTTTTAACAGTTGCGGAGTTTAATACTGTGTGAACCAACATTTGAGCATATGATTCTCACAAGTATCTATAAAGGCTTTAAATTTCTGTGATTGTTCAAGGTATATTCAGTTAAGCTTCTAAGATAATTGCCAAATATTCTTTGAAAAGACAGTAAAAGTATGTGTAAGAGTATGTAGTTCCAGTTAGTAAATACTGTATGTTAACAAACTAGAAATTCTGCCAGTATGCTAGCTTAGAAAGACCCTCTACATTTTGACCTTTCCTTAATTGGTGGTGAAATTGATCAGCCTTGACTAACTCTGTATTTTCCTGAGTCTGTTGTATTTTTATGTTGTTAATCATTTGTCATTATGTTGTGCACTCATGTTAAAGCATGCTATAAAGAAACAGCCTTTGAGCCAGCTGCTTTGCCTTCAGGACTTGCCCACTGAGTAAACTGGTTTTCTATAGGCCCAGCTTCTGAGCTGAAGAAGCTCTCAGTTCACTGGATAAATGTGCAGAAAGATGTTTTCTCCCAGTCTGTTTTTAAAATATTGAAATCTTAGAAACATTTGGAATCGTTAATTATTAGAAAAGGCCCCCAGCTGGTTGCTTTTGTCTTTTCCAAAGGACTAATTATTTTCATACTATGCCTTGCATAAGCTGCCCTTCCTTGATGTCAGATGCGGTGTGGATTGTGTATTTCATTTCCACGTGTACTTGTTTTGTTTTGTTTGTTTTTCCACACCATTTCAACCTGATGAAATCCTTCTGGTAACAACTACCAGGTGTGTCTGTCTAGGGTGGACAAGAGGAGGTGATTCCTGCGTTAGCAGTCACGCAGGAGTCGGCAGAGCTGCCAAAGAGTTGATCTCACTGAGGAAGAGCAGTGCAGTGTGGATAGGGTTTGGAGGAGGGCGGTGTTGAGGCCGAATTCTAGTGTCACAATGCGTAGTAGTTTTACAGACACATCGAGACTGGGTGTGGAACAGGTTAGTAAACATTTGGCATGGTATGTGGAGACCATGGAGGTAAGATAATTGTGGGATGTTCTGTGTGTACATCCTTCCCTGAAGCCCCGCGTTGGAGAATGAGGTTGCTTCAGATGCAGAATCATCAGTCAGCCGTGCACAAAGTGGAGGGTCAGACTCTCTGATGGCATTTCAAGCGCTGTGGATTTTGGCAGTCTGTAGAGTTGTACAGCAAATCTGTTGTTAATTGATATGCTTTTACAGACATGGTGATTGACCTGCCAGTCTCAACATCCAATTGTTAAATCTTTCTGTACATCTCTGGTTTGTTTAGTCACAAGAAAGAACATATGCGGATGTGTGTTTGAGACAAGGTAGCCCAGGGTGGCCCTGGGCTGGCCTTTAAGTCCTAGATCCCTTTGCCTTCACCTTCCAAGTGCCGAGATTATTTGTATGTGCCACCATGCCTCAGTGTAAGCATATTTTAAAATGCAGTATGCATTGTGTGTTTTTCGCTACCCATTCACCGATCAAGAATTCCCCATTCCTTGGATCGCCATGCTGGCACAGGTCTTTAATTCCAGCACTTGTGAGATAGACAGGCAGGTCTGAGTTCCAGGCTGGTGAGACTACAGTTTGGGTTCCAGGACAGCCAGGGCTATGTAGTGATGTGATCTTAAAAACAAATACATAAATAAATAAAAATTAAATATTTGCGCTCTTATTTTCCCAAAGTTTTACAAAATTTTTTATAGAGTTCATTAACTTTTAAAACTCTTTGTGTTTTGGCTGGATCCCATTGCATACACAGATTGATCTGTAGGAAACTGACATCTTTAACATTTTTTATTGTGATAAAATACACATAAAATGCTAATCTTAATTTTTTATTTTATTGTTATTAGTAGTATTATTATAAATTTTCACTTCCTTCCCTCCTCCCATTTCCCTCCCTCTACCCCATTTCCTCCCTTTCCCCCCATTTCCTCCCTTTTCCCCCATTCCCTCTTTCTCTCCCTCTCCAGTCCAAAGAGCAGTCAGGGTTCCCTGCCCTGTGGGAAGTCCAAGGTCCTCCCCTCTCCATCCAGGTCTAGGAAGGTGAGCATCCAAACAGACTAGGTTCCCACAAAGCCAGTACATACAGTAGAATCAAAACCCAGTGCCATTGTCCTTGGCTTTTCAGTCAACCCTCTGTGTAAGCCACGATCAGAGTCCGGTTTGATCACATGCTCCATCAGATACAGTCCAGCTGGGCTTGGTGAGCTCCCATTAGATCAGCCCTACCGTCACAGTGGGTGAGCGCACCCCTCACGGACCTGACTTCCTTGCTCATGTTCTCTCTCCTTCTGCTCCTCATTTGGACCTTGGGAGCTCAGTCCAGTGCTCCAATGTGGGTCTCTGTCTCTATCTCCATTCATCGCCAGATAAAGGTTCTATGGTGGTATGCAAGATATTCATCAGAGTGGCTATAGTATAGGGCCAGTTCAGGCTCCCTCTCCTCAGCTGCTCAAGGAACACGCTGGGGACATCTCTTTGGACACCTGGGAACCCCTCTAGAGTCCGGTCTCTTGCCAACCCTCAAATGGCTCCCTTAATTAAGATATATATACTTCCCTGCTCCCATATCCACTCTTCCTCCATTCCAACTGTCCCATTCCCCAATCCTATTTTTAATTGTACAATTCCACTGTTTCATTTACACTGTGATGAACCCATTATCGTTGTCCTACTCTAGAACTCTGCATTCTGTGAAGCTGAAACTCAATACCATTTAAACCCTGAGTCCCATTCAACCCCCAAACCCTGGCAACCCAAGTTCTGCCCTGGGACTGAGTTTTACTGAAAGTACTAAGGAAAACCATACACTGTCTTCTTATGATTGCTTTGTTTCACTTAACAGAATGCCCTCCTTTTATCTGTTTGTAACTCTCATTTTGTAAGATTGATGAAATGTCCCTTGCATATTTACTAAATCTTTAATCAGTTAGTAGATAGTGTGAGTCGCCCCCACCCCACATCCCATTTTAGTTTTTTTTTTTTGTGTGTGTGTGTGTGTGTGTGTGTATGTGTGTGTGTGTGTGTGTGGTTTTTTGTTTGCTTGCTTGCTTGTTTGTTTTGTGTTTTTCAAGACAATTGTTTCTCTCTGACAGCCCTGGCTGTCCTGGAACTATCACTTGTAGACCAGGCTGGCCTTGAACTCACAGAGATCCACCTGCCTGTGCCTCACAAGTGCTGGGATTAAAGGTATGCCGCCACCTCCCAACTTCATTTTAGTTATTTTTAATACTGCAGTGGGGAAAAAATATCTCCGTGGGATTCTGCTTTGAAGGCCTTAGGGTATGTATTCCAAAGTGGAATTATTGGATCATGTGATAATTACCCCCCTCCTTTTTGAGACAAAGTCTTACTTTGTTACTCAGGCTAGCCTGGAACTCACTGTGTAGACCAGACTGACCTGAGCTCTCAGAGATCTGCCTGCCTCTTCCTCCAAAGTGTAGGCAGTAAAGTCAAGCACCACCACACCCAGTGATAATTAGTTTTAATTTTTAAGGACCCGCTGTACTGAACTGCTGTCCACAGCTGCAGTACTATTTTACATTTCTGCTGCCATACACAGAGATTCCAATTTCTTTATTTGCTTGCCAGCACTTGTCTTGTGATTGTTGGTAGTAGCCTTCATTATGAGTACAAACTGGCATTTCATTAATGATAGACATATAAAGAATTGTTTTTTTTTTTTGTTTTTTTTGTTTTTCGAGACAGGGTTTCTCTGCAGAGGAATTGTTTTATTTGCTTATTGATTGTGTATCTTTTGGAGAACTGTTCAAGCCCCATGTCCATTTTGAGTTGAACTGATTTTATTGTAGCTGAGTTTTAGTTCCTCACATAACATAAGCCCCATAAATCCCAAATTATATATATGATTTGGGTTTTACTCATTTTGTGCTTTGATTTTTTTTTTAACTTGATAAAGTCTTTAGATGCAAAAGGTTTTATGTTGTTTGTTTTTGCTGCTTGTAAGTTCATTATTGTTTTTACTTTTTAGGGCCTCTTGATTCCATGTAAATTTTAATTTTTATAAATTATAATTTTTCTATTTTGGAAAATATTGTTGGGATTTTATTAAAGATTTCATTGAATTTATAGAGCATTTTGTTAATTATACTGACTGTACATCAACACTGTATTTTAACAGTGTTAAGTCTTATGGTTCATGATCATGAAATATATTTGTACTTATTTTTTGTTTCATATGTTTTAGTGGTCTGTTATTGGACACATATAATTGTCTTGTCTTCTGTGCTCTTGATTACTATCTGTATGTAGTGTCTCTTTTGTGCTTTACTTTCAACTATGTGTCTTTGAATGGGAAGTTTATTGGATCATGTTTATCCATTCTGCCTATGTCTGCCTCTCGGTTAGAGCTTAATTCATTTTCATTAAAAGTAGTTACAAACCAGGAGAGACTCCTCCAGTTGTCTCCTAGCCACTTTTTACTGCATTACTATCTCATTTCCTTTGAGTATGTTGTTTAAGCTGTTTTCTTTGGGTATCAAGGGAACTCTGCTTTAGAGTTTAGAGTCCATACCCTTTTAACCTCAATAGTATACAGAAATGTCTTTCTTTTTTAACTCCTCCAGTTCACTGTTGATTACACACAGTTACGTCTTTATGCATTGTGTGTCAAAACTATCTGTTAAATTATATGGGAACCAAGTGTAAAGCTAAAAACCTAAGTTATAATAGTAAGAGGTTTTCTGTTTACCTGTGTGTTTAATTTTTATTTTTTTATGGTCTACTGTACTTTTACAGGAGTCTGCATTTCCTGCAGAGCAGGTCTCTATTAATGAACTGCTTTTGGTCTTGTTTACACAAGAATGTTTTAAGTTCCCTTTCACTTTTAAGGGAAAATTTTGTCAGATGTAGGATTTGTGGTTGATTTTTTATTCTTCTTAAAACACTTTAAATATATCAGCCTACTACCTTCTGTCCTCCAGTATTTCTGATGAGAAATATCATAATCTTCTGACAGTCACTTGTAGGCCATGAATCACTTCTTCGTGCTTTCAAAATTGTCCCTGGCCTAAGGTTTGATTTAAATGTATGTTGGTTTAAATCTTTGTGATCATCCTCCCTGAAGTCTGATCAGCCTATTGGGTGCTATTATTGAAATCTTGTATTGAATCTGGGGGTTGCTAGTGGTTGTTTCTCTGAATAGTCTTTCCCTCCCGCTGGGCTCCTTCCTTCTTGCTGTCCACAGACCTTGCATTCTTCTTTGTTAGTCCTCCTGCATTTCAATTGTTCTGTCCTCAAGGTTGCTGTTTGTTTCTTTTCCTGCCTGCTCAAATTTGTGTCCCTCCCTCCCTCACTCACTCCCTCTCTTTTCTTCTATTAGATTTTTAAATTTAGTTAATAATGCTCAATGCTTTTAAGCTTCAGATTTTTTATTTGGTTTCTTTTTTAGGTTTTCTGTTTCTTCAGAGTCATTGTCTAGTAGATGACCATCAGGTCTGTCTTAGCAACAGTTGTTGGGTTTCACTTCCTCATTGCTATACATGAATCATATTTTCTCCCTTGTGTTCCTTGTGTTATTTGAAAAAAGAAAACATGTTTCCAATTAATAATGTGATTATGAAATAAGATTGTCGCTTTCGCCGGTGTTTGGTGTTTTGGTTTTGATTGCTGTAGTCCGTCTTTGCTGAGGATCAGTATAAATAAGGTATTTCCGAGGTTTTCCATTCTGGCTTTGTAATTGCCCTTGTGCATGCAGTTGCTCCTGTGGGTGTCTTAGTTCTTAATGTCTAGTTCCTAAAAGGAGGTGGAGGAGAAAAAATAAAAAGGGATGGGGAAGGTGTCATCAGCCTTCCAAATCCCCTAGAAGTCACATTACCCAGAAAGGAGAGGCGTACAAGGGCAGATGATGTGTATCAGTAGTGACTGCCCATCTGTGTCTAGATCTGTGAGCAGAAGCAGCAGTCAGCATTTATAGGATTCAGAAGACAGATGTTTATTGCCCACCTTTGTCCCCACAAATATGTACTCCACAGACAGCTACCTACCAAGCAGGCCTAGTGGAGGGAAAGATGTAGTTACTTCTAAGAGGTGAAATTAACTGAAATCGCTTACAATTTACCTTACTTTCCAAGTCTTTCATAGGAAATTTTGAGCTGTTGATAGTTTATCTTAGAGTTCTAAAATAGTTAACATAATACCATATAGTGTCTGGGTGGAAAAATACTAATACTAGCTTACCCTTTCCCCAGAATCTATTGATTGTTCATATGTCAAAAATGTGTCTTGCCTTTCAATTCATTACTCTTGAGTGGAATTGTAGCTCCCTTTATGTGAACCTTATACTTTTAACATGATAGTTATTCTTTGTTACCTACAGTTTTTCTTGCTTTCTATTACAATTATTTTCTGCATAATTACTTATAATCTGTATATAAAAATGTGATTCACTTCACAAATAGCCACCTTTAGATGACTTTTTTTAAAAAAAATTTGTTTATTTATTATATATACAATATTCCATCTGTGTGTATGCCTGCAGGCCAGAAGAGGGCACCAGACCTCATTACAGATGGTTGGAGCCACCATGTGGTTGCTGGGAATTGAACTCAGGACCTTTTGGAAGAGCAGGCAATGCTCTTAACCTCTGAGCCATCTCTCCAGGCCCCCCCCCCCTTTTTTTTAGATGACTTTTTAAAAGTGTTTCCAACTCTTCAGTTGGTCAAATTAGTTAACTGTTATTTTTTGTACAAATATACGTATACCTGTTATTTTTATTATTAATAACTTACACCTTTATCTTAAAGTAATATTTAATTTAGTAGGGGAACATCTAAGGACACTGATACGTTCATCATAATTGGTAAAGTTAACCTAGGCTCTCAAGTTTAGTGTCTCAGTTAGTAGATACTGTGACTGTGGAAAGGGAAGAACTACCTATAGATACGGCAATTTATTAGTCTCAGAAGGTAGCCGTCTAGGTAATTAGTGCCGATAAAGAGTGCTTTGTTCTCATGAAGATAAAGATAGGGAAAAGAGAAACCATTCCAAAATAATCTACTAAGTCTTCAAGGACGTGCCCTGGATTGGATTTCAGGCTGCTGGTGGCACAGAACTGATGGGGTTTAGAGAATATTAGCTATTCCTGGGAGGCTTCCAGTATGTTAAATCATGGCCAGTGCTTCTTTTTGGCTGAAATGGGAGACTCTGCCACTTGTTCTTACTGATGTGATGTTTTGCTCAAGTACACTGGGCCAATTAACTATGGACTGAATCTGTTGAAAGTGTGAATCAAAATAAAATTTTTCTCCTTTCTGCTGTTTATATGAAGCATTTTGCCACAGTGACCATAAAAATAACAAATACAGGAAGCTCATTATTTATTGGTAGAGAGATGCACAGCCTTCTGATAATGCATGAGTGTCACAGAGCTGTAAGTGGAGGAACAGGGAAGTGCTGCATGGGGGAGTAGTTAATTTACATGTGGTTGAGCCGCAGGTGTCAGAATACCGAAGCTAATCTGTCCATAAGATAAAATGTGACAGGTTATTCAGGGTAGAAAAATGCAAAAGTCAGAGCCATCCTTATAAAAGTTCATGGCAAACTTTAAGAATGGGCTTAACGTGTTCAGGTTGATATCCCTGGGAGGCCTGCTCTTTTCTGAAGAGACATGGAGGAGGAGTGGATCTGGAGGAGAGGAGGAGAAGGAGGAGAAATCACAGTCAGAATGTAATATATGAGAGAGAGAGAGGGCTTTATCAACAGCACAGATAAGCAGGACGGCAGATAGATGCACTAGAGCTGGAACTTGTCTGCCAGGGTTAGCAGTTTGACTTTCTCCTGGGCATTGGGAAGGCTTAGCTGTCTTAGCCGTCTCAGGGGTTTGTGCTGCACGCTAGGTTATCAGCTCCACCGTCAACCTTTGTTTTTATTAAATAATGGCTCCAAACTGTTAGAATGGTAACAGGGGCCATGTGGGCATGCTAAAGAGAAGCCGCAATATGCCCATTAAAAGTGAAAAAAAAGTTAAAATTTTCAGTTCAAGTTGGGAAATGGAGTGGGAATTCCAATCATCATGGTGACATGGTAAAGTATAGAGCTGTGAAGTTATGGCTAGATAGGTGTGCCCCTTGTGGCCACCCAAGCCAAGCAGTGTTTCAGGATATTGAAGCACTGTAGTTTGCTTCCTTTTGGCTGAAGTTGAAGAACAGACTTACAACTGTCTTGAGAAAAGGCTCATTGTCAACAACTGTGGCAGACAAGAGGCTTTATTTTGCTTTCTGGAAGTTTTTACTGACAGGAGACAATTCACCAGGATTCTATCCTCATGATAGAACACGTGGCCTTTAACTGTTTGTCTTTACATTGATCTTATCAGACTCTAACCCCACAGGGAGTCAGTGCACATCAGGATTCTGTTTAATGATAAAACAGGAATTTAAGAAAATCCCTGTTGTGTGTGATGTGTGGGTATGGGTGTGTACTTTCTGCAGTTCCTGTGTGGAAGTCCAGAGGATGCATTTCTGTAGTCAGCTCTCCCTCCACTGTGAGTTCTAGGATTAATCTTGGGTCGTGTGGTTTATGCAGTGAGCACTTGCTCACTGGAACCATCCCAGCATCAGAGTTTTAAACCGTTCAGTGTGTTTTTCAATTTTTTATGATGTATTTATCAGGTTATTAAATAAATTTTCTCTGTACTCAAATAGTTTTAACAGTGAGGTTTTTGGGCGATAACTGCATAATAAGTTGTGTATCTGTCTTAGGGTTTGCTAGTTTAGCATCTAATTAATGTTTCTGTTGCTATGATACAATATGACCAAAAGCAATTTGGGGAGGAAAAGGTTTATTTCGCTTCCTTTTGTATCACAGTTTATTGTTGAAGGCAGTCAGGGCAGGAACTTGAACAGGGTAGGAACCTGGTGGCAGGAGCTGTGATGCATGGAGGGCTGTTGCTTACTGGCTTGCTCCTACTGTGAACTATAGTCTTGGCATGATTCTTAGATTTGTTAGTTATGTAGTGCTTTACCTGAAAGGTCTGATAATTCTTAGCTGACTTCATAACTTACAGTGGTGCTAAAAATTAATTGTAATCTCTGGACATGTTCCTCAGTCGTAAATTGATCTAATGTGAGTGCATCATTGGGCAACCCTATTGGAATTTCACAGTTCTAACAACTAGTTAGTTTTTAACTTTCCCTACCTCAAAATCATGGTAGCAGATTAAGCCAGAGCTCTCTCTTACTCTGGCTGCTGCTGGTGCTCATTCTCGACATGTAGTTTCCTGTTCCCTTTGGAGTGTGGCTGCCCAACCACGTCTGAAGCTGCACTGCCAGTGTAAAGGCTGTAGAAGTTGCCAGAACATTTTCTTCCTAAGGCTGACTTCAAGCAAGAATCAACCAGTTCTGCCTTGACGGATTGAGTTAAATGGCCCTCCTTGTGACCTCACTTGGGATCTTTTGTTTAGCTTCCTCCCTTGTCTGTCTTCTTTCAGAGTGTTTCCAGAGAATATTTTGGTTGGCTCTTAGGAGAAACTGGGGTCCAAAATGGTGAAGAGAGTTTATTTGGGTTGTTCCAAGTAGCAAATAAGATGACACAGACTGAAATGTATTCCTAAGGCATAGAAATTTCAAACAAGTGTTAAAGACAAAATCCCAGGTAGAGGAATTGCATCAGCTTTTCGCCAAAAGTTTCATGATCACAGAGAAGCAGTGTCTTGTAAGAAAAGGGATTGGGTAATTTAAAGAAAATGAATAGCACAGTTCTCATTAAAGGAGGAAAGAAGAGAAAGAAAGAAAATCTTGGTAGGCCTGATCCCTGCTTGTAATCTCAGCACGTGGAAAGTGAAGATAGAATTCCTCTAAAACTACACTACATACCAAGTTGCCCTGCTTAAGACCCTTTTCCAAGCAAACAGGAATTCTTAAGAAAGGAGAAGAGATAGATGTGAGATGACACTGGTGGGTCTCTGTGCGCATGGCATGCTTCCCTCAGATGCAGCTTTAGATCTCACCAGTTAAACTACAGAATGGAGCACACTGGATAACACCCAAGTTTATTTGGGGAACATGTTTTTTGGATTTTCTTAAAGTTTATTTGGGTATAGGTTAATTAAACTTGGTCTCTCGTATCCTCTTGACCTAGTATTTTGAAACCCCTCAGAAAGATAAAGTCGTATCTCTAATTTTAAATTTTCCATTCTTTTCAGTAAATTATTTTGACTAGAGTGCCTCATCTTAGAGTTTGTGTTTAGGCAGCGTAACACCGGTGTGCGCCACACTCTGTATCTTAAGATAACTGGTGTGCACCACACTCTCTGACTTAAGATAACTGGTGTGCACCACACTCTGTATCTTAAGATAAATGGTGTGTGCCATACTCTCTTTGCTACTGTGATATTTTGGAGGTTGAACTGTACTTTTCTGTACAGTATAGTTTAGGTTTTTTCCTGTTAATAAATCATGATGTCAAACTTCTAAAGAATTTGCTATGTGATTTTTCTAAATGAATACTTAAATAGTATAGAAGACTTTGAAAAATCAAAATATTTTATTCAAAATTTGGTCCTTTTGGCATCTGACTCTGGCAATGTATTTTATTACTTTATGATATTTAGATTTTATATCCTGGGTCAATTGTGGTAATTGCCTTTTTAGATAAATATGTATTTCACTTTGGATTCATATTTACCACTGTCTTAGTTAGGGTTCTACTGCTGTGAGAAGACGCCATGACCACAGCCACTCTTATAGAAACCATTTAATCGTGCTGGCTCACTTACAGTTTCAAAGGCTTGGTCCATTATCAGGACATGACAGAGAGCTTGGTAGCATGCAGATAGATGTGGTACTGGAGTAGCTTAAAGTCCTATATCTTGTAGGCAACTGGAAGTCAACTGAAAGTCATATTGAGGGGAAGCTTGAGTCCAAAGAGACTTCAAAGCCTGCCCCCACAGTGACACACTTCCTCCAACAAGGCTACACCTATTAATGGGGCCACACCCTTGAGTGGCTATATTCTTTCAAACCACCACATTCCACTCCCTGGACCCCAAAGACTTATAGCCATATAATAATGCAAAAAAAAAAAATGCATTCAGTCTAACTTCAAAAGTCCCCATAGTCTACATCAGTCTCAAACTTGTTTCAAAGTCTCTTCTGAGACACATGGCCAAAGCTGCCAAATTCTGCTGCTTACTGGGGTTGGGACATGGCCCCCTCATCCAATCAGATCTTCACCAGCTTTCTGTCCTTCACTGCCTAAGCTTGGCTGTAGACCAAGCTGGCCACAAACTCAGAAATCCGGCCAACTTCTGCTTCCCAGTCCTGGGATTAAAGGTGTGCCCCACCACACCTGGCTCTAAGTTTTTCTTTAATTCCTTTTCACAAATTGGAAACTTAGCTGGGTGGGACCTTGCCCTGAGGTCACTACTCCCTTTGTTCCATTTCTCAATCCATCTATCTCCTTGAACACAGGATTTACCTTCATTCCACTTCCTGGTGCTCTTTTTTCTCCTCAAAATTTACTTTTTGTAATTTACCATGCACAGTTTACTCCTTTTTATTATAAATCTTCATTAGAGTTACCACTAATATCCATACAAGAGAGTCTATACTAGGCTGTTTTGAGATTTCTTCTGTCAATACGATTAATCCAAAACTGTTCACTTTAGTCTCAAGTAGACTCTTCAGACAAGGGCAAAAGGCAACCACTTTCTTCAAAATATTACGAGAAGAATCTCTAGGCAGCATACTAAAATTCTCCTCTGAAATCTCTTGAGTGAGTCCCCAGCAGTTCAAATAACTCTTAGCTCGTCCGTCTTCCATGCTCCTACTAACATGTCCCATTAAACAGTACTTAAAGCACTCTGAAGTTTTGGGTTTGCTTTCCTAACCCAAAGTACCAAAGTCCAAATTCCTCCAAACAAAAACATACTCAGGCCTATCACAGCAATACTCCAGTCCTTGGCACCAAGTTTTCTATTAGTTAAGCTTTTTTTAATTGTTGTGAAGAGACACCATGAACATGGTAGCTCTTACAAGGAAAACATTTAATTGGGGCGTCTTGTTTTAGAGGTTCAGTCCCTTATCATGCAGGGAGCATGGTGGCATGTAAGCAGAGACATGGTGCTGGAGCTGAGAGTGCTCCATCTTGCAGGCAACAGGAAGTCAGCTGAGTCACTGGGTGGTATCCTGAGCATAGGACACTTCAGAGCTTGCCCCACAGTGACACACTTCCTTCAACAAGGCTATGCCTACTCTAACAAAGCACACCTCATAATAGTGCCACTCCCTATGTGATTATGGGGCCAATCACATCCAAACTACCCCAAATATTGTTACATAAAATACCCTATTTTTTAAAAATTGTCCATGAATACCAATGCAGTTCTGATTTGAACAAACCTGATGTAAAAAGACATTTATGAAGGGCTAGGGTGATGGCTCCATTGAAAAAGTGCTTGTGTCAGCAATTTGGATTCCTAGCCAGAAAGCAGGGAGAGGCACTAGAGAGGCAGAATTGGATCACAGGGCTCAATAACCAGGTAATGTTGTTGAATCAGTAAGCCCTAGGTTCGGTGAGAAATCCTGTATCAAAATCTAGGATAGAGACTGTAGCACAGATAATAAAAACACAGAGAAAGATATTTATTAGAGTTCAACTTGAAGGTCAGAAAAGCAAAGCAGCCAGCCACTGGCTCTTACCTCTACCTCAGACTGAAAATGGGAGATCCTGCCTCCATAAATGCTCAGATTGAGACCGAAAGCAAGACCTGTCTCCTCCTGTTTTATATTCCTCTCTAGTGCTGGGGTTAAAGGTGTGTACCACCACCACCAGGCTCTGCGGCCAATTAGTGCAGCTGCTAGGATTAAAGGTGTGTGCCATCACTGCCTGGCCTGTATGACTGGCCTAGTGTGACTGCTTTGCACTGATCTTCAGGCAAGCTTTCTTTATTAAAACACAAATAATATACCACTATAAGAAACACCAGGCAGCAGTCTCTGAAGTCCACACATGTGAATGTGTACATACATTCCCACTTGAACATACACACATGCATGTAGCCTATAACATTAGAGCTAGACACCTTGATTGTAGAAGACAGCAAGGGGAATTTGATTGCTGACTGAGGGTTTTATGAGTAAGAGTGTTATTGTTAGCCTTGAAGAACATTTGATGATGGCATTTTGTCTTATAAGAACATGTCTGTGTTTGCAGAGAGAAGTGTAGAGAATTTGATATGCAGGATTTACATTAACATTGAAATTCAATAAATGAAGTAGATGTCAGTTTTTTTTTTTAATTATAATACAGTCCGGTAGGAGGAAGGGCTTTAGTTTAGCCCACAGTTTCATGGCGGAGAAGAGTTGGCAGCTTGACTCCCATGGCAGAGGGAGCTCGTTACATTTCCCCAGGTTAGGAAGCAGAGAGATCTGGCGTGTTCTCAGCTATAACCCTTTAGCTGCTTTTCTTAGTCTTATTTCTGCCAGGTAGGCCACAAATCCAAATAAATTTTAACACAGAGCCTTTGTAAAGTACCACCATGTAAGAGTCACCTCAATTTTAAAAGGAAAGTATGAGAGAAAAATGGAGACGTATAATCAGTTTAATGTGGTATGAAGAGAAAAGTATCTTATGAATATGTAAATGTACCTCACAGATATATTAATCTAGAGCAAAATTTCAAATGCTAAGATGAAACTTTTGCAAGATGTGACATATGAAGTACTTGAAGGACCAAAAGACAGTATGGTCTTAGAGACTTTGTTGTGGACTCCAAAGGAATTCTAAAAGCCTGACAACTGGATGAGGAATTTGTCTCACAGTAAAATTACTGGTGGGGGACTGAAAACTCAGCACAGCAGAAGACACACATGGATAAGCATACTGCAGAGATAGTGTGAGTTCCACTTCAGACTTATGCAGTAAAGCAGATAGCACAACATAAAATGAATCAAAACATTTTTGCTTTTTCATAGTACTGTAATTGAGCAGTAACATTGTCTTTTAAAAGTATAAGCAGTGATTAAACATAAAACACTTTATTGCTAGAAGATATCCACATCTCCAAGAGTGAGTCACACTCGAGTGGAAGGAGGACTCAGGATGACTGCTCGCTGCTGCAGGAGGTTCTGAAGGCTGGGGAGAGGGTGGCGTGACCATTTCTGAAAGCAAAATGATGTGAAGATTGCCACATCAGGGACACTTCCTTTTGTGAAAGATCATCTGTCACATGGAAGCTGTGGCATAGAAAGTGGGGATTATTGGACTTCCCTCAGAATTGTACTGAATTCTCTCAAACCCTGCCATGCTTTCTCAGCTGTCTTTATGAATGTTCTGAATCCTGTGTGGTCATTTGAGCAGTCTTCACTGTCTTCAGAGTTGATTTCAACTTCTGGAAACTACTCTACCCTTTTGTAAGAATTAATTCCTCAATTATTAAAGTTTTATGATGAAATTCTAATCAGTCACATATTTGGATTTCACTTGCACTTCTAGCCTGAAATTTCAGCATCCTCTGTCCACATTTCTAGTTCTCTTGCCATCCCACCATACCTACAGTTGTTGCCTCCGCTAGTCTGAAATTCCTTGGAATTACCAGAGGGTTCAAATCAGTTTCTTGTAAGATGCCTTCCACAAATCACAGATGTACCAGTTTGCATCAAGATTGTCGAATCCCTAATCCTTTCCAAGTAGTTTTCAATTTCCTTAGGCCAGATCCATCTACTGTCTAAAGCAGATGCACTCTTAAATAAGATTTGAAGCTCCTCATTGATTCACAGGCTTCAGGAGAGAGAGAGAGAGAGAGAGAGAGAGAGAGAGAGAGAGAGAGAGAGAGAGAGAGAGGGAGGGAGGGAGGGAGGGAGGGAGGGAGGGAGGGAGGGAGGGAGGGAGGGAGGGAGGGAGGGAGGGAGGGAGGGAGAAGAGTGGAATTAGCAAGATGCCACGCAGCTGCCAGAGGAGAAAGATGCAAGCCACCATCTGGAACCTTCCCTTGCTGGTAGGCCATGAGCCTCATGGTAAAGTATAAAATAGTGGAAATAGGTTAACCAAAGATATAAGAGTTAGCTAGAAATACGCTTAAGCTATTGGCCAAACAGTATTGCAAATAACATAGTTTCTGTGTGATTATTTTGGTTCTGGCAGCGGGGAATGAACAAGCAGCCTACTACTACAATACACCTCCATCAGTTCCTGGTGGCTGGCTGCAGTGGCAGTGGATAGTAGTCTTCTGAAAAGGAGCCTTTTTCCTGAGAAGCAGGTCACACAACACGGGGAGAGTAAATTTGGTATAATCCTAAAGAGAATCTGTGACACTTTGAAGCCAGCATTGTCATCTCCTCTCTATCTGTGAAAGTCTCTTGTGACATCTTTTTCAGTATATGAGGCTGTTTCATCTACACTGAAAATGTTATGCAATGTAGGCCCCTCGGCAGTCTCCACAGCTGGATCATCCGGATGACTTGCTGGATCTCCATCAGTATTTTCTGCTTCTCTGTGTACTTCTGTCTCTAGACCTGGGTCGTATGATCTAAACTCTGATCTTCATGATTTTGCAGCAAAGGGCTCTTAACTGTTAAACTGTTTTCCAAGGTTGACTTTTTAAATTTTGTTTTCTTGTCTGTAAAACGAACATTGAGAAAAAAAACTGAAATTATGTATGAAGTACTTACCATATGGTAAATGCTTAGCATTTTTAATTTTTTTCTTGGAAAATGGGAAATTCTATACTTAAGGCTACCCTCATTGGTTATTAACAAACTGTTGTAGTAACTTGGTTGTGAAGTAGTTCAGTGAGTATTCTTTGAGCCCCTGATGTTCTAGGCACTGTGTTAAATCTGATGATATTCAGATGCCATGCAGGACTTTGTGAGCCAGTGTGTTAACAGAGCCGAGCAGTCAGAGTCGGCATCCAGTAGTGCTGTGAGACAAGGATTTGGAGCAGGAGCAGCAAACTTCTGTTCAGGGCTATGAAAAGCTTTGTTGTGCCTATTGCTTCTGTTGCAACTATCGGCTCTGCTTGGAATGGAGGAATGGACATGAATGCAATTAGATAAAACTTCATTTTCTGAAGTAAGAGCCTGTGTCCCAAAACTTTGCTGTCTCTGACTGTAGCCCTTCTGTAGTCATCCCAGGCTGGATGACTTTTACACTTTTTTAACTGCTGATAACGTATTATCTGTTAGTAGCACACAGACCAAGTATTAATTACTCAGAATTATGTTTCTGTAGAAGTAGGCAGTGATACAGGCCATCCTATGGAGGACCGCATGCGTTTAATTATCCTAATGTTTTAGATTTCTCATCTGACTTGTTTCTGCAAATGCTCGCTCTCTTTCATGGTGCTTGATCTCATCTTCGTGGTGTTTCTTCAGAACCACCAGTTGTTCTCCAGTCTTCTTTCAGAAGTGCTGCTGGTCCCTTCAGTGTTCTCTCCCCAGGGAGCAGGCGCTCCTGTGGGGCTCTCCAACTCAGGAGTCCTGGCACTTCAGTTTTTTAAAGAACAAGATGAAAGAGACAGTATGTAGCTCACAAAGCCTGGAGCATTTTATTTCTAGCTCTTCCCAGGGTTTGCTTGCTCCACATTGAAGAGTAGAGTAAGTGATGATGGCTACAGAAATGAAGGCGCTGGACTTGACAGCCAAGCGTGAGAGTGATCCTGCAAACAAGCTTGGCTCGTGGCGGCAGATCTGGTGAGAGGAGATCCCAGGCTTTGTGCCAACAGAGCTTAGAATTGTTCACACAGGACATTAAAGCCACACAGATAGAGTCATAGGCATTAACTACCCATGAAAACTAAACCTCAGAATTTTTTTTCTTGATAATGTAGATCGCTTTATAATTTTATAACAGGATGCTAATTTTTAAATTATTATTTCTTACTATTGTTATTATTATTCTTTTACAGAAATACACTCTCGGGAAATGGCCTCTAAATCTTGGCTGAATTTTTTAATCTTCCTCTGTGGATCAGCAATAGGATTTTTTTTATGTTCTCAACTATTGAGTATTTTGTTGGGAGATGAGGGTGACACCCAGCCTATTATGCTTCATAATGACCCTCATGCCGGACATTTAGATGGTAATGGGCACAGTCATCTCAAGGGACAGGTGGACTTCAATGCAGACTCTAGCCAACATAAAGGTAAAGTATGTGTTGTAAGAAGTATTTGACTGTTAAATGTGCTGGGAAGTTACATAAATCTCATTGTATTGCTGCCTACAACTGTTGATTGAAATGAACCCTATGTGTCAGATATTAAGGTGATTTTTGATTCATTTGTCTTGGGAGAAAAACCTAAGATTTATTTAAGAAGTTAATCATTTTAAATGGAAATGGTTCATAAACCATGATATAGAGAAAGATATAAGTTTTGGGAAATTTTCCTTAGGGTCAGTTTTCTTATGGTTTATATAAACTCTTTGGGGTTTGTTACCCTAGAGAAACACATAAGATGTATATATTTTACACTTCAGTCAGTGGTTGACTAAATCATTTTTCTTTTTGAGGGTCAAAGAGGTATAGAAGTAAGGATAGTGAGTAGATGTTACAGTGGCTTCATTTATCCTGGTTCTTATCCCAGAAACCAAACTTTTCTCAGACAGGTCTTCTGTATACTCCTTCTCTGTGTCTCAGTCCTTTAGCTCTGTCTGTTTGACATCACCAATTCTTGGAACATTCATTTCTGCTGTTTCTTTACTGAGTTTATCTTCAGCCTCTCAAAAATATATAAATTTAATTCCTAGTCCCCACTCCCAGAGTAGCATTTCCATGTTTTCTCCTTTATCTAGCACTGCTGCTGTAAGCTGGGAACTGTGGGGCAGTTCTTGTCTTTTCATCTCAGTTGGTTCCAGTTATCACTGAATTCTAGCAGTTCTACATTGCCATTTTCAAAGTCTCTTGCTCTTAGTCCAAGTAAGTTTTCTTCAAGGCAGGCTTCCAGCTACCTGCATACACCTGTATTTGATTAAATTTCCCGCTGCCTCTTCTTGTCCTTTCTTTTAGTGAGTGTTCCTGAAGACCCATGTTCTGCATGTCTGTTCTGGAGCCTCTTCATTTCTCCTTCTGCTTCGCCCACATCCTTAGATCCCTGCGCTCATTTCATAGTCCTCACACTTTGTTTTCCCTCAGCACTCAGAACACTTTAAACATACGTCTGTCCAACTGGATGGCGAGATGGCTCAGTGGTTAAGAGTACTAGTTGTTTTTTCCATAGGACCTGGGTTTGATTTCCAGCACCCAAACTGAGGCCTACAATAGGGGCCCTCATATCCAGAAGGATCAAATACCCTCTTCTGGCCTCCCTGGGCACTTCATGCCATGTGGTTACAGACATGCATATAGGCAAAAATACCCATACACTTAAAAATACCCATATCTTATTTTTAAAAAATCTTTCTACCACTGCATTTCCTACTATGCAACAGTTACTGGTTTGCTTGTGAAGTTCCCTGCTAAGCTGTGAATTCTGTTCTGGCAAGAAATGTTTCTTATTCATATTTCCACTTCTGTTCTGGGATATAGCGGTTGTGTACAAAGAAACTAATAAATGAAGGAGTGAAAGGGTCTGCCAGATCCCAGTTGTAGGGATAAATCTCATCCTGTATGCACCATTTTTGCTGTCCATTTTGGTGTGTCTGTGTGACTAAGAGATTGATTTCTTAGTTCCATGAGCAGTGGAAGCTTTCTAACTACAGACTGCAGTCACCTGCTCCTCTGGACTGAGTTCCAGTATTCCATGGCATGAGAATTCTTTCATGGCCACCTCACCTTTCCTCCTGTTCTCTTCTAGTCAGTTAACTGACAGTACCTCACTGTTAATCTTCTACAGGACCAACCTCATTTGATGGTTATGGTATTCGGCTATATATTCTGATGTGAGCCACCTATGTCTTTGCAAACGGTAGCTTACAGAGACACTGTTCTAGATAATTTCAGAACTCTAACCTCTACCCATTGCTCTGTTCTATTTCCAACTGCTGGGTTTGTATTTTGGAATGAAGCGCACTTAGTATTATCTGAGAAATCTCAACCCTACATTAACTCCTATGCTTTCAGCTGATGTTAGCATGAAAGTCTTCAAGAACACCTTAGGCTACTTGTTGAAATTCGTAACAATTGATTCATGACCTTCCAATGAACTGACTTCAGCAGCATGGCTTTGTTTGTTTTGTTTTTTATTCTTCTGTCTTTTAGAAACCCATTCACAGCCATGAGAAATTCCCAAGAATGTTCTGTTACTTTCTTTGTAGTGTTAAGTAGCAAGAGTATGTGAGATGATCTTTGAATATAGATTGCTGTGTTTGTGGTGAAGCATGCTACACTACTGCACTTCCAACCAACTTCCCAGAGGGTGTATTTTAGGTTGTATTTTCTCAAGGTCATTAATAACAGATGGCTAAATTGAGCCTTGGAAATAATTTATGAAAAGTTTCTTTTAAAAAGTTTATTAGGATTTTATATCTGTGTAAATGTAACTCTTAAAAATGTTTGTTTGATAGATGAGAACACGGACATTGCTGAGAACCTCTATCAGAAAGTTAAAATTCTTTGTTGGGTTATGACAAGCCCTCAAAATCTAGAGAAAAAGGCCAAACATGTCAAAGCTACATGGGCCCAGCGTTGTAATAAAGTATTATTTATGAGTTCAGAAGAAAATCAAGACTTCCCTACTGTGGGATTGAAAACCAAAGAAGGCAGAGAGCAGCTCTACTGGAAAACAATTAAAGCTTTTCAGTATGTGTATGACCACTATTTAGAAGATGCTGATTGGTTTATGAAAGCAGATGATGACACATATGTCATACTGGACAATCTGAGATGGCTTCTGTCAAAGTATAACCCTGAACAACCCATTTACTTCGGGAGAAGGTTTAAGCCCTATGTGAAGCAGGGATACATGAGTGGAGGAGCAGGATATGTACTAAGCAAAGAAGCCTTGAGAAGATTTGTAGATGCATTTAAAACAGAGAAATGTACACATAGTTCCTCCATTGAAGACTTAGCCCTGGGAAGGTGCATGGAAATTATAAACGTAGAAGCTGGAGATTCCAGAGACACCACTGGAAAAGAAACTTTCCACCCTTTTGTACCAGAACACCATTTAATCAAAGGTTATCTACCGAAAACATTTTGGTACTGGAACTACAACTACTATCCTCCTGTAGAGGTAAGTCTAGAAGTTATTATTACTTGTTTTAATGTATATACTGACAGTATAGCAAAGCAGATGAGAGTAGAGGTCCTAGCCAGTCGTTTAGTAGACATCTATTGACACCTTTGTATGCCAGCCACTAGCTTATAGAAGTCAATACATCAAGTTGCAGTTTTCTTAGTTCTACCCAAAGAGCTACAGAATCAACAAGCACACCTAGAAAGATGTGACTCTGGATGATGGCAGGGGGCTCTCAGCCTGCGGATTGTGACCCCTTGGCAGGCCTCTCTCCAAAAATATATACATTATATTCATAACAGCAGGAAAATTACAGTTATGAAGTAGCAATGAAAATAATTTTATGGTTGGGGGTCACTACAACATGAAAAACTGGAGAACCACAGCACTAAAGTTAATCAAGGACATGGTGTGACTTGGAATGGGCAACCATATGGAGGTGACCTGGAACCAAACTTGGGTAAGGCTAGCAAGCTGTGTAAAAATCTAAACAAAAAGCCTTACAGTTATCAGGATGAAAATCCTATTCTTCCACTTCATAGTTGAATGATCTTGATGTACAAGATTTGGCTAATCTTTGGGCCTCAGTTTTTTCATTTGTAAAATGGTGTGATCTGTCTGTCATTTACCTGTAATTACTGTGTATTATAGCCTAGACAGTTTTTAATAAGTATGGCTCTAGATTGTATCTTAATGTGCATTTCTCACAGTTGTGCCTGAGTTATGTTGTCTTTTTTGAACTATCTCAATGTACACATCTGACTTTACCAAGTAGAAATCTTGTTGCCACACTTGTCTCAAATATTTTCATCACAACAGTCTTATAGACAGTTGAGGCCAGTGCACCCTTCCCGTCTAGTTCTCTTATTTATTTCCCTAAGCTACACACTGCCAAGAATGAAATGTTAGTTATTATCACATGAGCGCTCATATTTCCCTACATGTTGGTACACGCATCAATAAGTCAGCATTGTTTTGTAGATTTAAAATCAAATTATAGCACTTACATCTTCTTACAAATTTCCACTTTTACACATGTTATATATTAACATTGATATATCTCTCTTCATCTGAGTTCTTTGTGACAATTTAATATATTAAAATGCTATAATTAATTTTGCTGCTGATAGGATAAACCCTATATGCCTATTATAAGCACCAGTACAGTGAATTACTTAATGAGTCTAGGATTATAAAACCTTGCTTTTCAGACTCTGTTATTGATTAGTAATGCCTTAAAGCAAGTCAGTAATTCTTTATGCTTCCTTTTTCTTGCCCTAACATATTAATAGTATACTTCAGGGTACCACTCCAAGCCAGTATTTCCAAATGGTGCACAACATTTTCTGTTTGCTATAAGGAAACGTGATGTTTTATCTTAAGTTCTGAACCTCTTGCCATATAAAAATGTATTCAAATTCACTATTAAAATCATGTAACAGATATACTCAGATAATACAGTATTTCATAAAGTGTCAGATATTCCATACATGTATAGCAGCAGCAAAAGGACACAATGCTTGTCATATTGTAATAGTAGAATATCCTTCCTTCTTTCTAAGAGTAAAAAGAGGGCCTATTTAACAGTGTGCTTTATAGGAACAAGGAACAAGTATATCTTCTACTTGAATCAGAGTGGCTTTTAAGTGGCAAAAATGTTGTCTTTATAAGAATTTATTCTATTAGGTTGAAGATTCTAAGACAAAATCCACTTATTGAAATTGCATAAATCTTATAAAATTTATCAGAAGGTTCTAAAACACATAGAATGGAAACAAATGTTTTAATAATTTTTTTCTTTGCAGTGTGAATTACTGTTTTTAAAGAGTTTCTTAATACACATATTTTTCTCTGTAATAATCACTAAGAATACAAATTTTGTTGCTGTGTTGGAGTTTTGGTTTGTTTTGCTTTGGTCTTTATTCTTTCTTGTGAGAAAGGAGGCCGGCCTTGAACTCGCGGTGGTCCTCAGATCCTGAGTGCTGTGGTTTCAGAGCTATGCCACTGCACCTGCCTACAAAGTTGTTTAGGTTGTAACTTAAGATGTTAGATAGGTTGGTCAGAATTATGTAGTTCAGAAATGACAAAATGTAGTTTACTCTTTATTTCAGGTATTTCTTTTTTTACACTAACTTTAGTCTGTCTGAAACAGCGCACAGTTGAGATGGAGAGCTCCCGATTTCTCCGAATCATAGGATCATTTCTTAGACTCTTCCAGTGCAGCTTCATCGTCTACCATAGCATCACCTATTGGAGGGTCGGGATCTTTGATTGTAGAGCTGTTGCCTTTTTTGGGATTTGGCCCATATTGGTTTGAACCTTTTACCTTTAAGTTTTTAAACCATTAAATGTGCATTACGCTCCTTCTCTTTGCTTCTGAAAGTGTTTTGGCAACTGTGATGTCCCTTTCTTTGTAGATAACTCATTAATTTAATGAAAATGCCCAAGAAGTTTTTAGAGTCCTTGGTTAAATTTATAGTTTTCCTCAGATTGTTGTAGCTTGTGTTTGCTTTAGATTTACTTTATTTTATGTGTGACTGTTTTGCATGTGTGTGTTCCCCGTGCCCCGGAAGGTCAGAAGACAGTATTGAATCCCAGAAGTGAAGTTATGGGTGATAGTGAACTACTACCATGTGTGGATGCTGAGAACTGAACCTGGGTCCTCTGCAAGAGCAACAAGTGCTCTTAACACTGAACCGTCTTTCCATCTCCATATGGCTACATCTTAAATGTTCCCCCACATAGTTAGTATATTTGGAACTAGCATATATGAAAATGTAGACAGTTTGTTCTCAGTGCTGAGCCTTCACAGCTACTAGGCTTCTGCTCTACCACTGTGCCCTATCCTCAGCCCTTTGAGAACTTTAAAGTGGCTTTGAATCTGCCTGTTGTAACATTATATCTGATGATTTTACTCCCTTGAAAGTCATGCAGTCTTCAGGTAACTTGTAGTCCCCCACAAGGGGCTACTTTGTTTTCTCTTTAGTAAGTAGATTTTTCATTTTTGCTTACTGTATTTTATTTATAATGCTTAAGAACAGTATTTGAGCCCTTCACTAGAAACGTCAGACAAATAAAGCCTTATTCTTTATACAGTTCCCCCTTTAATTTGAAGAAATGAAGAATTTTAAATGATTAAGCACGAAAAATAAGAAAACACAATTTTAGTTGAAAGTGTTGTGATAGTTTCAGGTTTATTTGGTTTTAAATTCTTGGGAAGGGAGAGAACTATTGGCATCTTATACCATCTCCCCTGCCTTCTCCCTCAAGCTTTGATGTTTCAGATGTAAGTGGTGTGACTGTGCGGGATGTGTGCTGCTGTGCCCTTACTCACACTGTCTGCTTCTGGTGTCTCAGGGTCCCGGCTGCTGCTCTGACATTGCAGTTTCTTTTCACTATGTTGACTCGACAACCATGTATGAATTAGAATACCTCGTTTATCATCTTCGTCCATATGGCTACTTATACAGATATCAACCTGCCTTACCTGAGGATATACTAAAAGAAATTAATCAAGCAAACAAAAATGAAGATACAAAAGTAAAATTAAGCAACCCTTGAAAGAAGACCGTGAGTGGACTGAGGTCAAATGGTCTACATTGCACTGAAGGACTTCTTCCTTTCTGACAGAATCCTGAAATCCCAGTGAGGAACTGATCGGAAGTGAATATTCCATATAGAATTTTTTCCAATGGATGACTATAATCTGAAGCATTTAAAGAGCTGTGAAGTCTGTTAAAATGTGTTTTGATACAGTAATATATAAATATAAATATATATGAAGAATTTGTGTTTTGAATGGTAACAGAAGAGCTAGGAAGGCTCTGTCCTCTGTTCCTGACAGTGTGTGTTGTTGTCACTAGAGCTGGAGTGGTTCCGTGTGTGATCACCTGCGCCGCACCGTGAGAACACAGTGCTGAACAGATCTGCCTTAAAACTAGAAAGAAGTACTGTTGCTCAGTATACACACTGCTCACGTGTATGATACAAACCAGCCTCCCAGTTGCTACCTGAAAACTTTCCTGTTATTGTATGACTTATAATTGGCAGTGTTTCCTCAAGAAGAAATAGAATAAGAATGCCCCCCTGAAGTTCACTAATAAACCACATTTTCCAATTATTCTGGGCCTTGACTACAGTATATACTTAGTTCTATATATAATCAACCTTGTACCAAGTCCCCATTGTCTCCTTTCTAAATGTCTGACTCTTGAATTCCATTTTCACTATTAATGTTTATTTATTCAAAGCATTGACAACATTCTATAAAACATGCATCTAATAATATTCTGTTCCAAAATTCACCCATTATTAATTGTGGGTAACTTAATTAAATTTAATGCTGTTTGGACAAGCTTTTCTTGTATTGGTACCACTCGGGAATTACTAATGGCATTGTAAATCTATTATTTCAAAGTCTTTCCAACTATATAATTATTGTTCCTTTTATTTTCATCCTGTGGAGATGGAATTTGTTGTGCCTTTCATAACTTGCTTAAAGCACTTTTAAAATTAATTTTATGTCTGATGTGCCTGTTAACACTGGCAAAAATTTTTGAATGTGGCTTTTGGACAGAATTAATTAAAAACACTAGCAAGTAAAAAACACAAACAAACTAAACTGTCATCTATTTTATTTGTAAATAACAACTTCTGTCATGCTGAATTCTCACTTGGAGATGACTGTCATGCTGTGGTCCTAACAGCAGAGCCCCATTTGAAACCACGTCAGAAGCAGTGTGGACCATCCTAACTCCCGGATGCTAGAGTGCTTCTGAGGGATAGAGAACTTCTATTTTTGTCATTAGCAATACTGAGTGTAGAACGGAATATTTTACAGATTTTCCACTAGATTATTTTTAATTTTGAATAATTTACATTTCTTATTATGCTAATTTTGCATGATTATTACACCACTGACTCTGTAATCTGGCTAAATAATAAATATGAATAATTTATATTTATTGTGCCCAAACCATAACCTCTATAGATGATATATTTGAAGGGGTGGCTATTTTGTTGGCTAGTTATGGATCACTCTGTCCACATGATGAAAATCAAACCAACTTTACAAATTAATTTGGTTTGGGTTGTTCTCATGGTAGTGCCATCTGCCAATACCCTAGGCTCTCTACTCTGTTCTTTGAGCAGCTCTTTACCTGTGTTCTGTAAGAAGTGAATGCTGAGGTGAGTCCTGGGCTTTTAGTTCCTCCTCCATCACTGTTTGTGTAACCTTGAACAATCAGTCTTTCTGTGCCTCAATTTCCTCATCTAAAAATTAGGGAGAATGATACTACCTACCTCACAGGATAGTAATGAGAGTTATAGAAATGAATAGACATAAGGTTGTTAGAACATTATATTATCTGGCCCAGAATACGGCATGGTTTTAAGGATAAGTTTTTACTCTGCTACCTTGGAGTATAAATAATTCGATTTAGGTAAATGAGATGATTAAATCAGATTTGAAGGAGATATTTACACGTTTCTTAAAATAACATATAGTGTCCATCTGGTGCCTGCTGTGTGCCAGGTTCTGCACTATTCTGTGCATTTGTATTAACTTCAAGATGGGTGTTAGCCCATGTTGTAAATGAGGAAACTAAGGCTCCAAGAATTCAGATGTTTCCACTCTCACAGTGATAGTAAGAAGGTTGGGATTTATGATCCAGACCTGTGTATGGTTTATGTCAGCTCTAGGCTTAGTTTTATATATAGAAACACATACATGTACTTATATGTACACATACATATATGTATGTATGTAATAATGAGATATGTATACACACAGAGAGACATATATGAATACTACATATCTTCTGGTACTTTTAGCCAATAATAGTCCAAGTGGTCAAACAACATAATTGGTATAGTGATTCTTAAATTGTGATTTTCACACCCTTACCTGGAGTTTGAGATGGAAATCTCAAGTGTTGATTTTGAGCATGAAGCCCTGGAGTATACATTCATAGCCAGATACCTTCTAATGAGAGATACTAAATTAGCACTGCTGGTAGCCTGTTGTGGCTCTTCACCCTGCCCAGATCACCTAAGTCAGAAACTCCAGGATAGTGGGTAGCAGTTCCATTAAAGAACTCCTGAAGTTAGTCTTACTAATCCCATGTTGAGAACCATTACCTGTTTACCTACATGATTTTGGTGCAAATAGTCTTTGGAACACACTCAGGATTTCTGCCCAGGACAGAGGCATTTTTCAAAGACTAAAACATGTCTAAATCAGTGAAGTCCAGGACCATACTATATTAAAAGTAAAATGCTAGAGAGTTTAAAGGGTCCGTGCATCATTGGTTTTGGCAAAATTCCTAATTTTTCTATAGTGACTCTTATCAGGTCCCTCAAAAGCTGTAGTTCTCCAAGTTTAGTCATTTTGCACTAAGCAGAAAGGGTTCAGTAAGTACTAATATGTACATATGGATTCATTAAAACATGTAAATTAATATCATGGAAAATGTCCACTAGTTGCTAAAAATTTGCAGTAGAAATAGAAAATGCTACTTTATAATATGCCAACGATTTTCTGCTAATTCATACCGTCAGCTTAAGTTTTGTCACTTTCAAAAACTGTTTGCCTATCCTATGATCTGATGAAGCAAAAGTTTTCTCCCAAGTATATGGTAGAGCACATTAAACAAGATTTTAGGGGATAATGATTTTTTTGCCATCTTTTAGATTAAGATCTTTGCCTTGTGAATAATTGATTGCAGTGTGGTTTCGAGGCATAAGATTTAATAAAGTCTCATGTTCTCTATTAGTAATATGCTTGTTTTTCTAGTGGGAATTCATAGACACAAAGCAGGTTTTTAATCCCTCTTGAACTTTTGGACGGTTTGAATGTATCTAAATTGCAGAGGTCAGTTTGCTACTACAAAGGATGACAAAATAAATCATGGACCAGTTCATACTGTTTTGAGTTGTGGTGATTGGGTTTGCTGATTGGTTATTTTCATAGTTGTTTCTTGAGTTTGAATTGTTTTACCCTCTTATCCTGTCAGACTGCATTGCCAGATGGAGACCCTGTTGTACTTGAAAGACATCCTCACTTGGTTTGTCAGCTCCTTCATACCTGTTTCCTTGCACTCTTGGTTCATGAGGTCATTATTCTGTATTTGATATTTCCTTTATGCTTAACCTCCACTTTTAGCTCCTTATAGTGCTGTCTCCTTGTGGTTGACTTGGGTGACCAGAACGCCTATCATCTGTGATGGTTTTATGCCTACATTAAGATTTCCCATGAGACTAAAAATACAACAGTAGTCTGCTGGTGTACAACCTCAAACAAATTCTACATCAGTAATTAAAAGAAGTAAAGTTATTTACCCCTCCTAAAAGAAAAGAAGAAATACATTGACTTCATTTCACTTGATTTGTATTAGGCCTGCTAGAAACATACATGGAAAATGTGGTAGACAAGCTGTGTGGTATATTTCACACTAACCTATGTTAATTAAAGATGACTTACGGTTATACATCAAGCTGTATTGAAATTTTAACAGTGATTGAAATGAGAACTTCATAGAGTCTCTTAAGAGAAGCAACTTAAAAGCAGCATTAGAGTTGAATGTGCTTTGTTAAAACTCCCTTACCTCCTGAGTTTTTGGTTACATTTGTTAAGTGTGAGTAACTTTGCAGGGCGCTATACATGAGTGATCTACGTGAAGTGTAATATTAGAGGAAAACTAACCTCACTGCTGAGCAGTGTGTTGTATTATACATTGAATGTTTGTGTTTTGGAATTTAAAAATTATTTAAAGTAATAGTGTCAATGAAGGGTTTAAAAATGTCTGGTGACTTGCTTATTTTAAGTAATCACCATTAGTCAGAAAAATGTATTTTTAAATGTTTTTTAAAGTGCCTTTTGAGAATTTTTAAACAATGGATTCAAATAACTGCATAAAATAAATGACCGTGTTCAAATTTGCTCCATCTGTGTGTTCTTAACTGATATAAGGGGTGATATTATTTATGGATAGTTTGGGGGATTCTTCTATCAAATCTTTTCTGTGTGCATAAGCTTTCATAATTGTTCTCGAATATATATTATATAAAGCAACAAAGTGTCCCACACGTGACTTAGAATAATGGACCTTTAAAATTAGAATATCTACTCTCTACATTCCTGGAGAGAAGGAAAGTGGGGAGGGAGAAAGGGGAGAGCTGAGAGCCTGCAGGACAGGAGAGGACAAAGATCACTTTCCCGCTGGTTAATTATTTTTATCTTTCATGTAAGCTGGGAAATTCATTTATTCAGTAAATATTTACACCAGGCATCAGCTAGAAATACAGTGGCAAGCAGAACACACAGGTTCCCGTTCTCCAGTTCTCATCCTCGAGCTAGAAATAAGTCAGTAGAGGGGAATGGTGTTAGGAGAACAAAGACAGATTTTAAAAAGCAGTTTCTGCATGGTGTCTCAAAGACCTCTGAGGAAGTAACTCCAACATGAATGACGGACACTTTGTGAGTTTCTCAGTCGCCTATGAAGTTCGTTGTTCTTGGTATATAAAAATTGGCTGCCATCTTCGTTTGAGCATGCTTTGGACACATGTGCAAGCTCACTGAGGTGTGAGGGTAGGCCAGAATACTTGGTGTTTGTAGTCTGAATTAATCTGGTACTCGGGTCTACTAATATTCAGTTGGTCTGCGATATTTAGGATACAAATCAAGATTGACTTAGTACTCTTTCTAGGCAAGTGGAAGAGATGTTCATGGGGCCCATGAGTCTAACCAGTGTGACTCAGTTATCACAACCTGCTCCCCATATGCTCATTATTAGCATCCATACTGGCCTATGTGGCAGCAGCTTTGGAAAGGTAAAGAGAGATACATGGTACCTCATACTGTGGTTGTAACGATGCCAAACGATGTGGTTGTATCGATTACTCAGATGCCAAAATGTTGTATTGAAGAGAGTGTGGCGTAAAGGGAACATTCTACTGGGAGTGCAAATTTGTACAGCCACTTCAGAAATCAATATGGCAGTTTCTCAGAAAATTGTACCGCAAGATCCAGCTATACCAATCTTGAGCATATACCCAAAGGATGTTCAATTATACCACAAGAACACTTGCTCAACTATGTTCATAGCAGCATTGTTCATAATAGCCAGACTCTACAAACAAACTTAGATTCCCTTCAGCCAAAGCATGGATAAGGAAAATGTGGTACATTACATAATGGATTATTACTTAGCTCTAAAAACAATGGCCTCATGAAATTTGCAGGCAAGTGAATGGAACTAGAAAAAATCATCCTGAGGTAAACCAGACCCAGAAAGACAAACATGGTATGTATTCACTCATAGGTGGATATTAGGAGTAAGTATAGAATAACCAACCTACAATCTACAGCCCCAGAGAGACTAGATAACAAGGAGGGCCCAAAGAGGGATGCGTGGATTTCCCTGGGAAGGGAAAATAGAAGATATCTCCTGGGTAAACTGGGGGCAGGAGGGGAGGACGGAGGGATGGGAATGTGAGGGAGCAGGTTGGGGGGGTACAGGAGGTGTGTTGAGTGGAATAGAGGAGGAGAATAACAAACGAGACATTGATGGGGGAGCCATTTCAGGGCTAGGGAGAAATCTGACACCAAGGAAACCCCAGGGAATCCACAAGGATGATCCCTGATAAAACTCTGGGCAATAGTGGAGAGGATGCCTGAAGTGGCCCTCTGACTGTAATCAGACTGGAGATGTCTCTAATTGTCACCAGAGATACTCTATCCAGTAATTGATAGAAGCAGATGCAGATATCCAAGTAATGGGCTGAGCTCCTGAAGAAAGGGTTGTGTGACAGTTGTGTCGCATGGTCTCCTCGTAAGGCTCCTAGCAGTGAGATCAGGGCCTGTCCCTGTGCTTAGCTGGCTTTTGGAAACCTCTCCCCCAGGCTGGATTACCTTGCCCAGTCTTGATGCAAGGGGAGGAGCTCTGTTCTGCTTCAGCACGATGTGCCATTGTTGTTGTTGTTCAAGCTCATGGAAGGCCAGCCCTGTGTGAATGGAGAGGAGTGGAAGGGAAGGGACATAGATGGGAAAGCAGGGTGGGGAGCCAGGAGGAGCAGAGGGAGAGGAAACTGCAGTCAGTATGTAAAATAAATAAAATATTATTTAAATTAAATAAATTATGATGCTAATTTTGTCATTTTATGTATATGAATACATACAGATTTGCTGTTAAATTTCCCAGAAGTAGAACCTTACAGTACCAGAAAAAAATACAGAAATACTGAATATATCTTACTGAAAAATTACTAAGTAATTTTTCTATTGCTGTGGCCAAGGCAATTATAAAGAAAGTAATTGGGCTTGTAGTCTCAGCAGGTTAGAGTCCTGGATGGTGGAACAAAGACATGGTAGCAGGAACCCCTGAGTCCTCGCATCTTAACAAAGCAGAGAGCACACTGGGAATATAGACATCTTTTCAGACCTCAAAGCCCAACCCCGTGACACATCTCCGCCAACAAGACCACACCTCCTAGTCCCTCCCAAACAGTCTCACTAACCGGGGCCCAAATATTGATACATGAGCCAATGGGGGGTTATTCCTGTCAAACTTCTAGAGCTGGTTAAAGAGTCCATGATGGCAGAGCAAAAATATGGTGACAGGAACAGCTGAAAACTCACATCATCCACAACAATGAGGCAGAGAGAACGAGCTCTAGGAATCTACAGGAGTCTTGAAATCTCAGAACCCACCTCCAGTTACACGTCCTCCAACAAGGCCATACCTTCCTAATCTTTCCCAAGCAGTTCCACAACTGGGAACCAAGTATTCAAACTTAGGAGCTATGGAGGCCATTCTCATTCAAACCACTGCAAGTATGGTTATGGTTGTTTTAATAATTCCATCTCTCTTTAAAGTATTAAAACTCTGGCTTCTTCCCCACTGAATTTAAACAGCTTTCTCAGTGAGGTGAAAGTATGTGTTTAGAATAATTGATCAGAGATGACTTCTGGCTTACAGAGTAACTTTTAGAAACCTGTTTGTCTAGTTGAATGTCCCTGCCCTTTGCCTTTTGATTTCTGCTTCTTCAAACCTCACCCCTATTCCCATCTCCACTGGCACCCCAGTTGTCTTCTCATTGCTAACATTATAATTTCTTCCCATTTCTTATCAGCAGGAATATTCTGAAAATTAGTTTTGAAATTATATCTTATTAGGTAGTTAAATGAGAAATGTAATTAAGCAACTTTGCTATCTGTCACTGAAATTAAGACTGAGAATACATGCTAACATGATCTAGAGGTTTTTTTCTTCCCTACAGAAATGCTTCTAAAACCCACTTAGTGAATATATGTATATATGTATACTTAAGTTTTTACTACCCAGTAAGATAAACTTAATTCAAAACTACGGTTGATACCATCTTCTTTGGCCAAATGGGCACTTAAGATGTTGACTGGCACTGTTTAAAGGAGCTCTAAAGAACACATCAGACATGCTTGCCCACTTGTTTGAAACAATGAGGCAGACTATTCTCCGGTTTGCTGGAGGTGACGTTCACATCACAATGGAAAATAATGACTGGTGTTGTGTAACAGATGTCTTGGCACTGCCAGCAGTTTTTGACATCCAAAACTTCAAGTCCTGTTAGTTTAAAAAGCAGCTGTTTCATAGCTGAAAGGAAGCATGGCTAGCTCCTTCAGACATGGTGGGAGGGTAGCAAGAAGATCATGGTTGTCTCCTGGTTCTTACTGAGGACCTTGTACCTGATTTAGTCTAAGGCAGACTGAAGAGTATAGACAGGAGGCATTGGGAAGGAATGTGTGCAGTCACTCAAAAAAAGCAGATTTGAAATCCAGTTCACCTTACAGTCAGTGGTTTCAAGGACCTATGTATTGGTTTCATTGGTTCAGATACATTTCTTTTAATTATTAGCACATTGTCATCTTTCTGAAATGCCTGGACCTCTGACATCATGGGGCAAGTTAAGTTTAATCTTAAAGATTTGTGGAAATTGGCAAATAATAACTAGAAAAGGAGAATATTTGTTTCCCAACGTGAAACATCTCTTGGTATAAAGGAAAAAACTACTCATGCACTGTAATCTACCTCAGTTGGAAGAGAAACAGCCTTGTAGACAAGTACAGTATCCATCTTTAGTATTAAAATAATCCTCTCTCACACCACTTCATTGCTGTATTATCTCATGTTTTTGCAGTAGAGATTGAGCCTTGGACCTGCCACCTATAGTTCTGCCATTGAACTCTATCCCCAAATTATCTCTTTAAAATTTGCGATGGGGTCTCCCTAAGTTGACCAGGATATAACTTAGGGGGACCGCATTTCAAATATGTGTGTGTGTGTGTGTGTGTAGGGTGTGGTGTGTGTGTGTAATGTATGTATATTATGAATATTATATGGATATTCATATATAATCTGTATTTTTAAATATTCACACTGTAGTCTAGGCAGAGTTTAAATTTGTGCTCATCCTAATAGCTGGAATTACAAGCTTGTGGCACCAGGCCCAGCTCCATTGTCACTTCTTGAATCACAGTGTACTTGAAGATGTTGTGATCCTCCACAGCCTGATCCTACCATATCATTCCCTTACTGTTTATTGATACTTACATTGTTTACTGGTATGGGAGGGCCTTCTGTTTTGTGTTGCTTTTTATTGGTTAATGAATAAAGAAATTGTTTTGGCCTGTTGATAGGGCAGAATTTAGGTAGGTGAGAAAAACTAAACTGAATGCTGGGAGGAAGAAGGACAGAGTCAGAGGGAGATGCCATGGAGCTGCCAGAGATAGATATGCTGAAACTTTGCTGGTAGGCCATGGCCTCATGGTGATGCACAGATTAATGGAGATTGTAGTGTGGAGCTGCAGGCGGCTTCCCGCTGCCCTGCTCTCGGCCACCTGCTAGCTTAAAACCCAAAATAACATCACACAAATTGTATTCTTTTAAACACTGCCTAGCCCATTATTTTCAGCCTCTTACTCACATCTTGACTAACCCATATCGAATAATCTGTGTAACACCATGAAGTGGTGTCTTACCAGGAAAGATTCAGCATGTCTGACCTGATGGCTGGCTTCATTGCATCTGGCATCTCTCTGAGGAGAGGCATGGCAGTCTGCCTAACTTAAGAGAGGCGTGGCATCTGACTGAGCCATCTACCTCACTTCCTTCTTCCTGTTCTGTCTACTCCACCCACCTAAGGGCCGGTCTATCAGATGGGCCAGGCAGTTTCTTTATTAATTATCCAATGAAATCATCAGATAGATAGAAGACACACCTACATCATTTCCCCTTTTTCTGTTTAAACAAAAAAGAAAAGCTTTCACTTTAACATAGTAAAATTACATATAACAAAACAGTTATCAAGTAAGAATTACAGTTACAATATTTATATCTACTTTATCTTTTATCATAACTAAGGAAAACTATAACTATCTATTTATTCTTCAACTCCATCAAAGACTCCAGAAGGATATAATATTACCTAGGTGAACAAGAAGTAAGCTACTTCCAAAACTCTAGAAATCACAGAGACATCTTGCTACCTGGACAGTCACCCAAAGTTCTTTTGTACCATTGGGGCATCCATCTTCAGCCTTCAGGTCCATAGTTTCCAGCAGACATTTCCACGAAGCAGGAAATTTCGAAGGCAGTTCAGTCACTTTCTGCTGTGTCCTGCAGAATGTCTCGCAGACCCTTTCATGAGTCAGGAACCCCAAAGAATCATCTCACATTTAGGCAAGTTCAGCAGTCCTCTCTGTGGGTTCTCTGTGTCCAGTTTATGCAATAGTCCAAGCAAGAGCAGTTTCTTGACCAATGGCTATCAAACTCCATAAGTAGCCTCTTCGATGCCCATCTTTCTCTTGAAGTAGTTTGTGCTGCCAGGAGCAGATTTGTCTCATTGTCATGAAAAGTCCTAAGTTATTAAGACATTTAAGTGGAATATTCTGTAGTCTTTGAAAGATATGAAGAATGTCTATCTTACTGAAATATATCTCTCTATATATAGAAAATCTAACATGACTACAAGCTTAACTATTATTGATGACTATCCATCAACAACCTATATTTCCTAATTATACATTACATTTTAAGTGAACTACACAATCACAATACCTTAATCAGTATCAGAAATAAATATAACAAAACTGACCTTAAATTTAAATCACTAAAGCAAAATCCATATCAATGCAAATTATTCATCTCCATATCATATCCCCCTTTAAATGTAAAAGAACATTTATAAACAATATTTGGGAACATGGACGCAGTTATTTCTCTCCAAACTGCTTCCTACTGAATGGGGAAACTGTTAATCAGATCTTTCATGGTGTAGCCTGTGTGCTAGATTCATCTTAGTTGGCAGTTAAGCAAAGTGATTTTTTGAGGGTATTCGTTGCAACCTTTCAGGAGGGCGTGGTCTATCATACCATACTGGGATAGAAGCAATCCATAGGGTCTCATTTTCTGTAAAAACAAAAGAAGAATCTCTTTTCCAAAGTATCATATCCTTAGATCCAAATTCTGAAGTCAAGGTATTTTCAAAATATCTATCTTGGATTAGTTCAGCAGCATTTATAAACAATATCTTTTAGCAGCTGTTGCTTCTTCCTCAGCATTCAAACAGTTCAAAGAGAGCACAATAGCATATAGTATCAAGATTCTCTGTGTATTTTCCATCTTTATGCAGCTTTACTTAACCTCTATTTTGTTTATTTTTACTTTTACTTTTTTGAGACAGGTTCTCTTTATATCTTTGTCCTGAAATAACTCTGTAGACCAGGCTGTCCTTGAACTCACAGAGATCCACTGGCCTCAGCCTGGGATTAAAGGTGTGTGCTACAACACCTTGAACTCACAGAGATCTTTCTGTCTCTGCCTCCCAGGCATTCGGATTAAAGGTGTGTCCTGCCACACCTTGAAGTCACAGAGGTCAATCTACCTCTGCATCCCAAGTGTTGGGATTAAAGGTGTGTACCACCACAACAAACTACTTCCTTTTTCTTTCTTTCTTTCTCTTTTTTTAACTGTAAAAACTTTAACTTTTTGCCTGCATGTATTTTTAACTCACTGTAAACCATTTAGAGGTTTTCTTTGTCTTTGAATCTCTCTTTACTATATATCTCTCTTTTTCTGACCACACGAGTCTTTAATTTACCCACCAAAATCGGTAGAACTAAAGCCGTAACTTTGGCGGCTGGATCCAGCCCATGCCTTAGCTTTCTAGCCTCATGGCGGAGGTACCCGCAGAAGCCATGTTTATCGCCACAACTCTATGGCATTTCAAGGTCCCTGCCAGCAAGCAAGCTGCAACAGTGTCAAACAACAGTCAAGACAGCCTGCTTGAAAGAGTCAGAGTTTGTCCTGGCAGTACAGACCAGAATGCCAGCATTTTAAAACAGCACAACTTTTTTCCTGCTATGGCTGAAAACAAACAAACATGCAGTCAGCTTTTATCAACGCTATTTAAGTGTTCCGTAGAAGGACCTCTTAAAAGAGCTGCAGGGTTTTGCAACTAAAGCTGAGTCAGGAAGCCTCTCTTAGATGAGAACGCTTGCTCAGATCCGAGAAATTGCTGCTATCAAGAAAACATGCCTTACTCTATTCTTTCCCAAGCTTTCTCAGGTTTTCTGTAGATTCAGTTATCCACGTTGGCGCCATTCTGTAGTGTGGAGCTGCAGGCAGCTTCCCGCCGCCCTGCTCTCGGCCACCTGCTAGCTTAAAACCCAAAATAACATCACACAAATTGTATTCTTTTAAACACTGCCTAGCCCATTATTTTCAGCCTCTTACTCACATCTTGACTAACCCATATCGAATAATCTGTGTAACACCATGAAGTGGTGTCTTACCAGGAAAGATTCAGCATGTCTGACCTGATGGCTGGCTTCATTGCATCTGGCATCTCTCTGAGGAGAGGCATGGCAGTCTGCCTAACTTAAGAGAGGCATGGCATCTGACTGAGCCATCTACCTCACTTCCTTCTTCCTGTTCTGTCTACTCCACCCACCTAAGGGCCGGTCTATCAGATGGGCCAGGCAGTTTCTTTATTAATTATCCAATGAAATCATCAGATAGATAGAAGACACACCTACATCAGGAGATAGATTAAATTAAGATGTAAGAGTTAGCCTGTAAGAAGCTAGAGCTAATAGGCCAGGCAGTGATTTAATTAATATGTTTCTGTGTAATTATTTCGGGTCTAAGCTAGCCAGGTGGCAGGAACAAACATGCAGGCCCTCCTCACAACAGTTTACTGATATCCAAATATTTAACTCTGCACACAAGTTCAGCTCCTAATCAAACATTTTAACCAATATTTGAGTGCCTACTTCAAGTATAGCATCAAACTGTATAACAGACAAATGATTTCTTTTGTTATTGGTCTCAGAGAACTCATTTTCTATGAGGTATAAAATTTAAAAAAATGTAAAGGTAGTTATATGCATTAGGATTATGCATCCAGGCAGTGAGTATTGCTAGCTACTTTACACTGTATTATTTATTCTACTGGATACTTTTTAATCATAATCCTAGTAGCAGATATAAACTGTTTGTAGATGAAGTAATTTATCTAAGTCTCTATGGATGAGAAGTAGCAGGATCAACATTTCAACATGTCAATGAAATAGGTCATTAATCACTATTATACTGTAAGGTTTAATAAAGGAACAGCAGAAAAAGAACTACTGGTCAGTTGAGTGTTTTGTTTTTTTTTTCCTGGTAAGTTCTATTCAATGAGTGTCCACCTATATTATCTGGATTTTCTTTAATGAACCTGATCTCTTCCATAAAGTCATCCTAGACCAACAGAGTCAGAAGTAATTTCTTTCTCAGCCAGATTCTATAGTACTGCTCTTCAAATAGTCCAGTGGTGGATGGAAATAATTTTGTCCATTTTTATTTCACTGTACTTTATGTATGTGCATATTTATATTTATGATATAATATTGGTACATTAGTACTTAGAAAGTCAAGATACATGATCAAAAACACTTTACTAATAAAATATCCCATCAAAATTTCACTCTTGCCAAAACTAGAGTCATCTCCTGGTACAGCATATGTCCTGGTGGGCTAGAGTTCTCAGAGAGGATCTTCTGGTCTTGATGTACTGACAGGAGCAGCCAATGCCTGTGTTAGTGCTCAGGGCAGAAATGTGCCTTACTTCACACATTAGAGGATTGGTCCTACTTAAATCCACTCTCAGTGCAGTCAAGCTTAGTCGTATTGTCAGTATTGCCCCTCACAAATGACCTTACTGAATAGTTTGTAAGTCCTTCTGGGCTGATCTCTTTAACCCAGATTTCACATCCTGACATGCGTAAAGTAAGTCCTTTCAAGATGACCACAGAATGCAGAAGAGAAAGTTTGTATAAATATTACAAACAACTGGGCAGAAACCCACATGCTAAGTAACCTAAGAAAAAGCAGGAAGGTGATTAGTCATAGAGTCTTTGGGTTCTTCATCCATTGATAGTCGAGCATCTTGAAAATTCGCTGAGAGACCAGGACTTTTCTCTATTGGATGCCTCAGTTGAGGATGATAACTTCAGAATCTCAGGGACCAGAAAGCACTTGAGAAGGGAGAACAGAAAGAACAGATGCGGCACAGGAGAAGATAGAAGACACCTTGAGCAACATCCACAAGCACCCCTGCCCAGATCCGGCCGTAAGTGTGAAGACTCAGTGTGGCACTCCTCACCTGTTCATACCGTAGCCACACACTGCCAAGAAAGCTTAGGCTTCTGAAGCACCCAGAATCTACATGCCCGGAAAGAGGGTTCTACTTCTCTACATAAACCCATCAGCCCATACCAGCTGTCAAGACCAAGAAGCGATATCTGTAAAAGAAATCCTTTCTTTTAAAATGTTTGAAATGCTTCCCTCTTTTTTGTTAGTTTTCTCAAAACACAGAAAAATACAGATCAGAAAATTCACCATCACCCATTAATAAACTGTTACCCTTTATATATTCCCTGACAACTTTTTTTTCGGGGGTTGGGGGAAGCAGTAAATCCATTTAGTAGGAGATGAGATCAACTACTTATCAAAAATTAAACATTTAAGGGTCAAGGATTAAAATTCAAGAAACAGAACTCTAAATTCTACTGTCTAAAACTAGTTTCAGAGTCTACTGTGCATATGTAACAATAGACCAGCTGCCTAAAAATGTAATTAACACTATTTTAATATTATGCATATATTTAAAATAGAGTTCTTGAGAGTCTACAGACTGACCTAGCGTGAGGGTGGCCTGGGATCTAAGTAACAACAACGTCATCACTTCTGTGGCAGGAATGGGTAGAAGGAGAAAGAGCAGACTGACTTTAGGGTTTCCTGTAACAATGCCTAGTGCTGAAACAAAACCTACCCATTCTCATGGGGCCTGGGCAAAGTCAAACTGGATCACAAATTTAAAGGCAAGTGAGAAAAGTCAGGGAACATGGCTATGAAAACTGGTGGCACCTCTTAAAACCAGAGGAGTAGACAAAGACTAGAAGGGTATGTCCTGGTTATGCCATTATTTCAATACAAAATTAAGATAACAGAATGTGGTTATATACCTTGGTTTCTAAAAATCAAAAACAAAACTTACAAGTGAGAAAATGGAAAATGGAAGGTCTTAATTCCACTGAGCTTTCAAAAGTTAGAAATTTTGTGAAATGCATTCCTCAAGAAATAGGAACAGAATATGCCAAATATGGTCATAAAATTACCCAAATAACTAAAAACATAGTTTCTTAACTATTAAAATACAAATGCAAAGGTAACGCAGGTCATGGAGCAAAAGAGAGAATTTAGAATGGAAAGTGTAGCCCAACGAAAGCACTAAGACACGCACAAAGGTATATGTGCACCCTTCTGCGAGCATAGGATGGCATTAGGACTGGAATGCTATGTTTTGAATTTTTTCAAAAACCTTGCATATGTCTTTAATAGTAGAGATTGTCTAAGGGAGAAAAGCAGCTCCTGTCCCTCAGTCATAGGTGCTGTAGCTGCCAGTGGTGAAGAACAGCCACAAGACACCCTCGAGCAGCACCTTAGATACCCAGGAAGAGGAGGGCTCTCAGCGCTGGCAGAGTGATGGCGTAAATCACAAACAATCCCACACCAGTTTGGAATTATGATAAATAGAATGGTTATTTATTTAAAGGGGAAAAAAACTTACAGATCACCGTCCCAGACAACAGCCCTCTGCGCAATCAGGAAGGGAGCCTAGTTGTCAGAAGCAGAGCCGGAAGCCAGAGAGCGAGCGGAGGGAAGTGGCCGCATTTTTAAAAAGAGAGACCACGCCCCAATGGGCTGGTATCTCAATGGCTATTGGCTGAAGGAGCAGAAGGAGCTCCCGCCACACCTCCCCCTTTTGTTTAAGTAAGAGAGTTCTAAACCTACTATGAAATTATATACAATAAGCACAAATATCCTATTCCAACTAGCTTAAGTCTTGTATAATAAATAACTTGGCCAAGTCATGAGAGGAAAGTCACTACATTTATATAGTCTTCAACCCCATTGAAGATCTGAGAAGGAAAATAATGTTACCTGAGTAATTAGGAAGTGCATTCAAACAACTTCTAAAACATGCAACAAATCACAGAGACAACTAGCTACCTGGACAATCACCCAAAGTCACGTTTGCAGCGTTGAAGCAACCAACTTTGGCTAAGGCCTAACGTAACTGACATACCATTTTCAAAGGCAAGAAACTTTTCAGAACTATCTTACCCTGTCTTGGCAGGATATGATAGTCCTGTTTTATCCATTTATGGATGCTCTGTATCTGTCAGTGGTTGAGGTATGGGCATTTCTTTGCCCAAAGGCCAGTTCTGCCAAGAAGAAAGACTCCACGTGGAGTGTCTTTGGTGCTCAACATTCTCTCGGGAATAGATCGGTGTTGCCAGGAGCAATTGTGTCTCACTACCAAATTATTTGTCTACCATGGAACTCTGAGTTAAATTAAAGGCCATTTTCTACAGCTCTTTGAAGAGGTTGAAGATTATCTATCTATTCTGAGTATAATCTCTATTTATCTAACGAACCTGATTAGTCTAATTATAAATGACAAACATAGATGACTACTGATCTATATAATTCTCAATACCTATCTAACTTAAAGACTAAGACAATAAACAACTGTGCAATAAATGAGGACAATATTACCTCCAAATATAAACAATGTACAAATATACAATGCAATATGGTAAATACATACAATATATATATCAATACCATATATATCAATACATAAATGTTTTAAACAGAGGTAGAAACATGCATGCATACAATAGTCAATATAATTTAACTTTGTATCAATATACAAGAATTGATACCAAATTATTTGTCTAAAAACAGTAATTCACAATTACAAATCTATTATCCCATCATCCAATTATCCCTCTTTTTTTTTTTCAAAAAGATCCCTGAGCTTATAAAATTCCTCCCCCAACCTCCAAACCCTCAACCATATACTAATTATAATCAACCCTTAAATAATGTCCCTAAATCCAAGGACAAACTTTACGGGGAGAGGGGACGTTGTCCTCTAGAATTACTTCCAGCTATCATGGGGGTGACGTCTTTCTGGGGGATCCTGTGAAAGTAAAATGATGGTTAAATTCCAAGATCAATATCTTTTAAAATTGCAAATAGTCTCTGAGTATTTTGTGTAGGTCTGGCCAGAATGTTGTACAAGATGTGCACCATTTCAGATAACCAAGTTGGAACTGTCTTGTGCAGCTGGTACCCAAAACAGGTCTTGTAGTCTTGTAGTAGCACTATCAGTATCATGATGTCATATCAACCAGGTGGAGTTGTTGTTATGGGGCCCCATCTTCTTCCTGGAAACTTCAAATGTCACTGCAGGAAATACTCATTGTTCATTGTGAAAAGCTCAAACATTAATCATATAGACATATACAGACATACATATATTCAATGAAAGACATGATATGTTCAATGAAAAGTATGAGAGGTATGAAGAAAAGCACAGATGTTTTCTAAACTCATATTTCTTTCTGTCCCATATCATGGCTCTTGACATGAGACAGAAACTCCAGAAACTCTGGGTTTTCTCTTAACAACAGGCTTGGAATTAGAGAGGGACTGAGCCAGAGTCCAACTCCAAAACCAGCTCTATAAATTTAGAAATATGATTTAGTATATTCTACTTACAGAATCCATTCAGTTTTCTTGATAATCCCTATTGGGCAGTTATATTCCCATCTGTCAGTTTTCAAACATCCAGGGTCCCTTGAATTTTTCAAAGATGAATGTTTACCTGTGGAGATAAGAACAGAACCCTGCCCACATTCTATATGTTTTTCTTACCACCTGTATGAATATCATCATTGTGGATGAGCAGTCATTTCACCTTTCCAAGAGGTTTCTCCTCTTCAAATCGAACCTTTATTAATTTTGATGGTATCCACAATTTTTCTTCTCCTGTGGAAACAAGAGAAAAACCCCTTCCCCAAACATAGCACATCTCCTGGCTTCCATTGAGAGGTCAGCACATCTTTGAAATAAATTGGTTGATTTAGTTCAGCAGACTTTTCCATTATCCAATGTCTTTCTGCTGCTGTTGTTCCTTTCTCATTAGTGTTAAGAAAATTCAAGGTTAATAAAGCATTATGCAATCTATTTCTGGGGGTATTTTCCGTCCCTTTTTGTTTGTTCAGCATATCCTTTATAGTACGATTTGATCTTTCTATAACTGCCTGACCTGTAGGATTATTTGGTATACCTGTAATGTGTTTTATATTATAATAATCAAAAAAGCATTTCATTTTCTTAGATACATATGCTGGACCATTGTCTGTCTTTATTTGTGCAGGTATACCCATGATGGCCATAACTTCTAATAAATGTGTGATTACTGAATTGGCCTTTTCTGAGCTCAGGGCAGTAGCCCATTGAAAACCTGAATATGTGTCTATGGTGTGGTGTACATATTTTAATTTACCAAATTCCATAAAGTGAAACATCCATCTGCCAGATTTCATTCCTTTGAGTACCCTTTGGGTTACTCCCTGCAGGCAACGGTGTTTGATTATAGAAAGAACAAGTAGGACATCTCTTTATAATGTCCTTAGCTTGTTGCCATGTAATGAAAAATTCTTTCTTTAGGCCTTTACTATTGACATGATGCTTTTTATGAAATTCTGAGGCCTTCAACACACTTCCAATCAATAATTGATCAATCTCAGTATTACCTTGTGCTAGAGGACCAGGCAGACCCGTATGGGACCGGATGTGTGTTATGTACATTGGGCAAAGCCTATTCCTAATTATATCTTGTACCTGGATAAACAATGAAGTCAACTCTGTGTCATCTGGAATAAATTCAGCAGTTTCAATATGCAAGATAACTCTTTCTGCATATTGTGAATCTGTAACTATATTAAGAGGTTCTTTAAAGTCCCTTAGCACCATAAGAATGGCATATAATTCTGCCTTTTGGACAGAATTATAAGGGCTTTGTTCCACCTTACTCAATTCATCTGACTTGTAACCAGCTTTCCCTGATTTATTTGCATCAGTATAAAATGTACAGGCTCCAGTTATTGGAGCATCACGTACAATTCTAGGAAGAATCCAAGAAGTTCTCTTTATGAGGTTAAGTCTATCACTTTTGGGATAGTTGCTATTAATTTCTCCCAAAAAATTAGCACAAGCTCTTTGCCATGGTTCATTGTCTTCCCATAACTTTTTTATTTCCTTAGTCGTAAAAGGCACTATAATTTCTGCTGGGTCTATACCTGCTAGTTGACGAAGTCTCAGCTTACCTTTTATAATTAATTCAGAGACTTTTTCCACATAAGTTTTTAATTTTTTACTTGGTTTATTAGGCATAAATATCCACTTTAAAATAGTATCTTCCCTCTGCATTAAAATCCCTGTAGGAGAAATTCTGGAAGGCAATATGACTAGGATGCAGCTAAGATTTGGGTTCACCCTATCCACATGTGCCTCCTGTAATTTTTCCTCAATCATTGTCAGTTCCTTTTCTGCTTCAGCTGTCAGTTTTCTGGGACTATTCAAATCTTTATCACCATCTAAGGTTTTGTTTAAATGAACTATTAGATCAGGTGTTATCCCAACAGCTGGTCGTAGACTGGAAATGTCTCCTAACAATCTTTGGAAGTCATTAAGAGTCTGTAACCTGTCTCTCCTAATTTGTGCCTTTTGCGTTTTAATTTTCTCTAACCCTATTCTGTAACCTAGGTAATTAATAGAATTTCCTCGTTGAATTTTTTCAGGGGCAATTTGTAATCCCCATTTAGGCAAGACTTTCTTTACTTCTTCAAACATCCTTTCTAAAGTATCTTTATTTGAATCAGATAGCAAAATGTCATCCATATAATGATAAATTATTGACTTGGGAAATTGTTTACGAATTATTTCCAATGGCTTACTTACAAAATATTGGCACAATATGGGACTATTGAGCATCCCCTGTGGGAGGACAGTCCATTGATATCTCTTAGTAGGCTGAGAATTATTATAAGTAGGCACTGTGAAGGCAAATTTTTCTCTATCCTTTTCTTGTAAAGGTATAGTGAAAAAACAATCTTTCAAATCAATAACTATAAGAGGCCATCCTTTTGGTAATAGAGAAGGCAAAGGAATTCCAGATTGTAGTGGGCCCATAGGTTGAATTACCTTGTTGACAGCTCTTAGATCTGTCACCATTCTCCATTTACCAGATTTCTTTTTTACAACAAACACAGGAGAATTCCAAGGGCTGGTTGATTCCTCAATATGGTGAGCATCTAGTTGCTCTTGTACCAGCTGTTCCAATGCCTGTAATTTATCTTCAGCTAAAGGCCATTGTTTAACCCATATTGGCTTCTCAGTTAGCCATTTTAAAGGTAGGGCTGTTGGTACCTCTAAAGGTTTGTTAGTTGCTTTATATTCTTGTACAGCCTGAATGGCTGGTGACCTTTGTGCATGGTACTTTATTACATCCTTCCCAGAATTATGAGTTCCTGAGACTGCAGGAATGTTAATCTGGGTATTCCATTGTTGTAGCAGGTCACGGCCCCATAAATTTATTGCAATATTGGCTATATATGGCCTTAGTCTTCCTATTTGCCCTTCAGGCCCTATGCATTCGACCCATCTTGTGCTTTGTTTTACACGAGACAGGGTTCCAATTCCCAGGAACTGAACATCTACCTCTTGAAGAGGCCAATTCGGATGCCAAGATTCTGGAGTAATGATACTTACATCCACACCTGTGTCTAATAAGCCTTCAATAAAAATGCCATTTATACAGACTCTTAGCTTTGGTCTTTGATCATTAATAAAGTCTGCCAAAATATACGTTTACTCTGTCCTACTGGATTTTTTGACTCGTCCTCCACATGTAATTCATCATTTAGACCAGTATTACTTTTTACAGCAGAAATTGGAACTTTTAGTTTTCTTGGTGAGGCATGTTCTCCACTGTGACTGGGAATGTCTGGGCCACTGTTGGCTTGGGGGCCTGCAAGAGGCCCCTCAAGGGGTTTCCCGATGGTATCGGGTTTCCTTGTCTGTCTGTTGTTGACCTGCATTCGTTGGACCAATGTCAGCCTTTACTGCATTTCCTACATATACCTGAAGGCCGAGGTCTCCTATTTTTGTCATTCCCAGAGGAGATATTATTCCTAGAAGTTCTTTGTCTGCAATCCCTTTGCAGATGCCCTAATTTACCACAATTAAAACACCTGGCAGTTTGATGTCTCCTCACTGCTTTGGAAATTGCTTCTCCTACCCAAGATTCATCATTATAGCTAAACGTCTCAACATTCATCGTATCCATTCAGCCATAGGTGCTGATCTAGACTTTAAAGGCCCAATTATCTTTTTTGCAATCTATATTTGCATTTTCAAAAGCTAGAGATTCAAGAAGTATTCGTCTAGCTTCTGGGTCTGTTACCCCTATGTCCAGAGCCTTAATTAATCTTTACAAAAAGTCAATAAAGGGTTCTCTCTGTCCCTGCCTAATCCTGGTATATGATTCGACTCTTTTCGCTAGATCTTGTATCCTATTCCAAGCATTTAAGGCTGCTTGATGACATAGACATAATACTTCTTCGTCGTAAAGAGCTTGGACCTGTGGATCAGCATATGCTCCTACACCAAGAATTTGATCTTGGGAAACCTCCACACCTTTTGCTCTTCCTTGCTGTTCCATATGTTTGGATTCTTCTCTGAAATAAATTCCAAACATCAAGGAAGGTCCATCATCTAAAACTGCAGACACTAACTGAGAGAAATCATGGGGGTTAGCTCTGACATTAGAGGCCCAAGTCTTTATCATTTCCTTAACAAATGCAGAGTGCAAGCCATAATTAACAACAGCCTGCTTAAATTCTTTTAGATCATTCAGTTCTATTGGCTTCCATCTAGCATCTTTGACTCCCTTTGAGCCTTTGGAAGTTGATGCTTTGTCAGAATTAATTACAGGGTATGTCGCTAAAACCCTGGGTAAGCCAGTTCTAATAGCTGGTGGTGGCATTGTATCCTGTCCTTGTGCCTCCTTACTCTGTTCACCAGCTCCAATAAGTTCTTCAATCTTTTCAAATCTTTTTATCATCATCTCTCTTAAATCCTGAATCTCCTCACCTGTTTGTGTTTCTAGTGATTTCACTAAGGTATCAAAATTTTGGTCTCTATTCTGTACTTGTGTTTCCAAAGTTTTAATTTTTTTTCCTTCAAAGATAATATGTCCTCTTTAAACTTTTCTTGTATATCATGTAGATTCCCATCTTGGAGATACATTCTGTCTGTTACCTTATCAAAACTTTGTGATAACGTCTGAACATCAAATTCAACAGCCTGAGCCCTTTCAGGTAACTTCCTAATACCCTTGTATATGGAGTCAATTTTGTCTATCATAGTATCCACTTGTTCAGATAACCTCTGATTTTCAATAATTTTAATCCTTTCTACTAGTTGTTCATTATTAGTCCGTAGAGATTGTATCGTTCTTACAAGGGCCTTATTCTTCCTTAATGATAGAATATGGAAAATAAAACTGAAACCTAGTAACAAGCAAATTAAGGTATCCCCATAATCATATAAACCTTGCATGATATAGTCCAATGAATTAATAAACAAAACAGTAAAATTTGCGTTGGAAACGAAAACTGCCATATTACCTATTATCCAGCCGGTGGTGCTGTTGCAGAGTCGAGACTAGAACCGCTGCAAAGTTGACTAAAACGGGGTCCTGTTTCAGTGTCCGCCTTAGTATTTGTTAAAAACTGGGAAATGCGAGTTGCTCAACAAAGAAAATGTAATTAAATCAATTCCATACACAGAACTAGAAACCCAGAATCCAAGGGAAAAGAAGAGCAACCTGGAAGCCGCAGCTGTGTATGGCCTCCACGTGACAGAGTCGCCCTGAGGGGTTGCAATTTTTTCGGCAACCGCCTGCACGCTGGTTTGCGCCACCCAAGCTCTGCGCTTGCAAGGGAGATTTAAAAGCGTCTCAGAAAAGAGTAGGCCAGGCGGGCAGAGACTGTGCGGGCCTGTGGAGTTTAAATCCACGTGGGGAGGCAAACGATAGGGTGCGTGGGGACTTGGAGTTGATCTGAGGCGTGTAAAGAGAAAATATAAAGAATTTCAGCAAGAAAAGCCACTGTGTGTAATTTACATTAAACGCTGTCTCCATGCACAAGGCACAGGCCGGCCGCTGAAGGAGGGAGGGCTTGCGCCAAGCCGTGCTGGCGGCATGCAGCCGAGCGGGGAAAGGAGGGGTCCTAAAACCAAACGTTGGGTGCCAGATGATGGCGTAAATCACAAACAATCCCACACCAGTTTGGAATTATGATTAATAGAATGGTTATTTATTTAAAGGGGAAAAAACTTACAGATCACCGTCCCAGACAACAGCCCTCTGCGCAATCAGGAAGGGAGCCTAGTTGTCAGAAGCGGAGCGGGAAGCCAGAGAGCGAGCGGAGGGAAGTGGCCGCATTATTAAAAAGAGAGACCACGCCCCAATGGGCTGGTATCTCAGCGGCTATTGGCTGAAGGAGCAGAAGGAGCTCCCGCAACAGCAGAGGTTCCTTGTGTGTCTTGCCATGAGGATAGAAGGATAAGAGTAGGCAGGGGAGGGAAGGGTCACCATGAAGCCAGTGATGGTCAGATCATCCAGTGACCAAGAACCTTCTCATGGCAGCCTTCCTTCCATCTGCCCGAGGACAGAAATGCTCGGTAGCTGCTGTTAATTCTCTAAGCCTTGGAGCCCTGGATTATTCCCATGTCTTGAATCACATCTGTCCTGGCTTAGTTCTTCCTTTGTGTTTCACTGAGATAGAAGACAATGGATGAGTCCTTCTCTGTATTAAAAGCAAAAACAATCAAAATCCCTGCTATTATCTATAGATTAAAGATATACAGACTACTTATTTTGAAAACCCAGAAACAGTTCCAGAGACACTAAGCTTATCAAGATGGCAGTTCATGCCACATATGGCCACAGCGTATTCAGGTCAGTGTCTTTACACTGAATGGCATTTTCATTTTTCCTGAACAACCTGACCTTTACATATAACTAAGAGATAAAATCCAAATATATTTAGTCTGTATTTTCCTTTCATTTGTAAACATATTTTAGGTACCAGAATAGTTTCCAAACACTGTTGTGACCGAGTATTTAATTTTCCTCTGTAATCATCAAACTGTATAGTGCAGGAATTAATTGATCCATTTGGTTAGTAACAAAACTGAAGCTGAAGGAGTCTGAGCTTTAATTCTGTTGTGGTTCAATAGTGTTCTTATTCGGAAGTACTTTCACTGAGATAATTAGCTAAGAATCTTAAGATGAGCTAATTCTGATGTCCTTCAAGAGATAGGAGAAGGTCATCTGGGCAGAGAGTCAAGACTGAAGATGAGATCCCACAAGCCAAGGAATGCGAGGAGCCACTAGATGCCAGAAGAGACGGGAATTCTATCTAGAGCTTTTGGAGAGAATGTGGTCATGCCAACACATTAATTTCATGTCTTCAAATTCCAGAACTATGAGCAAATAAGTTTCTGTCATTTTAAGTCTCTAGAGTTTGCAGTAATGTTTTTACAGCAGCCTAAAATAAACAGTGCTTATTGCAAAAGGACTGGAAAGCAGTCCTTGAGGGTTCCGTGTGAGGCATCTGACTCCTTTGGGAGTTACAAAGAACAAGCTGTGCGGTGACTGCCCTTCCTGGCTGCCTCAGTTCAGCCTGGAGACCCAACTTGCGATTCTCAGACACGTGTCCTTCCAGAAGTTCTGGTTCAATCACCATTCAGCACACCTTGCTGGGTCTACCGTGAACTTCCCTTGCTAGGACTCATAGAAAAACAACTAAGTGACTAGTTTTTTAAATTACATAGGGGGTTTGTTGTGCCCAGTGTGAACAGGGTTTTGTGTCTTATTTCCCATTTTGTGTGATAAACAATATGAATTATATTTTTTGAGCATAGAAATAGATGATGAGAGACCTTGTCACTCTAACAAAAGTTTTGAGGCTGGTATATAGTCCCTACTTTATTCTCTGCCACATTTATGGAACCACCTAGTATAAACATTTTTCTTATAGATGCAATGGCCCCTCAAACAGGTTGTCTACTCCAGAAAATGTGGATTGAACTTCCACATACCACACCACCAGACAAAAATCCTTGCAATTATATTAAGAGAATATAGACCAGAAGAGGGAAAGAAGGTAAGACCCTGTATCTGAGGTCACCACACACTCTAGACATTGGGCTTGGAGGAAACCTCCTTCCTGATAATTAACTCCCATAGCTACACAGGGTGCTATTCAAGCTGCCAAGACAGAAAAAACCAATCAATAGTTCTATCCAGCATTTAAGTCCATGATCCACAACAATGACCAGCCATGCAATCCACAGTGGTGCTTATTTATTGAGGGTAATGAACATTTGTCTGATGGGATTTAGAGCCAGTCAACTGAGGGAATTTGTGTCTGGCACTGTAAACCTAGATAATTACCCAAGGCTGTAGAACTCATGGACACTAGAGGAGAAACTGCTAGTATTTTTCTAAATCAGTGTAACTTCTGACTGTTAAAAACACACCCACAGGTAAGTGCAGTCTGCACCCTTCGTCAGAGAAGCTATTTTTGTAGCAGTTGAAACTGCTACAGAGAGTCACAGCTCGTCAGAATGCAAAGAACAAGTGGGCATAAGCTACCCATCCCCAGCTAGCACATCTACAATACATCCCCTACACCCACAGCTCAGGGAAGATGGCAAAGGGCAAAAGGGCTAAGATGGGGTGGGCAGAGAGATCATAAAAACCAGAAGGCCAGGAAGCCTGCTGCAGCATAGTGTCTTCTAGACCCAACAGAGAAGTTGCACCCATGAATCTCAACAAAATGGCTGCCTAAATAAGACCTGAGCAGTGATAATCTCAGTCAATGTACCAAAAGGGATGGCAGAAGTTTCACAAGGCCCCACTCCCAGATTGGCATGAACCATATGGTGACCATCACTGCTTGACAAAGTTCATACCTTTCGACATTGCGGACAACACTTCTCCAGCACCTTGTTCCTTTCATTTTTATTGATTCTCACTATTAATTCCTTTTCCTTTGAGAAAATTTTTGCAGGCTTTGGTAAAGGATAAAAATGTGTACAATGGTAACCTCTAAACAAAATAATTCTTTGGAAAAAATATCCATACCACCTTGGAACCAGAAATTCCATTGTGCCCTCCTAATCATACCAAGAACAGGAATGTTGGAGATTTACTAGACACACCTGATCCCATGGATGAAATGCCTACAGTTCAGATCCAGAGCCTGAGGCCATTAAGGGCAAGAGTTCAGTTAATGAATACAGAGAAATCAGAATGGTCCAGTATAATGGGAAAAGAGTAAGACATCAGGACCTTCCCTTTTGGGAGTGTTATGAGTGGAATAGGCCCATAAGTAGATTCCCCAATAGTCCTTTTCCCAGGGTCAGTCATTTGGATAAGGGTCTCCATTCCCTGGGATCTTGAGAAAAGTTCCTGGCTTTGTAAAGCAGTCATTCTTTTATCTCCAGTAAGCAGAACTTGTGGCCCTTCATTAACATATAACTGGTGCCTACTGTCAAGGTCAATGCTATTCATCAATTTCTGATCTCAAACTTCACCCAGCTCACACACCCCTTGTCTTCCATCTAACCCTCTGTGTAACTATACACTATAAAAGGTATAACCTTTTCTCAAATGATTCTGGCTGTCAACATGATTCTCACTCAGATCCTGTGTCTCCTCCTTCTCCCCATCCCTTCACCCTGGCTTACTCTACACATCCTCTTTGGACCTGAACCATCCTGCTGAAGCAAGTCTCTGCCTTCAGATGAAGAACTATGGGCAGTCATGGAATGCTAAAAGAGGAGTCAGTTCTCTCTAGGGATGAGCCCCCCAATAGGTTTGCCAGTTTCAAGTGGTCAGCCTTAAACACATGTACATTGGAGCAACACAAAATGGACTCAGTAGGTTGTACACATCTTTTGATGTGGGATTCCCCTCTGTATTCTGTGAATACCACTGTGGTGTGGAACAATTCTGTATTCTGTCAATTATGTTGTAAATAAATGCTGATTGGCCAGTAGCCAGGCAGGAAGTAGAGGCAGGACAACCAGACAGGAAGTAGGGGTGGGGCAATGAGAACAGGAGTATTCTGGGAAGAAGGAAGCTCTTTCTGCAGTCCTGTGCAGACACCAAAGAATCAGAATATGACCTGCCCTGCTGAAAAGGTATTTAGCCATGTGGCTAACATAGATAAAATAATGGGTTAATATAAGTTATAAGAGCTAACAAGAAACCTGAGCTAATGGGCCAATCAGTTTTTAATCTTGTGGAGACCTCTGTGTGATGTTCTCTGGGGACTAAATGGCTAGGGGACCAGGCAAGACAAAAGCCCCAACAATCAAGCCCTCATGTTACACCATTGGTTAATAAAGAAATTGCCTTGAGCCCATGAAAGGGTAGAATAGAGCTAGGAGGAAAAAACTAAGCTGGGAGAAAGAAGATGGAGTCAGAGAGAAGCCATGAAGACAGACACTGGAACTTTACCTGGGAAGCCACAGCCACGTGGCAATTCACAGATTAATAGAAATGGGTTAAATTAATATGTAAGAGTTAGCCAATAAGAAGCTAGAGCTAATGGGCCAAACAGTGATTTAATTAATAAAGTTTCTGTGTGGTTATTTCTGGGCTGAGCAGTCAGTAACAAACAAGCGGGAGTCTGTGCAGCCAGGAACAATGAACAAACGAACAAGCAGCCTCCTGCAACAATATGTGAAAATAATTGTTAGAGGAAAAACAGGTTGTGAACCTTGGGCGGTTGTGAACCTTGGGCAGTGGAAGAGAGACAGGTGGAACTCACATAAATTCAGTGAATTTATGCATGAAATTCTCAAAAACATCATTCTCATGTTTTTCTCCATTACTCATAGGCATTTGATTTTGTGTATTTATATGTTCCCCTCTCCTCTAAATTTATTTACTTACATGGAGTAAAATAGGAAAAGATTTTAGAAAATGGCTACTCAAAAGACTTTACTACTCAGTTTTTCAAAATGTATTTTAAAACACTACTATCGTATATGACATTTATCTTTTAAGCATATATGAGCACTGTATTCTGCTGTTTCCCTACTCATCTGTGATACCACATTGTTTTTAGACTCATAACAATCCTCAGACTGAGGATTCATAGAGACATGATCTCCCCCTTTCAGTCTGAGGATTGGTAGAGCCAGGACCTGTCCCCTCTAACCCCCTCATTCAGTGTGAGGATTCTCAGGGACTGGATCTCACCTATTTGGTCTGAGATTGTACAGAGGTAAGAAGTCTCTGGTGGCTGCTGCTCTGCTTCTCTGTTCTTTCAGCTTTCGCCCTAATATCCGACTCTGGGTTTTTATTGTTAAGGCAAAATAGATTTACGTTTCAGTCCCTTTCCACCTCAGGATAGTTACATGTTCCCAACAATTCCAGTGAGTGAATAAAAAGTCCAGAGACTCCCTTACGAGAGTCATCAAGCATCCTGTACCAGGCAGGCTATTGGCTTTCCTTGCCAGCTATTTCTAGGGCACCAGAAGTGGCCTAACTGTCTCACTACAGAAACAGCTGAGGCACCTCATCTTCAGATCTGGGGTTAATTGACCACTGAGAGGATGGAAAGATGTCCTCTTATTCCAGCCTCAAGCTACACCCTCATTCCTGCTGAAGATCTGAGCTCACCCCAGAACATCAACAGTGAAAACATTTTCTATTTCTGAAAACTGTGGTCTGCAGTTTGGATTTATCTTCCTTATGAGAGAAAGTCTCCCAACAAACCAATAGTATTAAAGCATAAGGCAACAGCCAAACATAGATGAGGCCATATCAAGCTCTGTCCTGTTTCCTCTTTGCTTTCACTGAGCTGAGAGTTTCAAACATCTTGGGATCAAACCTCTACTATGTCACCCTCTTATATCAGTCAGTTTTGATCTCACTTACATTCTCTCTCTCTCTCTCTCTCTCTCTCTCTCTCTCTCTCTCTCTCTCTCTCTCTCTCTCTCTCTCTGTGGGGTTAATATTAAACTTTTAGGAGATGGATAGCTTTTGGGAGATAGTTCAGCCAGTAAAGGTGTTATTATTTTGCTGACCTTCCCTGACACCTGGGTACCTGTAGTGAAAGGGAACGGCAGGTCTGCTTTTCATCCCACCCGGCTCCCACACGGCTAGCTTTACACCTGAAATAACAACACACAAATTGTATTCATTTAAATATTGCCTGGCCCATTAGTTTCAGCCTCTTATTGGCTAACTCTCACATCTTTATTAACCCATTTCTATTAATGTGTGTAGCACCACGAGGTGGTAGCTTACCGGAAAAGATTCAGCATGTCTAACCTGGTGGCTGGATCCATGGCGTCTGACCCAGAGAGGAGAGGCATGGCTATTGTCTCACTTCCCTCTTCCTCCCAGCATTCTGTTCTGTCTACTCCATCCACCTAAGGGCTGGCCTATAAAATGGCCAAGGCAGTTTCTTTATTAACCAATGAAATCAACACAAAACAGAAGACCCTTCCACATCAGGTACTCTGTCCCTTTAAGAGGCAAGCTCCATCCTTTCCCAACCCCCCCATTCTGCCAAGGCAGTTGGATCCCTGCCTCCTCTCCAGCCTGCTCTCTCTCTTCCTGTCTTTCTTCTGAAGAGGTAGCTACTACTTCCCTTCCTTCTTCCTCCCCTCCCCTTTGTCCCCTTCTCCCCTTTCCCTTTTTCCCTCTTCCCTTTACCTTCCATAACCCACTAAATAAACTCTATGCCCCAACTCTCTCTCTCTGCAATGGCCTATCTGTCTTTCTCATCTGCCAAGCGGACCCATTGAGGCCTCAGGGGACCCATCAAGGCCTAGGGTTACCTGCCGCTGCTCCTTGTGGGAAGGGTCCCCCAACACCATGTGTTTATAAAGAATAGCAAAATGTTTGTCTTATAAGTATAAGGATTTGATTCTGACTCCCAGAACTTACTGAAAACACTGGGTGTGGTGGGGATGCTTGTAATTTCAGTGCTGAGGAGGTAGCCAGTCAACCTACCTCTCATTCGTGTGCTGAAAGCCAATGACAGACAGACAGACAGACAGACAAGAGGTGGAGAATGTTCTTGAGGATGATACCTGAGGTGGTTCTCTGGCCTTTATATGCACGTGATCCCTTGTGTGTGTATGCGCACGAACGCGTGTGCGCGCGCGCGCACACACACACACACACACACCAATTAAGAAGTGGAAGTGGAAAATCAGTTGCAAAGAGAAATGAAATTACCCTTTGAAAGTGAGTGTAAGCAGACACATGGCAGCAGTTTCCTTGGTAAGTGGTGGTTTCTGCATGGAAATCACCATTTTACCAGACTAGCCCATAAGTCCATGTGTTTTATGCTTAGACCCAGACAGCTTGCTTGGACAAATCCTCCCACAAACCTGCCCCATAGAAAGATGGCATCCAGATGCTGAGTGACTCAGGAGAATGGTGCAGAATGAAGCCAAGAAATTTAACCTGAGTGTGAGGTTTCACAACATCGAAATCCAGTCTTCCTAGTGTTGGGAAGTATGTGAACATCAAGACATGGAGGGGGACAACATGAAAACTGCCGTGTTCTTAAATTTCAGTGTACAATCACAAAGGACATCAAACATAACCACTGGCTCACAATCATGCAAATTAGTGGTTTATTATGTAAATTCTGCTCTGTGGTAAGCAATAGAAATTGGTTTACTTGGATTCTCATTCATTCCATAGTTTACGAATCCCAGGCTCTCAGAGTGTTTTCTAAATGTGTTCTCTAATTCCTCCAGGTCCCTGCTTGGAACAGTTTGAGAATCATGTGTCAGTTTGTCCTCTTCTTTCTTTGCATTTAAAATTCTTGATGCCGAATTACTCAGCTCCCCTGTTTCTGCTGAAATGAAAGGAGGTAAAGGCAAGGACAGAGGAACCTGCAGAAACTGTTAGCAGCCCAGCGGTGCTATTGGCAGCACGTGGGAGGTCATCATTTTTTAATGAAGTTCTTTTAAAAAGTAGGAGCTTCCTTTGAAGTGACACAGCTTTCCCCCAGCCTCTGTAGTATGTGGCAGGATGCTAATCATTTTTTTTAAAGCACTAAAGATTAACTCCACCCCTGGTCTGGCATGTTGATGTCACAGGGCATTATTGCTATTTTCTCTTTAGACTTTCAACAGGAATTTGACCCAAGGTTCACCCAAACTATCCAAATACCACAGGTCAGCAAATATTTGTTTTGTCTTGCCAGCTTTAATATAGGTCGAAATCACACCCAGGAGGCTGGGGTACAGAATATATATACATCAAATCCCTTAATACCTTAAAAGCCAAGCTAGGTCAACACTTTTTTTGTGGAAAGCACACAAGGGCCACTGTGATGAATTCCAGTCACTTCAAGAGCTGACCCTGTGTTTAGTTAACTCTCTTTTCCCCAACAGAATATTTTTATTAATAATTTATTTGGAATTTCATACAATGTACCGTGATTGTACTCACTTCCCATTCCTCCAAAGTCCACCCTCCCACCCTTGTGCTCCACCCTCTCCCCTCAAAAAGAAAAATATATCGTCTAATTTGTGTTGCCCATATACTCACTGGAGCATGGTCAAACCCACAGTGGCCAGACCCTTAAAGAAAACTGAGTCTTCACCCCCTCCCCACCCTCTCTTCACTCCCTCCCCACCCCCCACCCACCCCCTCCCTGCCCCCTCCCCAAGGCCACTGACAGAAGCCATCAGCTACACTTCAGCATCATTATCACAATTTTAACGACTCTCTTCAATAGCTTCCTGTCTGGACTGTTTTTGGGGGGGAAGGGGTCACAGAAGCCTTCATTGTCTCATTCTCAGCCCAGGCAGTGACTTCCACATGGTTTTGGTGGGAGCTCTGATCAGGGCATTCTATCTCTAGTTCCCCTTCTCTGCTGCATGCGCCTCTCCATCCCACCATATATTTTTCTCAATTCCATGAGACCAACTTTAAAAGCATCTTCCCACAAGACTTGCCTTTCTTGGGTTGTTCTAGAGCCATTGTGAGCTCTGCACACTCCTCTTCCACTGCCTGTTGCCTGGAAACAGGCTCCAGACTGTTGTTAACTCTTAGAGACTTCCGACATTTCAGAGCTACCTTTCAGCAATGTGACCCCAGTGAAACAGGGTGGTTACCATTCTAAGACCTCATCTTCACTTAGGTCAACAGCGTGGATGAAGGACGGAGTTCTATCTCCAGGAAGTACCACATCGATACCCCCCCCCCCATTTTCTACCACACTCTGCCACGCGTGACTAGGCCAGCAATTTGACTCACCATTCTCTTCTCTCATTTATTTTCCAATTATTACCCTGTTTTAGCCTTGATTTTAGCCTTGAATCAAGATAGGCAAAGGTAGCATCTTTGAACTGTATGTGATGTCCAGTTTCCTTGCCCATAGAGAACATTTGACTGTGTGAGCATTTGAGCTGGCTCTGAACACACTTGAAACTGGAGAAAGTGTTACCAATAGAGAAGTGGAAAAGACCATTAATGGAGTCTTTTGTGGAATTATTCTGATTATACTGATGTTCATTATTATTCCCCTAGAGAATAAACAGTATCAGTCAGTAACAAGAGGAGGGGCTTCCACGAAGAACTAGATAGACTAACTGACTAGAGAGGTGACGATAGAGAGAAGCAGGCAGGAGAAACCTCTTGGGGCAAGAAGGAATTCGAATGCTGCTCAACTCATATACATAGGGTTGCTTCTTTAATGTCCTTCTCATCAACCCTTTGCTCAGCTTCTCTCTATTCTTCAGTTATAATTCTTATGTTCATATAAATGACTGTCCTTTTCCTTTGCAATTTTGTTCCTCCTGGTGTTGAATAGAGAAAGTGAGAAGGTTCCAGTTCTGATGGAGGACTCTCATTGGTTAATAAAGAAACTGCCTTGACTTTTTGATAGGGCAGGATTTAGGTAGGTGGAGTAGACAGAACAGAATGCTGGGAAGGAGGGAAGTTAGTCAGATGCCTCAAGCAGTCACCATGACTCTCCTCTCTGAGATGGATGCAGGCTAGAATTTTCCCGGTAAGCCACCCCTCATGGTGCTACACAAATTACTAAAATTGGGTTAATCAAGATGTGAGAATTAGACAATAAGAGGCTGGAAATAATGGGCCAGGCAGTGTTTAAATGAATACAGTTTCTGTGTAATTATTTCAGGTGTAAAGCTAGCTGGGTGGCGGGACGCAGCCCCACCGCTCCATCTACAAAATGGCATACACGTGGATAGCTGGCTCCACAGAAAGCCTGAGAAAGCTTGGGAAAGATTAGAGTAAAGCATGTTTTCTTGGTAGCAGCAATTTCTCGGGTCTGCTCTGTTTGCTAGAGGCAAGCAAGTGCTCTCATCTAAGAGAGGCTTCCTGACTCAGCTTTAGCTGCAAAACCGTGCAGCTCTTTTAAGAGGTCCTGCCACAAAACACTTAAATGGTGTTGATGAAATGTGTGTTTTTCAGTTTTCAGCCATAGCAGGAAAAAAGCTGTGCTGTTTTAAAATGCCAGATTTCTGGGTCGTCCTGCCAGGGCAAACTCTGACTCTTTCAAGCAGGTGGTCATGACTATGGAGCTTTTGAATGTTGTTTAACGCTGTTGCAGCTTGCTTGCTGGCAGGGACCTTGAACCGCCACAGAGTTGTGGTGATAAACATGTCTACAGCCAGTACCTCTGCCATGAGGCTGGAAAGCTAAGGAATGGACTGGATCTAGCTGTCAAAGTCAAGGCTTTAGTCCTACCGATATTGTTTGGTAAATTAAAGACTCATGTGGTCACAAAAAGAGAGATATACAGTAAAGAAAGATTCAAAGTTGAAGAAAATGTCTAAATTGTTTACAGTGTGTTAAAAATATATGCAGACTAAAGGTTAAAGTTTTTAAAGTAAAAAAACAAACAAACAAAAAAAGAGAAGTTGGGTGTGGTGGTACACACCTTTAATCCCAATGCCTGGGAGGCAGAGACAGACAGATCTTTGTGAGTTCAAGGTGTTGTAGCACACACCTTTAATCCCAGCACTGGGGAGGCAGAGACAGATGGATCTCTGTGAGTTCAAGGACAGCCTAGTCAACAGAGTTATTCCAGGACAAAGATATACAGAAAACCTGTCTCAAAAAATAAAAGTAAAAATAAATGAAATATAGGTTAAAATAAGTTGTACAAAGATGGATTATCTTGATACTGTATGCTATTATGCTTTCTTTGAATTGTTTGAATGCTGAGAAAGGAGCAACAGCTGCTAAAAGATATCTGTTTATAAATGCTGCTGAGCTAATCCAAAATAGGTATTTTGAAAATACCTTGACTTCAGAATTTGGATCTAAGGATATGATACTTTGGAAAAGACATTCTTCTTTTGTTTTTACAGAAAATGAGACCCTGTGGATTGCTTCTATCCCAATATGGTATGATAGACCATGCCCTCCTGAAAGGTTGCTGTGAACACCTTCATAAAATTACTTTACTCAACTGCCAACTGAGATGAAACTACCACACAGGTTACACCATGAAAGACCTAAATAACAGCACCTCCATTCAGCAGGAAGCAGTTTGGAGAGAAATAACTATGTCCATATTCCCAAATATTATTTATAAATGTTCTTTTACATTTAAAGGGGGATATAATATAGATATGAATAATTTGCATTGGTATGGATTTTAAGGTCAGTTTTGTTATTTGTATATGTATTTCTGATCTTGATTAAGGTATTATGATTGTGTAGTTCATTTAAAAATGTAATGTATAATTAGGAAATATAAGTTGTTAATGGATAATCATCAATAATAGTCAAGATTGTAGTCATGTTAGTTAGATTTTCTAGATATATAGAGAGATATTTCAGTTAGATAGGCATTCTTCATATCTTTCAAAGACTACAGAATATGACATTTAATGTTTTAATAACTTAGGGCTTTTCATGACAATGAGACACATCTGCTCCTGGCAGCACCAGCTACTTCAAGAGGAAGAAGGGCATCGAAGAGGCTCCTTATGGAGTTTGATAGCCATTTGGGCAAGAAACTGCTCTTGCCTGGACTGTTGCATAAACTGGACACAAAGAACCCTCAGAGAGAGGACTGCTGAACTTGCCTAAAGGTGAGATGATCTTTTGGGGTTCTGGATTCATGAAAGAGTCTGGAGACATTCTGCAGGACACAGCAGATACTGACTGAACTGCCTTTGAAATTTCCTGCTTCATGGAAATGTCTGCTGGATACTATGGGCCTGAAGGCCGAAGATAGATGCCCCAACAGTACAGAGGAACTTTGGGTGACTGTCCAGGCAGCGAGATGTCTCTGTGATTTCTACAGTTTTGTAAGTTGCTTATTTCTTGTTTACTTAGGTAGTATTATATCTTTCTGGAGTCTTTGATGAAGTTGAAGAATGGATAGATAGTTATAGTTTTCCTTTGTTATGATAAAAGATAAAGTAGATATAGATATTGTAACTGTAATTCTTACTTGATAACTGTTTTGTTATATGAAATTTTACTATGTTAAAGTTAAAGCCTTTCTTTTTTGTTTAAACAGAAAAAGGGGAAATGATGGAGGACTCTCATTGGTTAATAAAGAAACTGCCTTGACTTTTTGATAGGGCAGGATTTAGGTAGGTGGAGTAGACAGAACAGAATGCTGGGAAGGAGGGAAGTTAGTCAGATGCCTCAAGCAGTCGCCATGACTCTCCTCTCTGAGATGGATGCAGGTTAGAACGTCCCGATAAGACACCCTCGTAGTGCTACACAGATTACTAAAATTGGGTTAATCAAGATGTGAGAATAGACAATAAGAGGCTGGAAATAATGGGCCAGGCAGTGTTTAAATGAATACAGTTTGTGTGTTGTTATTTCGGGGCATAAGCTAGCCAGGCGGCTGGGAGCAGCGTGGCGGGAACACAGTCCACTGCTTATCACTACACAGTTCCAGGAGCTTCTTGCCCAGAGATGATTCCTCCAAGTCAAGGAGACAATTCAAATATACCACACCAGCCTGAGCAGTTAGAGCCAGGTGTAGAAGTAAAGAGCAATTCAAAGATGGAAAACCATTTCCCTAGGGAAGGCCATGCAGTCACTTATCACAGAGTTTTCCTGGCAATGTTTGTCTATGGTTAAACCCACTTTGAGTTATTGGTTTTGTTTTTCAAATTTTGAAGCATAGCCAGGCGGTGGTGGCGGCACACATGTTTAACCCCAGCACTCGGGAGGCAGAAGCAGGTGGAGCTCTGTGAGTTCGAGGCCAGCCTGGGCTACAAGAGCTAGTTCCAGGATAGGCTCCAAAGCTACAGGTTTTCGAGAAACCCTGTCTCGAAAAACCAAAATAATAATAATAATAATAATAATAATAATAATAATTTTGAAGCATAGAAATACCATTTGGGTACCTTAAAAATATGTTCTGGTCTCTGCCAATGTTCTCCATGTTAATTTTTATTTCTTTAAAAATGTTAAGCACAGTTATAGAATACATATAAATGATGCCATTATCTGGATCTTTTATTGCTGCAGTCTGTGGTCTGTTATTTCTTTGGCTACTCTTTTGCATTTTTCTCTTATTGTGGGCTGAGTACTACCTTTGGCAGTAACATTGTACTTTTCAGAAGCCCTTTGACTGGGAAAAATGAACCAGTGGCCTACCTTAGAGAGGCCATAATATGTACTTCCCAATGACCTGTGGCCATGGTGTGATATGACTGACAGCCCAAGATTTGTACTGACCTCTGTTTACCAATTCTGTAGTGAAATCACAGGAAACTCAGCACAGAATTGACCTTGGAGAAGAAGATGAGGCCCTACCCTCACCCCTGCAAAGTGGAGCGCACTCACTTACTTTGGTCAGTATTCAATCCAGGAACACCTCCCTCACAGTTTAGACAAGCAGGGGTGAGCTGAACTCTATGGTCTAAGAGGGAGGCTAAGCCTACACATAATCCCTCAGCAGTTATACTTCAGTGGACTCCAGAATTAAATTGAGAGCACAAGGGTTGTGGAAGGATAATGCCCTTCATTCCTCTCCCTAGCTGTGTCCTGCAGAGAGCTATAGCCACGTACTTAACTGACCTCAATTCACTAAAAGCCACAGAGGAGAGAAACTGCAGCTTCTCCCTGATAATAAAGACAAAGAGTTGAACGCAGTTTACTCCCAGATAGACCCCAGTCAGCAAAGCCCGTCTTGACACCTGGACCAGACAGTGGGACTCAGCTTGACTCTTAACGCTGTATAGCAGAGAAGGCCTTGAAACAGTTAATGTGCCAGGACAACTTCATGTAAATAAATCAGCAGAGCATGGGATACTACGTGTGGAAGACAAGCATAAATGATGTAAATGTATCCGTTTCAATTTGTATATTAAAGCCACATGCCTGATGTGCTTTCAGCTTTGATGTCAAAGTGGGCTATAACATTCCTGTGCACTATTCAACACCCTGGTCTTAAGTTTAGAGCTCGGAAATGAATTTAAAACAAAAATAAAATTACTAGTTGGAATTTTATGAGTATTGCATTAAATGGCATCCAGGAGCCAATCTTCATGAATAAGAACACAGAGACCCAACACATCCCAGGACTAACATCAAGACTGTCTTTCCAGGTTACAGTCCTGTCCAACCCCACTGACCATACAGAGTGTGTTGATGCATTTTGCAGAAAGACTCTCTTGAATTATTGTTTCAAAGATGGTGGAACATTGTTAGTAATTGGAGTTTTGAAATGGCTCCCTCCTTATTCTATAAATGCCATAGCCGGTATCCCTACATATGATTGATAGCACACCCTCCTCTCACCTGTGCCCCAAACATGGTATGTCTGATGCACCACTGAAGAAAATGGGTCTGATGTCTGTATGACCTCTGGTGAGTTTTTAACTTCCCATCACTTCTTTTCAGGTATCTCCTGAAGTCCATGATGGGAATTTCCCAATCTTCCCTCTCCAAATATCTCTCCTACATCTTAAACTGTTGGGTCATTTCCCCCCTTTACTCTCAAAATATACTCAAAAGCACACATGTGCCTTTAAGACAAAGGCACAACGACTGTGAAGGTATCTTTCACCCAATCTATCCTCAAGGTTGGTGAGACTGTCAGGATCTGTCGCCAGCCAGAGAGGTATACCCACAGAGGTTGGGGCTGGTACTCTAGGGATTCACTGCCTCTAGAGAGGTCAATGAAGCAGGATTGGGCAGAGGGATTGGGTTGTGAAGAAACCAAGGCTTGAGCTGGTACTCAAAGATAGGATGCAGCATGAACAGTTGTTAATTTTTGTTCTCCTCGAGGCATGGCTGTCTGTCCTTGTCCTAACATTTAGCAGTTATTGGAGAGTGGACCAAGACCTTGGCCAAATGCCTCTCTTTGGCTAAGGCTGATTTTTTCTGAGTACTCAGCAAGAGTCACCAGCTGCCAACACCTCTGGCAGCTGACAAATGATGGGTGTCTCAAGTTTGAGCGAAGACTGGGCCACGTACTATTGTGGAATGACGGTAAGAAAGTGGTTATGATGATTGGAGATGTATCCCAGGGGCAGAGTGCCTGCCTAGCACATGTGAGGCCCTGGGTTTAATCTCCCCACCCACACATACCACAGTTCTGCATCAAACCTACAGTTTCATGGCTTTTTGGTCTTCTCAACTTTTTAAAAACCATTTATTCATTTATTGGGGTGTGGTGATATGTATGGAATAACATGCTTGTGGAAATCTGAAGACAGCTTGCAGGACTCTGTTCTTCCCTTCCCCCACCAGGGTCCTAGAATCAAACTCAGGTGGTCAGCAGGTTTGGCGAGAAGCACTTTTACTGTGCCATCTTGTTGACCCTGATTGGTTTGTGAAGATTACTACTTTAGATTTTCCTAGCACTACAAGCATTCTTTGTGTTTTTATTCTAATCCCTAAGCTGTTTTCCAGTGTGGTGATTAAAAAGCAGGAAAAGCAATGCTGGCCTGAGCACTAGTGAAAAGCTGCTCTGGACAGCTGTAAGATATATATGCTTTGACATCATCCTTACCCTGGTGTTTGCTTAATAGGGTATATAAATCATCCTGACATGGAGCTGCAATGAAAGACATGGTAGGTAGTATGTGTCACCGAAGGACCATAGCATCCGTGAGAGCCACTGGGGAACAGATACTCAACAGGAAAGAAGATGTGGAGTTATAACAGGCAGAGATCCCCAGAGATGTCTTTGTCCTACTCTGAAGAACCTTTGAACATGATAACACACGACACTTCTATGATCCTGTGAGGTGATAAAGCACAGGCAACCTTAGGATGAAGATAGCTTCGGGGCTTAGTCACATGAGCTTAGAGTAACCACATGAGCCTTTAAAACTAGAGAGCTTTTGCTAGTTTCCTCCAGGACAGCAGCCTGCCTCTGTCACCAAGGCAGTGACATCATCTCCTGTCCCCAGGGGCCTTCCACAGTGACATGTGCACCCTTAAAGTGTGCACCAGGTACAGCTCACTCCTTTTGCCTTTTCTTCCCTCTCTTGACTCTTGCTCCTCCTTTGTCCCTCTTCCTCGTTTCTTCCCTGTCTCTCTATCTGTCTGTCTGCCTGCCTGCATCTCTCATGTCCCCACTCCTACATGGCCTTTTGCTCTTTCACTCCCCACTTCACCCCTCCCCCAACAAACCTCTTGCACTAACTCTTTTTTTACTCATGGAGTGTTTAGTTAGTGGTCTACCTTGGCAGGAACCACGGAAAGGTACCCACTTCTTTCTTTTTCTTTTATTTTTTTAATCTTTACATTGATACTGTGACTCGGATAGGCTCTCCTGGTGTTTGGTCTGGCCCCACTGGAATCCTACCAGCCAGCTCCACCCACAATAGATCTGCTTTCTCTTTCTCATTCACCGACAGCTTTGCCTTCCAATCCATACACTGGCAATTGGGTCTCTGGTGGGGCTACCCACCTCTGACCCTGCCCCTGGATGTGAGGCTTCATTTTTCAAGCACAGTCCTCACCCTCTGGCTTTTCTTGAAGTCCTGGTGACAGGCGACAATGTCTCACATGGACTCTTAACCCTTGGCCTCTGTTTTTGCGTGACCATGCACTGAACAGCCTGCGCCTGCTTTTATATGTCCTCCTCCTCCAAGTCCCAGGGATGCCCAACGCCCTCAGGTTCTGGACTTCTTTCTGCCACATCCTTGGGAACTGTGCCAGACACTCCTCGCTCCCATTGGACTGTCTTCTGGAGAATCCTGCCCACTCATTTGAAATCAAATTTGGCCTCGGTATACCTTGGACCACGTGGTCAGAGAACGGAGAAAAAATTCTCCATTTATTCTTTTCCTTTGCTCCAAGTGCTGCTCGCTTTGGTCTGCTCTTGCTGTCTAAGCTTTGTGAACGTCTTCTCTATGTTTGCTTCAGCGTGGGAGTCAGAGACAGCGAGGCCAGCTTCGTCTTGCTCGGCACACAACGGTTCTTCCCTGCAGTATCTGTGGCTCTAACCCTCGGGAAGGTATGAATGGATCGTTTGTCTATGAGTGAATCTTATTCCAAATTTTAGAGTCTGGTTCTTCCTGCGTTACTTTGCACGAGGACACATGTATGTCTGGTCTGGCTCCTGCAGCCCGCTGCACCCACGTGGACATCTCTCCTGCTTTCTCCCATCTCCCAGAAGGCACAGCTGAAGCTCTAGCGCAGGGTATGCTCCACATGGCTCCGGGTCTTACAGTCAGACTGCAGCCCCTCCATACTGCCTCTGAGTTCCTGCCTGTAATCTTTGCCTCTCTACTTCCCCGGGATTTATAGGAACACCCTCGCAGTGTTCCGCTGTGTGACCCCTCTGTCTTCCACCTTGGACCATGAGGCCTGGCCTCAGTACAATCAAAGGCCCAAATCAGCAAACTTGTTTCCCAAATTCTCATAAATCGCTCACAACTGCTATGGCCTCAAAGGGTCCCCAAATACTTCTACCTAAACTTGCTCTGCTACACTTCCAAAGTCCCTTACCTGTAAGGTTCTACTTCCCTACTCCTAAGAATTGTTTACATCTGTGATTTCTTTGCACTCTGCTTTCACAACAAAATATTATTTTATGCTGGGCAGTGGTGGTGCACACTTTAATCCCAGCACTCGGCAGAGAGAGGCAGGTGGATCCCTGTGTGTTAGAGGCCAGCCTGGTCTACAAGAACTAGTTCCAGGACAGCTAGGGCTATTACACAGAGAAATCCTGTCTTGAAAAAAAAATACTTTTTAAGATTTTATTTTTTTTTTAAGATTTTAAGATTATGCTGCAAACTCTTTTTTCAGGATTTGTAAATTGCTCGTTGGGTATTGTAAACTATTATCTCAGGATTTGTAAATTGTTCATTGGATATGGATTAAAATCTGCATAATTTGTAACAAAATTTAGCTCTAAACTTGTAACAAAAGACTTATAATTAAAATTCTATACATGGGTGTATATATATTTAATATGCAATATTAATTAATATAATAAATATTTAATTTATATGTATATGTGATTTAACTCCTGTTATGTGTATATACATATGTGACTTGGATTTAACTCTATATATGTATGACTGTACCTTGGATTTAACTCTGCATGTATATGTATGTAACTTGGATTCAATTCTGAATATATGTGAACTTAGACTAAACCATTGTTTAGGAAAAATGTCTTAAATATCAGCTAAATGGCTCTCTTCCTTCTTGGCTAGTGACCTCATCAGGATGTAGGGGGCCACATGGCTAGCAACCATCTTTACTGAGGTTAAAAAGTACATATCATTTGACACTTCCTAGTCCTAATGAGTTCTCTGTTGACTGTATCTCCTTTTAGACTAATAAAACAAGAAGTCTTAAGTATTTTAGATTGGTATGGATGATAGAAATGTAAGGTTATATTTATTGCAATATACTATACATATGATTCAACTCTGGTTTAGAAAATACTCTATATGGCAATAAAAAGTTTAAAGTTATAAAGATCTATGCGGATTAATAAAAGCTGACTTTAGAGATCTGTACCTAAGTACTTATGTCTCTGCCAAGTGTACCACATCAAGCTTCTACAGAATTTAAATGAATGGCAATATATGTTTGATAAATAAATAAATAAATAAAAAATAAGGTTTTTGATAAATAAGATACATATTCTATAATGAAATGTCTGGTCCTCGAGAGGGTTCTTTTCCCATGGCTGGGCATTTGGGTTGCTTTTCCTTGCCTTCTCGGGAGACAGTCTTAGTTTGGAACAAACTTGTTTCCCTTCCACCCATGAAATAGCTATTTTGGTTTCTTTACTGAACATATTGTCTATGATTTAAAAGTTTTATTTTGATAGTAGAAGAACTTTGATTAAAACTTTGTTATTTTTTTAAGGCTAACCCTAACAGGGATAGAAAATGAAATGTAAAGTCCTATTCTTATAAAAGCTACTAACTTATTATATGGATAGTTAAATGCTAGTTAATGGTTAGTCACCTTAAACAGGGATGGACTATAAAATCCTAGTCTTGCAAAAGTTGTTAATATATTGTAGACTGTTAAGGACACAGGGTAACAGTCAGTCATCTTATCAGTTATCAAATTCCTTAATTGTAGTCAGGCTAAGTACTAATATAATTACTTGCAGTGATAAGGCTTACTTAGTCCCTGTAGATGTTTTCAAAGTTAAGTCTAAAATAAGTAACTTGAAACAAGCAAAGTTTGTCTAATCAGATAAAATTCATAGATGAATGTTCTTCAAATGTTTCAGAAATCTTCAGCCTATGGCATTTAAAGTGACTTCATGGTAGAAACCACTTCAAAGCTTTTCATGGTAGAGAGACATGCCAGCTCCTGGCAGCTCATGTATCACCTTCAAAGAATATGGATGGGAATAGAAGAACCTCTACCTGTGTAGGCAGAGACTGCACATTTGTTTCCCAGTCTCTCAGGCTCAATTAATCACACAGAAACTATATTAATTACAACACAGTTTGGCCAATGACTCAGGTATATTTATACCTAGCTCTTACATCTTAAATTAACCCATTTCTATTAATCTATGCATTGCCACGAGGCTGTGGCTTACCAAAAAGTTTCTAGCTTCTTTCTCCTTTGGAAGCTTCATAGTGTCTTTTTGACTCTGCCTACTCTTTCTATATAGCTGTTTGAATTTCCTAGCTGGCTTTACTTTGCTAAGCCATTGAGTGAAACAGCTTAATTCATTATCCAATAAAAGCAACACACACACACACACACATATATATGGACATCCCACATCATCTCTTCTTTTCTGTCTAAATAGAAGGACAGTATTAACTTTAACATGGTAAAATTAGATATACAAAACAGTTACCAAGCTTTGCTTAGACAAGATAGGTTGGTCCTCCCCCACCCTTCAAGTTAGTACTCCACAGGAAAGTCTGCTGGATCTTCTAGGCCTTTTTTGAAGACTGATACTACCCTGAGACCTCTGCCCCCAACAACCACTGAGGACCTTGAAATAGCTGTTTAGCTAGCCAGTAAATCTCTGTCATTTTCACTAGATTTGGGAACTGCTAGGTCTACACTTCTGCTTACTCAGGTAAAATTTACCTTCTCAGACTTCTAATAGTGTTGGACAACTAGGCTAAAGGTAGCTTTGTCGTTTTAACAGCAGCAACCAAGGCATCATCTGCCTTCTTGGTTCCCTTTTTGTATAAAATGCAGGCCACAGGCCTCAATTTCCTAGAGCTCATCCTGGGTCTAGACAGATTGTCTTGTTACCAGACTTAGAAAAGAGATTAACTCACAGGACGAATTTCAATGCAACCTTTTGCTGCTCTGCAATGGTGACTCTCAAACACCTGCACCTGCTAGTAAATGATTAGACAGAAAAAGTTGTAGAGTTTAAAGTTTAAGATGTGTGGATCCAAGAAAACATTTTATGGTCTAAGGCGTTTTAAGGTGTATAAATACAGGTTATAAAGGTCTAAGGAAGTGAAATCTTAAATTTTGGCAAGAAAGTGACTTAAGGTATATAAATGCAAGTAGCAGTCACAAAGAAAAAGTGATTTATGGTATATAAAAATAATGAAACATGTTTCAGATTGTTTTCCCTCTCTAGTCTACTGTTGTATTAAGACTCCAAAAGTTTAGACCATTAATCCTGATAAGCTACTAGTCTTATGTGATTAGATGTGAGAGAGTATCACTACTGTCACAAGCTTTGAAAATTCCCTTTGGTTGTTTTCTAAGCATAGCCTTAAAAGTACTTCTCATTATGGAAAAAAAGTTTAATTTACGTATATCTAGTCTTCTGAATAGAAGAGAGAATATTAATGCTTTTAACCAGAATAATTTTGGGGTACCCTGTGACTCAAAGGCATGAGTGAGTATACTGCCTTTTCTACAATGTGGACTTTAGTACAAATTACAAATCGTAGGATTGCTAATGTGTCTAAAACTTATCCCTTTTGTAAACTCAAAAAAAAAAAAATGTAAGCTCCAGGAAGTTGACTTAGATCCACCTTGAAAAGGTCATCAAATGGACTCCAAATATAGTCAATCCACAGCCTGTTTCCTAACCTACTGCCTGTTCCTAAGGGTGGGATCTCCCCAACCTTTCCCTGTTTTGGGGACTCTCCTCCCTCAATTACCAGGATTTCCCCCTAAACTTTGTAACTTTATCTTCTGCTCTCCCATCATTCTGCCAGTTCCCCTAAAAGTCTGTATCCCAGACAGCTTGAAAATGGCTACCCCCAAGCGGTCCAGTCTCACAGACTGCTTCAACGAGGCTGGCACTTTGCTAGTACCCGAGCATCTCACAGAGCCTGGGCAGCAAGAGAAACAGTTAACTATCCCAGGACTTGGTCAGCATCTCAGCTTTTCCAAATTCCCCCAAAGATGCAGATACCCTCAGACAACAGTGTTATGGTTTAAATAAAATACTGCAGTTCCCCGAGGGGCACAGCAACAGGCCGCTCCCTGAGGTTACCTGAGTGAGCTTAGTCTGTTGTTGAATGGGGGAGGGGCTTTTCAGTGTTGCCACCTGCAGCTTCAGGGAGTCACCAACCATGGCAGTTGGGCTTTTCAGCTGCCCAAGTCTTGCATGTTCCTAAGAAACTCATGGATTCACGGTGCTGGTTTGGGTTATGTCAGTGCTGGTCTAGGGAGAAAACATTCGTGTATGTCTTCCCAGTTTAAGAATGCAACAACTTAAAGAAGAGTCCTGGTATGCTCGTGGAGAATGAGCATTCCAGTCAGTCAACTTAGAGGAGATTAGCTCTCCTAACAAGGGTGCACCACCACTCCGGGCCTGACTGAAAAGTAAATCAGTGTGAGAAGCAAGAATTTACCTGTTTTCTTGTCTCACCTCTTCATCTGAGACATCTCTTTCCAGCTCTTCTGGCTCTTAGCCTTTGCTTCACACAATCTGTACCCCTGGTTCTGAGGTCTTTGCATTAAATTACTGCAGCACCTTTCCCAGGCTTCCAGCTTTTAGACTGCAGATTGCAGGACTCTGTACAAATGTATGAGGAAATCCTCATCATCCACTGTTGGGGGCTGAGGGCATAACTTGATGGCAGTCTGTTTAGTCCCAGCACCATCACATATACGCAAACATCTCCTCTCCTCTCCTCTCCTCTCCTCTCCTCTCCTCTCCTCTCCTCTCCTCTCCCCTTCCTTCCCCTCCCCTCTCCTCTCTCTCTCTCTCTATATATATATACATATATATATATGTGTGTGTGCATAAATATATATGTGTGTATATATGTGTATGTTGTAGAATATTATTTTAAGATGTGTTATATTTGTTTATGCTGTGGAACATTTGTTTAATAATGCAAAGATGTGTTTGTTTCATTTGTTTAACACTGTGAAGTGTGTTACTTTGCCTGTGGAATAAACAGCTGAACAGCCAATAGCTAGGCAGAAGAAAAGATAGGCAGGACTTGTAGGCAGAGAAAATAAACAGAAGGAGAAAAAAAGATCAAGGAACAGGATAAGGAGGAGGATTCTAGGGGTCAGCCACCCAGTTACACAGCAGATATGGAATAAGAAGGAAAAGAATCGATATACAGAAATAGAAAAAGGTAAAAGCCCAGAGGCAAAAGGTAGATGGAATAATGTAAGTTAAGAATAGCTGACTAGAAATAAGCCAATGTAACGTAGGACATTCATAAGTAATACTAAGCTTACATGTGTGTGATTTATTTGGGAGCTGGGTGGCGGATTACCCCAAAGAGTAAAAAGCAAAAATGTGACCTGATGCTACAAATCAAAAATAGCACATCCAGCCTTCTGAGATGAGTCATGGAAAACAACAGAAAACAGTTGACTGTGTCCCCAGGTGACCATGACATTAGCTTACAGTAGACCAGAAACGTCTGACTCAAAGCCTGTTTTACAGTCAAATACTGTGCATCTCCTACCATTTTACGATTCTGCAGATCACGAATAGCAGAATGACTTTGTCCGTTAGCATACACAGCTGCGAGTTCACTGGACCTGAAGAATGCTCAGAGGCATGACTGCTAGGTGAGGAGGAAGCTTGATCACATGACTAAGGCTGCTGCTCAGCCTCACCAGAGAGCATCACACAGCATTCCCGGAACTCCACTAGCTAAAAGATGAAGATTGGTTTCTACTGGGGCTTTCGAGATTGCTCAATGGGTTACAACGCTTCCCACCACATCTGATGACTGAGCTTAAGGCCCAGAAGCTACATGGTAAAAGAGGAGAACAAGGTACATGGTAAAAGACTCCAACAAGGTGTCTTGGCCTCAGCACACATGTGTGGGTACACAAACATAAATAAATAAAGGAATAATTTTAAAAATACCATCTTTATGCTAACATTAATACCAAAAGAATCTTAAATTGGAAACTAAGCTAGACTGTTTCTATATAAACCCGTTTTACTGCATCTGTTTCCCTGGAGAATCCTTCCCTTCTCCTTGAACCACTGACACAGTTCTGGCCAAAAACGTGTAAGGAGGCTACCACAAGTAGGGAGTTTCTGGAAAAGATTCTCCATTATAAGAAACAGGAAGTAGGGCCAGTGAGGCTCAATGAGGGCTTGCTGCTTTTCCAAGAATTCCGTTCCCAGAATCAATGTCAAAAAGCTCCCAAGAACCTGTAACTCCACCTCTATGGGACCTTGTGTCCTCTTCTGATCTCATGCCCACGAGCACGCATGTACATATACCCATTCTTAGACACACATATACTTGTAATTAAACAATAAAGTGCATCTTTTTAAAAAGGTACGTGGAAGACAGGTAACCGCCCTGGAAGTTCCATCCCCCGAACACGAAAAGAGAGGATGCGCTGGCCATCGCCCGTGGTCATCTGTGAGATGTCGCCAGATGAAGAGCCAACAGATGCTGAAAAGGTAGGACCAGAAGACAGGAAGGACCCAGACAGCCAAGCCATCATGGACCTTCATCATCAGGAGATGTGTTACAAGTGATAACGAAGTTCTTATGGGGTGTTTTGTTTCTTACAGCTGAAGAAATGTCTCAGTACAAAAGGACTAAAGTCAAGTGGAAATAATAGTGTCTGTTTAGTGGTGCTGGGTTTCTCAGTTTCCATC